>NC_135232.1:376706564-377009292 GCF_051348905.1 Ranitomeya variabilis
GACACCCGGCCGCGCTCCCCCCGTGAGCGTGGCCGATCGCGCTGGACGTACTATTCCATCCTTGGGAAGTAGGGCCCACCCCACATGGACGGAATAGTACGTCCAATGACAGAAAGGGGTTAAACAATCATTGCACACCTGCAAATAATTAGCTGCCGGGTGATTGTCCTTGATTTCCATGGGCTCCATTGAAATACAATACAGCACAACACAGGCAGCAAAGAAAATGCAGAATGGATTTCAACAAAGGTCCTCTGGGCCCAGTTTACTTCTCCAGGTTCTACAGGTTCGGTTCACTCATCCCTAGTCCCAGAGTACGGATTCTGTTCTTAGGAGTTGTCATTCCACTGTGCTAACAATAATTCTACTCTCATTGTGGTGTGTGTGGCCCTAGAGACTCTTAGGCTATGTTCACACTCTGCGGATTTTGCTGCGGATCGGCAGCGTTTCCGCAGCTGCAGGTCCACAGCGGTTTCCCATGCGTTTACAGTACAATGTACTGTACAATGCACATGCTGCGGAAAAAAATGCGTAGAAACGCAGCGGTTTACATTCCGCAGCATGTCAATTCTTTGTGCGGAATCCGCAGCGGTTTTACACCTGCTCCATAATAGAAAACCGCAGGTGTAAAACCGCAGTGGAATCCGCACAAAAACCGCGGTAATTCCGCAGTAAATCCGCAATAAATCCACAGGAAAAATGCGCAGTTATTGCCCTGCAGATTTATCAAATCCGCTGCAGAAAAATCCACAGATGATCATTCTATGTGTGCACATACCCTTATTCAAATCCACTCTGCATTTCCTTCCATCCTATGCCTGCTTGCACCTGCAGTATATGTGTAGGATACATAACTAGGTAGGGTCTGTTCACTCTTAAGGTAGTGTCACATTTAGCGACGCTGCAGCGATCCAGACAACGATCCCGATCGCTGCAGCGTCGCTGTTTGGTCGCTGGAGAGCTGTCACACAGACAGCTCTCCAGCGACCAACAATGCCGAAGTCCCCGGGTAACCAGGGTAAACATCGGGTTACTAAGCGCAGGGCCGCGCTTAGTAACGCGATGTTTACCCTTGTTACCAGCGTAAAAGTTAAAAATAGCCGGATTACTTACGGTAATGCTCTTTTAATGAGTCCATGACAGCACCCACTGGAGAGATAGGGATCCGCCCCAAGGAACAGGAAACCTACAGAGACATAAAAGGGGGCGGTCCCCCTCTCCTCCTCAGTTTAATTTCAGAGTACCCGGAGGACCGCCAGTATTAGTCAACCATTACAATGTATCATCAGAATATAAACCTAATAGAAGTAATTACATTGGCTTTTATTAGGGAGGGATGTGACTGGGTGCTGTCATGGACTCATTAAAAGAGCATTACCGTAAGTAATCCGGCTATTTACCCTTCGCCATGACAGCACCCACTGGAGAGATTTCCAGAGACCAACACCTAGGGGGGGACCACCGTGCTGAGGATAGTCCTGCCAAAGTGTAGGTCAGAGTCGGATGACAGGTCAAGCCTGTAGTGATTATAGAAAGTGGAAGGGGCCAACCATGTTGCAGCCTTACATATATCCTCGATTGGCACGTTCCCTTTTTCGGCCCAGGAAGAAGCCATGGCTCTGGTGGAATGTGCTTTGATGCCCTCCGGAGGTTCTTCATTTTTCATGGAATAGGCCAACCGGATAGCGTCTCTTATCCACCTGGATAATGTTGCTCTTGTGACTCCATATCCTTTCTTTTTGCCCTGGAAGGATATGAACAGAGCCCTACTCTGCCTCCAACTACTAGTTTTCTCAATATATTGCAAAACTACTCTCCTGACGTCTAGAGTATGAAATTTTTGTTCTTCAGGAGTAGAGGGGTCTTTAAAGAAAGTAGGAAAATGTATCTCTTGTGACCTGTGGAACTTCCCTGCTACCTTAGGAAGGTATAAGGGGTCTGGTTTTAAGATTAGTCTGTCATGAAATGTGAGAAGGTAAGGTTGATCTATCGACAAGGCCTGAATGTCGCGGACTCTCCTAGCTGATGTTAAGGCTACCAAGAAGGCTGTTTTTAGCGACAAGTGTTTCAAAGATGCTGTGTCTATAGGCTCAAACGGAGATTCTGTTAGAGAGTCTAAGACTAGGTTTAGATCCCAAGGAGCTACCCTAGGTATGTGGACCGGAGTAACTCGTTCACAGGCCGTGATGAAGCGGGATACCCATTTATTACCAGCAATATTATGGCCATAGAGGGCACCCAGAGCAGACACCTGGACCTTTAGTGTATTAACCGACAGACCTAGCTCTTTCCCTTTCTGTAGAAATTCTAGTATAGATTTTATTGGGACTTCAGAGAGGTTTGAACTAGTATGGAACTGAAGGAACTTCTTCCATATTTTGGTGTAAATTTTTGTTGTAGATGGTTTCCGGCTAAGCAGGAGTGTATCAATTAGGCCTTTTGAAAACCCCCTGGAATTTAATATCTGCCTTTCAAATTCCAGGCCGTCAGGTGGAGGCTGTCCACCTGAGGGTGGAAGAAAGGTCCCTGAGAGAGAAGGTTTGGGATTGAGGGAATGGACCCAAGGATCCGTCACCGACATTGACCGCAGGCACGAGAACCATGGTCTCTTGGGCCAGAATGGTGCTATCAGTATTATCCTGGCCTGCTCTTCCCTGATCTTCCGTATTACTTGTGGAAGCAGAATTATCGGAGGGAAAGCATATGCTAGCTTGAATTGCCAGGGTGTTTGAAGAGCATCTAGAATGTCCGGGTGATCTGCACGGGACCGAGATGCGAATTTCTGGACTTGTTTGTTCTGTTCTGTAGCGAACAGGTCTATCTGGGGCTTGCCCCATAACAATGTTATTTTGTGGAAAATGTGAGGATTGAGACACCATTCTCCTTGATGAAGAGTGTGTCGACTTAGAAAGTCTGCTTGTTGATTGTTCTCTCCTTTGATGTGGACTGCCGAGAGGGACAACAGATGCTTTTCGGCCAGGATTAAGGTATTGTTTGCGGAAGACATTAGAGCGTCTGATCTTGTGCCGCCTTGTTTTTTTAAATACGCCACTGTCGTAGTGTTGTCTGAACAGATTCTGACGTGGCTTCCTCCTAGCTGTGGGAGAAATTGACGCAGTGCATAGTTTACCGCATTCAATTCTTTCAGGTTTGATGAATATAAATCCTCATTTTTATCCCAGGTTCCCTGGCAGAATCTATCTCCCATGTGTGCGCCCCACCCGTGGGGACTAGCGTCCGTAGTTATCGTGTGGGATGGTGATATTACCCAAGGGACACCCCCTGCTAGGTTGTTTTTATCTAGCCACCACACTAAGGAAGATAAGACTTTCTCGGATAAAGTTATTTTTTGATTCAAGGTGCCCCAGAAATTTTCTCTGTTCCCGAAGAATCTGGTGTTGCAATGTTCGGGTATGAAGTTGTGCCCACTGAACGGCTGGAGTACAGGAGGAAAGGGATCCTAGTAAGGACATTCCTGCCCTCAGGGACATTTGAGGTTTGTGCATGGCCGCCACTACTTTCCCCTCTATAAGAGATATTTTTTCTTGGGGAAGTAGACATTTTTGTTTTATGGAATCTAGATTGAACCCTAAAAATGTCTGAAGAGAAAGTGGGATGAGTCTGGATTTTTTATAGTTGACGATCCAGCCCAGGTTTTCTAAGGACGAGACAGTGTTAGCTAATCGTTCCGCACACTGAAGGGACGAATTTTCTACAACTAAAAAATCATCTAAGTAGGGAATGATTAAGGTGTCCCTCTGGCGAAGGTAGGCCATTACCTCTAACATTACCTTCGTGAAGATCCTAGGTGCCGTGGAGAGACCAAAGGGCATGGCTGTATACTGGAAATGGTGAATCTCCCCCTCAAGAGTTACTGCCACTCTTAAGTATTTTTGATACCTGCTATGGATAGGGAGATGGTAGTAGGCATCTTTTAAATCAATGTCGCCCATTTTACAATTTGGAAAAAGGAGCTTAATGGCCGATCTAATAGACTCCATTTTAAACGTATAATTTTTAATAAACGTATTGAGTTTTCTAAGATTTATAATTGTTCGAAATGAACCATCGGGTTTAGGGATTAAAAATAATGGAGAGTAGAACCCTCTACCCTCTTGTCCCTTTGGCACCCTAACTAAAACATTTTTAACTATGAGACTTCGAATTTCTAGTTCAAGGGCCCTCTGTTGCACTGGTGAGGAGAGGGCTGTTAAAATAAAAGAGTCATGGGGAATTTGGAGGAATTCTATCTTCATTCCTTCTTTAACAATATTTAGAACCCAGGAACTTGACGTAATTTTTTGCCATTGGGGAAAGAAAAATTTTAACCTACCCCCTACTGGGGTGTCTGGTGTTTTAAAATTTATTGTCTCTACGGAAGGGGGGGGCCTTTAAACATAGTGCCACCCTGTTTTCCCTCTCTTGTGGCCCATCGTGACGATCTTTCATTTTGTGTTCTTTTCCCGAACGGTCTCTTCCTAAAGGTCTTCCTATAGAAAGGAATTGAGGGGTCAGGGAAGGCTTTTTTCCTCTCCTTTGCTTTTTGAGGATCTCGTCTAATGCTTTCCCAAACAAAAACTCACCTTCACATGGAATAGCACAGATCTTAGCCTTTGACTGCGTATACCCCTTCCAGCTCTTCATCCATAACGCACGTCTGGCATTATTAATCAGACCCGCTGATCTTGCTGCAAGGCGAAGAGAGTCAGCTGAAGCATCGGCCATGAATGCTGCTGCACCTCTAATTAGTGGTATCGCATCCCGCAATTTTTGTCTGGAGACCCCCTGTTCGATCTGTTGATCCAACTGATCAATCCAAACAAGCATGGATCTAGCTGTGCACGTGCTGGCAATTGATGGCTTAAATATGCCCGTGGAAGCTTCCCATGATAGTTTTAGTGACGATTCTGCCTTCCGATCTAGAAGATCAGAAAGTAGGCCCGCATCCTCGACTGGTAGAGCTGACTGTTTTGAAGTGGAGGCGACTGCAGCGTCCACCTTAGGGATTTTAGTCCATGAAATTAACTCATCATTAAAGGGGTACTTCCTTTTGGAGGCTGACGGGAGAAAACCTCTCTGGTCCTGTTTCTCCCATTCCCTCTTAATCAGTGCCTTAACCGCAGGAATTACTGGAAAGGCTCTTCTCTTCCTCTCTGCCAACCCTGCAAACATGATGTCTTGTGCAGTTTGGTCGTCTTTTGCATCCTCACAACCTATTGTATTCCTGATGGATTTTACTAGGTTGTCCACCCCATCAAGGGGAAAACAAGCTCGACCCTCAATGTCCGATTGTGTCGAGGAAGAGGATGACGCCTGCGAGGAGTCTGAGTGGATAACGCCTTCCTCCTCGGACTCAGAGCTGGATACTGCCTTTTCTTTACCTGATTTTTTAGGGGGGGTACTGGCTTGTGAGATGGCCTGTAATTCTTTTCTAATTATGGCCCGTATATCTGTGACCGACATAGATGGACTCTGCATTGTTTCAGTCATACATTGATTGCAGAGTTTTTTTGGGTGGGAATCTGGGAGAGGCTCGTCACATAACGCACACTGTTTGTGCTTAGATTTTTGTCTCTTTTTGGCCTGGGTGAAGACATTTGTGGAAAAGAGTGTCAGCTTTATAGGCAGAGGGGAATTACACTCACCCAGTGAAGCTGTACGGTACCGAATCAGGAGGTTGCGTCTTCCTGGATCTTGAATCCTTGGTCTCGCTCCTGTGGCTGGCATCTGAGGACCTTCTGCTGGTTGGCTCACCTGCTGGGTCCACTGTTTTGCCTGGGGACGACATGTTGCATCGCCTGTGCGTTTGCAACTACCCCCTTTTTATAGGCCAAGATGCGGTCAGTTTTTTGTTTTTTTTCTCAGTACCCCACAGCGGTGTACTGCGCATGCGCGAAACCGCGCTTTCCCTCACCGCTGTGTGGGTGACCCGGAAGTGCTCACCCGGCCCGGGGCAGTATGGGGATTTTTACACCGCTTCCACGCACGCGCGGCCGCCATCTTGCCCGGCCTGCGCTATGGAGCGGTGTGCCGACTGCCGCTGCAGCTGTGCCTCAGATCCCGGACCTCATACCTGCCGGTCCGCGTCTGGAGCTCCTTCAGGGCCGCACCTCTGCCGCGTTGCCTCGTGGAACCGAGCGGCCTCTTCCGGACCAGGCGTTCCACATGCCGGCCAGACGAGGGGGGAGCCGTCTAGCGGAGTCTCCCCCGACGCTGCTTCTGGACTGCATCCCTTGCCGTTCTCGTGGAAACCGCACAGGCGGATGCTTCTAGCCCCGGTAAGCTGTAGCTCGGAGAATCCAGAGATCCTGTCCCCTGGGAACAGGAAACCTAAACTGAGGAGGAGAGGGGGACCGCCCCCTTTTATGTCTCTGTAGGTTTCCTGTTCCTTGGGGCGGATCCCTCTCTCTCCAGTGGGTGCTGTCATGGCGAAGGGTAAAAAACAAACACTACATACTTACCTTCCGCTGTCTGTCCCCCGGCGTTCTGCTTCTCTGCACTGTGTAAGCACAGCGGTGACGTCACCACTGTGCCCTGCTTTCCGGCTGGCACTTACACAGTGCAGAGAAGCAGAACGCCGGGGGACAGACACCGGAATGTGAGTATGTAGTGTTTGTTTTTTTTACTTTTACGCTGGTAACCAAGGTAAATATCGGGTTACTAAGCGCGGCCCTGCGCTTAGTAACCCGATGTTTACCCTGGTTACCAGTGAAGACATCGCTGGATCGGTGTCACACACACCGATCCAGCGATGTCTGCGGGAGATCCAGCGACGAAATAAGGTGCTGGCCTCCTAGCTCCGACCAGCGACATCACAGCAGGATCCAGATCGCTGCTGCATGTCAAACACAACGATATCGCTATCCAGGACGCTGCAACGTCACGGATCGCTATCGTTGTTAAGTGTGAAGGTACCTTTACTCTTGGTAGTCATAAGTGGACAGGGAAGGAAGTGCAGGCCCCAGATTCACTGCCAATGAAGTCAGTGGGAGAGCAGCGCAGCTATGGCACTTCTGCTCTTCTGACAATCTCACCTTTCTGCTGTGCCTTCTGGGCTTCCAGGACCATCTATCTCAGCCAGCAGCACCCTGCTTTTGGTGGGCACTTACTGAGATGATAATGTATTAGATCTGACCTGCAGTCCCATGTAACTCCACAGATAATAGTGATTCTTTTGTGGGTACTGATAGCAGTGATGGCTCCTCTGGATCACATTGCTGCTGGTTCTGCATGTGCTGCTGCTCTGGGCTGGTGGGAGGAGTAAGGCAGAATCAGTGAGAGATGAGAGCAGACTAGATCTATCTATTGCTGAGAATGACCGACTGCTACAAACCACAGATCTTCAGCATGTTTGCAGTTTTGCACTAGGTCAGCTGTAAATCACAAGTTGATCACATATCATGTGAACATCCTCACCTTTCACCTCAAATATCATAGATCTGAAACTTTGTGATGCTGCAATTGGCAATTTTCCATGTGGGTAATTATCCGCGTGGGCAATTTTCAGGGAACAGTCAGGGTTAGGGGTGTGTTTGGGTTAGAGTTTCAGTTAGAATTGGGGGTTTCCACTGTTTAGGCACATCAGGGACTCTCCAAATATGACATTGCGTCCGATCTCAATTCCAGCCAATTCTGCGTTGAAAAAGTAAAACAGTGCTCCTTCCCTTCCGAGCTCTTCCGTGCGTCCAAACAGGGGTTAACCCCAACATATGGGGTATCAGCGTGCTCAGGACAAATTGGACAACAACATTTGGGGTCCAATTTCTCTTGGTACCCTTGGGAAAATAAAAATTGGGGGGCTAAAAAAAACATTTTTGTAGGAAAAAAATGATTTTTTATTTTCACGGCTCTGTGTTATTAACTGTAGTGAAACACTTGGGGGTTCAAAGTTCTCACAAGACATCTAGATAAGTTCCTTGGGGGGTCTAGTTTCCAATATGGGGTCACTTGTGGGGGGTTTCTACTGTTTAGGTACATTAGGGGCTGTGCAAATGCAATGTGACGCCTGCAGAACATTCCATCTAAGTCTGCATTTCAAATGGCGCTCCTTCCCTTCCGAGCTCTGCCATGTGCCCAAACGGTGGTTACCCCCACATATGGGGCATCAGCGTACTCACGACAAATTGGACAACAACTTTTGGAGGCCAATTTCTCCTGTTACCCTTGGGAAAATACAAAACTGGGGGCTAAAACATAATTTTTGTGGAAAAAAAAAAATTGTTATTTTCATGGCTCTGCGTCAAACTGTAGTGAAACACTTGGGGGGTTCAAAGCTCTCACAACACATCTAGATAAGATCCTTAGGGGGTCTGCTTTCCAAAATGGTGTCACTTCTGGGGGGGTTTAATGTTTAGGCACATCAGGGGCTCTCCAAATGCAACATGGCGTCCCATCTTAATTCCAGCCAATTTTGCATTGAAAAGTCAAACGGCGCTCTTTCCTTCCGAGCTCTGCCATGCACCCAAACAGTGGTTTACCCCCACAAATGGGGTATCAGCGTACTCACGACAAATTGCACAACAACTTTTGGGGTACAATTTCTTCTGGTACTCTTGGGAAAAAAAATTGGGGCGAAAAGTTTATTTTTGTGAAAAAATATATTTTATTTTTACAGCTCTACATTATAAACTTCTGTGAAGCACTTGGTGGGTCAAAGTGCTCACCACACATCTAGATAAGTTCCTTAGGGGGTCTACTTTCCAAAATGGTTTCACTTGTGAGGGGGTTTCAATGTTTAGGCACATTAGTGGCTCTCCAAACGCAACATGGCGTCCCATCTTAATTCCAGCCAATTTTGCACTGAAAAGTCAAATGGCGTTCCTTCGCTTCCGAGCTCTGCCATGTGCCCAAACAGTGGTTTACCCCCACATATGGGGTATCGGGGTACTCAGGACAAATTGTACAACTTTTGGGGTCCATTTTCTCCTGTTACCCTTGGTAAAATAAAACAAATTGGAGCTGAAGTAAATTTTTTGTGAAACAAAATTAAATGTTCATTTTTTTTTAAACATTCCAAAAATTCCTGCGAAGCACAAGAAGGGTTAATAAACTGCTTGAATGTGGTTTTGAGCACCTTGAGGGGTGCAGTTTTTAGAATCGTGTCACATTTGGTTATTTTCTATCATATAGACCTCTCAAAATGACTTCAAATGTGATGTGGTCCCTTAAAAAAAAAAAAAAAAAAAAAAGGTGTTGTAAAAATGAGAAATTGCTGGTCAACTTTTAACCCTTACAACTCCCTAACAAAAAAAAAATAATAATAATTGTTTCCAAAATTGTGCTGATGTAAAGTAGACATGTGGGAAATGTTACTTAAGCATTTTGTGTGATATCTGTGTGATCAGGGCATAAAAATTCAAAGTTGGAAAATTGTGAAATTTTCAAAATTTTCGACAAATTTCCGTTTTTTTTCACAAGTAAACACAGGTAATATCAAAGAAATTTTACCACTATCAAAGTACAATATGTCTCGAGAAAACATTGTCAGAATCACCGGCATCCGTTGAAGCATCCCAGAGTTATAACCTCATAAAGGGACAGTGGTCAGAATTGTAAAAATTGGCTCGGTCATTAATGTGCAAACCACCCTCGGGGCTTAAGGGTTTAAGTATCCCAGCACTGGTGATATTCAAAGTAATCATCATTAGAAAGGAAATAGGAAAAATAATACAAAAGCAGTTACAAACTGTAACTAGGAAACTAGGGGGATTTTTAAATCAAGTAAATTGAAAAATAGCTAGGCATCATGGAACTAAATAGACAGGGAGTTAGAAGAAAAATGCTTTGCCTTTGGACCTCCCCTTTCAGGTACCCCATAGTGCTGTGATAGGGAGAGAACAATAATATGAGATGATGGGAATGTCTTCCTGGAGTCAAAAGGCTGACGCAAGTTTTCTTTTTTCAGCTAACTTTTGTTAGTTACACACTATGCCACTAAAGCTGCTTTTATGATAATTAAAAGGGTGGGATGAATATAATCCATTGCCAGGGGCGCTGACTTTTTAAAAACCAGTTTACTGTAATTGTATCTTGTAGGTGGAGCAGCAATTCAACTGAATTACGGTATCCCAATTTGTTCTAGGAAATAGAAACTTAAAATGCTGCACGATTTTAATACCAGACTACACCGCATGAAAATCATTTTTTTAGCTGTGAATTAAGTGCTCCAGGTGCGAGTTACTGACAGAGAGGAAGATGGGAAAAAAAAAAATATGTACCGTATATACTCTAGTATCAGCCGAGATTTTCAGCCCAAATTTTTGGGCTGAAAGTGCCCCTCTCGGCTTATACTCGAGTCACGGTCGGCGGCAGGATCGGAGGGTGAGGGGGAGAGAGGTCTGTTGCATACTCACCTGCTTCCGGGGCTCCTGGCGCTCCCCCTGCCTGTCCCATGGTCTTCGGGTGCCGCAGCTCTTCCCCTGTTCAGCGGTCACGTGGGACCGCTCATTATAGTTATGAATATGGACTCCACTCCCATAGGGGTGGAGCCGCATATTCATTCCTCTAATGAGCGGTAACGGTGACCGCTGACAGAGGAAGAGGCTGCGGCACCCGGAGACCATCTGTCCGGGATAAGGAGCCAGGGACAGGGGAGTATTACATATTTACCTGTCCACGTTCCACACGCCGGACGTTATTGCAGCAGCATTATATATTGCACAGCTTTATATGGAGCATCTATGGGGCAATAATGAACGGTGCAGAGCATTCTATATGGCACAGCTTTATATGGAGCATCTATGGGGCCATAATGAACGGTATGGAGCATTATATATGGCACAGCTTTATATGGAGCATCTATGGGGCCATAATGAACGGTGCAGAGCATTATATATGGCACAGCTTATGGGGCAATAATGAACAGTATGGAGCATTATATGTGGCACAGTTTTATGTGGAGCATCTATGGGGCCATAATGAAATGTATGGAGCATTCTATATGGCACAGTTTTATATGGAGCATCTATGGGGCCATAATGAAATGTATGGAGCATTATATGTGGCACAGCTTTATATGGAGCATCTTATGGGGCAACAATTAACGGTATGGAGCATCTATTATTTTTGAAATTCACCGGTAGCTGCTGCATTTCCTACCCTAGGCTTATACTTGAGTCAATACGTTTTCCCAGTTTTTTGTGGAAAAATTAGGGGGGTGGGGGGGTTCGGGGGTCGGCTTATACTCGAGTATATACGGTAATTTGAAAATGGAGCAAAACTTCTGCAGAAAGTCAGACGACTCTGGAAGTATAAGGAGGGCATATGTACTTGGTATTTCTATAAGGGCACTACTTTAGCTGTAGACCTCAAGTCTTCGCACTTAATGTGCACATTACATACAGCAACAGAATAATGAAATATTTACTACAAGGAAAGGACACTATCTTGTCTAAAATCATGAATTCACAATTACACAAAACAGATTTTCTGCATGTGTGGGCATTTACTAAAACATCTGCTTAAAGTACTACTCCAACGTTTTTTGTTTTTTTTTTGTTTTGTTTTTTTAATTCAGCCCTGGAGTGGTGCAACTAATGTAAGTTTCCTGAGCCTAGTGTTATACTTACCAGCCCCCAGTCCTGCGCCGCCATATTGTGACCGCAACTTCTGACTGACCTAAAGTCAGAGTTATCAGTCCCCAGCTGTCTGTGTAAGTTTATGAGAGACTCATTCATAATGATTTAGATTAGGTGCACAGAATTTAGAGAGATTGCATCACTCAAGCTCTGCAATAATAATAAAAAAAAGCAAGCTGTAAAGGCGATTTAACCTCTTAGTGGCAGAGCAAATTTTGACCCTAATGACCAGACCAATTTTAGAAATTTGACCAGTGTTATTTTATGTGGAAATATTTCTGGAACACTTACACGGATTCCACTGATTCAGATTGTTTTCTTGTGACATATTGTACTTCATGAAACAGTGGCAAAATTTAATCAATATGACTTGCGATTCTTCTGAAAATATCACAATTTTTAACCCCTTAAGGACCAGACGTATTTTCGGTTTTGTATTTTCATTTTTTACTTTCCTTCTTCCCAGAGCCATAACTTTTTTTGTGGGACAAGTTGTACTTTTGAACCATACCGTTGGTTTTAACATATTGTATACGGGAAAAATGGGACAAAAATTCCAAGTGCGGTGAAATTGCAAAAAATAAAGTGCAGAGTCTAATGACAGTGATCAAAAGTCTGGAACCAATATGAAAATTCCCTGTTGTCAGGTGCTGACCGGCAGATGATTAGGAAGCAGAGGGCCGGGGGACGGAACAGGAGGGCACACCGAGATCCCCCCATAGGCCTCCACTCAGTACAATGCGCCGCACAAACACATGCACACACTTTCGCTCTGGCTCGACACAGCCGTTGCAAAATCGTGACTCCATTAAGCCCGCTACACTGAGACATCAAATGCAGAGAGGATCATGGCAGAGGGAATGGACAGCTTTCCCCAATCATTGCTTTTGACTGCTTCGTCATCATTTAAAAATTTGAAAGCGCAATGCCAGGCATGGGGGGCATTTTTAACTTATATTCTAATATTTCCATAATCCCTATTCAGCAGAGGCCATAAATATTTGCTCCCCCCTTCACAACAGTTTTGTTTTAATGTATGGGAAAAAAGCATCAGACCAACTTGTCTAATTCAGAGTGCCATTGCAAAAAAGAGAAAAAATATTTACTTTTTTTACCCAATGGGTGCCAATGGTGAGTGGAGGAGATCATGACTGCGGCAACTGTTGGGTGCTCTACTGAGTGCACCTAGGTTTTGTACACATGCAGCAGAGCAATTACTAATATTGTGGAGGACCAACCTATATGAATTAATAAACTAGAAGGGGCTTCTTTCACCTGACAATTGTGGGACAACCTCTACAGAAAGAAATAGATATTAGAGGTGCATGTACATTGCATACACACCCACACAGTGTCTACCCAAAAGCAGGTTCTTTATATGCGGCAAGAAACTTTTCAATTGGAAGCACAAAAAGCAGGACATAGACACTAGAAACCCTTGTATCACAGCGGTGCATGTACATTTCAAGTAAATGGCATGTGTCCAAGCACTCTCTGCATAGACAATAGAAGGACACCTAACATTGCATTCAGCTCAGTGACAAGGTACCTCCTTTCCTTCGTATAAAGAGATGATTAGGGAAAAGAAAACCCCACTAAAAGAAATAGGATCATCCAGCAATAACTAGTGTCTCACCAGTAAAGGAGTGCGGTCCTTACCATAGCCAACCGTGACTAAAATGATTTGTCATATTGTAAAGAATCATGTTTCCTGTGCGTTACTTACAGGATTTAGCAAAACCTCAAATGTGATAGCAATCCACCTCACAGATCAACACAAATGCTCAATCTTAAAGCTTTTTTTTTTAATTAACGTGAACCCAACACACTGCACGTGGGTCGGAGAGCATGCAACAGACCATGGCCATCTTGCATAATTGTGAAGCTCTGCAGTATTTTTTTCGAGAAAACCACAGTTTAATAGCTGCCGGGGACCAAGCTGCATGGGAGAATAGTTGGACAGGCAGGTACCTGGTGGCTTTTCCCTACCTGCTGACCTAGAAAGACAGGTCTTTCACTATAAATGCATGTAGGAAGACCTGTCAGTCACTGACAATGAGAAGTCAAAATAGTCTATCTTGTGGCTCAGTCCACAGCGGCTATTAAAAAGGGACTGTTAGTACAGGATGCCTGCATAAACCAAGTCCCGTCACTCGGTGCTTCACGGCGGGGCCAAACATTTATATACAGCTTCTCACCTGCTTGTTTTCCCTCAATCTCCACCACCCTTCTTTGACAGCTCTGGCTTCATAGGGCCAGAGAAGGATTTAGATAGATGGAAACCTAACAGGTGGGAAGGTACATATAACCCCTTCCCGACCTTGGATGTTCCCAGTTCATCCTTGTCTGGGTACGTCCTGGCGATTTTGCATGCACGCGATCGCTGCCAGGTGATCAGCTGACATCATAGCTGGCCAACTGGCTCTCACTGACAGGAATGGTGTCGGCAGTTTAACCTTCCCGAATGGTGTGATCGATATCAATTGAAGCATTCAGAAGGTAGGATAGGGAGGGACTCCCTCTCCCCTCTGATCCGTGTCCTCGCAATGTCATCATGGGGGCCCAATAGTTGCCATGGTGACATCCAGGTCACCCGATAATGGCAAGACGCCTAGACCATGCAAGAAGCATAGTCTAAGGGGTGTGTGTGTCAGTGCAGCACAGACAGTAATAAACCACTAGATGGTGGCCCGATTCTAATGCATCGGGTATTCTAGAGTGAGTGAGTGTGTATATATATATATATATATATATATATATATATATATATATATATATATATATATATATATATATATATATATATATATATATATATATATATATATACATACATACACACACACACACACACATATATGTACATATATACACACACTATATAATTGTCTAAGGGTCACTTCCGTCTGTCTGTGTCACGGTTATTCATTCGCTGATTGGTCTCGCCAGCTGCCTGTCATGGCTGCCGTGACCAATCAGCGACGGGCACAGTCCGGAAGAAAACCGCCGCTCCTTCCTCCCCGCAGTCATTGCCCGCTCCGTACTCCCCTCCAGTCAGCGCTCACACAGGGTTAATGGCAGCGTTAACCGACCGCGCTATGTCGCGGGCGGTTAACGCTGCTATTAACCCTGTGTGACCAACGTTTTACTATTGATGCTGCCTATGCGGCGTCAATATAAAAATATCTAATGTTAAAAATAATAATAATTGAAAAAAAAAATCGTTATATACCGTACTCACCATCCGTCGGCCCCTCGGGTCCACAACAGGCCTTCCCTGCTCGCGACGCTCCGGTAAAAGGTCCAAGCTGCGATCTCACGAGATGATGACGTGCGGTCTCGTGAGACCGCTACGCAATCTTCAGACCGGAGCGTGCGACGCGCATCAGTAACTGGCTGATTCGATCCTGAGGCTCCGGAAGGTGAGTATATAACTATTTTTTATTTTAATTCTTTTTTTTAACAGGGATATGATGCATACTACGTGGCTGGGCAATAGCATATTCTAGAATACCCGATGCGTTAGAATCGGGCCACCATCTAGTGTGATATATATATATATATATATTTTACACAGCCCACGCAGTATTTTACACAGCCCACGCAGTATATTACACAGCCCACGCAGTATTTTACACAGCCCACGCAGTATATTACACAGCCCACGCAGTATATTACACAGCCCACGCAGTATATTACACTGCCCACGCAGTATATTACACAGCCCACGCAGTATATTACACAGCCCACGCAGTATATTACACAGCCCACGCAGTATATTACACAGCCCACGCAGTATATTACACTGCCCACGCAGTATATTACACTGCCCACGCAGTATATAACACTGCCCACGCAGAATATAACACAAGCCACACAGTATATAACACTGCCCACGTAGTATATAGCAGCCTCGCAGTATATAACACAGCCCAAGTACTATATAGCACTGTGGGCACCATATCCCTGTTAAAAAAAAGAATGAAAATAAAAAAATAGTTATATACTCACCCTCCGGCATCCAGCGAAGCGGTCCCTATGCGTGCGATGCGGCCGCCAGCTTCCGTTCCCAGCGATGCATTGTGAAATTACCCAGATGACTTAGCGGTATCGCGAGACCGCTAAGTCATCATCTCGTGAGACCGCAATGCATGCCCCGGAGCGTCGCGATAAGCGCGAAAGGCGCCGGAAGGTGAGTATATAATGATTTTTTATTTTTTTTCTTATTTTTAACATTAGATCTTTTTTACTATTGATGCTGCATAGGCAGCATCAATAGTAAAAAGTTGGTCACACAGGGTTAATAGCAGCGTTAACGGACTGCGTTACACCATGGCATAACGCGGTGTAACACAGCCATTAACCCTGTGTGAACGCTGACTGGAGGGGAGTATGGAGGGGGCACTGACGGAGTAGAAAGGGGCGAATTCGCCTGGTGGCCACGACCAATCAGCGACGTGGGATTTCCATGACAGACAGACGGAAGTGACCCTTAGACGATTATATATATAGATTGCAATGGTTATAACAGCGATCAGGCACATAAAAGTGAAAGTCCCTTAGAGTGACAAGTTTAAAAAAAAACAAAACTAAAAAAAGATATATTGTACCCATAAATCTGTATTTTTATGTACCATATTTTTCAGACTATAAGATGCACTTTTTTCGTCCAATAGTCCGGATGTACATGCTCTGGCTGTGGTGGGGAGGTGGGGGAGCGGCAGGGCTCAGGAGGCTGAAGTCGGTGGCTGTGGCCAACCCCTGTGGCGCTGCTAAAGAGAAAATATCTTTAATAGTGGACACGCCATTAGCCACAGCAGCCGGCTTCCTGCAGCTGCTTGGATTTAGCTTGTGCCCACTACTTAAGGCAATAAATATTCACTGCTCTCCACGCACATAGTCCTGGTGTGGGGAGCAGTACGTATTCCGTCAGCTGTCATCAGCTTGTAAGCAGCGTATGATGTCCCTGCCATGCGCTGTTTACAAGCTGTTTACCGTAGAATGTAAGTCCACAAGGACAGGGTCCTCTCCCCACTGTACCAGTCTGTCATCATAAATTTGTGTACCGTAAATTATATGTATAACCCTTGACGGGGTGCATTTTTAGAATGGTGTTACTTTTGGATAATTTCTTTCATATATGCCCCTGAAAGTCACCTCAAATGTGATGTGGTTCCTAAAAAAAAAAAAAAAAAAAATTAAAATATTTTGTTGGAAAATTGAGAAATTGCTGGTCAACTTTAAACTCTAAGGCCGGCCTCACACTGGGCGTAAGACAATACGCCACGTATTATACGTCCGTACTACGGCCGTAATACGGAGAAATGTTCCCAAAATATTGATCCGTAGTCAGGGTGTGTCAGCGTATTTTGCGCATGGCATCCTCCGTATGTAATCCGTATGGCATCCGTACTGCGAGATTTTCGCGCAGGCTTGCAAAACCGACATCTAATGGATTTATGTGCTCAAATGTTCGGGAAAACATATATACAGTATATATATATATATATATATATATATATATATATATATATATATATATATATATATATATATATATATATATATATATATATCATTGAGACACATATATATATATATTCTGTATTTAGATTTCATTCAGCGCGATATGTGTTAAAAGCCGGTAATTCAATTGCCGGCTTCTCATTTCTCCTGCACAAACCCGACAGGATATGAGACATGGTTTACATACAGTAAACCATCTCATATCCCCTTTTTTTTTGCATATTCCACACTACTAATGTTAGTAGTGTGTATGTGCAAAATTTCAGCGCTGTAGCTGCTGAAATAAAGGGTTAAATGGCGGAAAAAATTGGCGTGGGCTCCCGCGCAATTTTCTCCGCCAGAATGGTAAAGCCAGTGACTGAGGGCAGATATTAATAGCCAGGAGAGGGTCCATGGTTATTGGCCCCCCCGTGGCTAAAAACATCTGCCCCCAGCCACCCCAGAAAAGGCACATCTGGAAGATGCGCCTATTCTGGCACTTGGCCACTCTCTTCCCACTCCCTGTAGCGGTGGGATATGGGGTAATGAAGGGTTAATGCCACCTTGCTATTGGAAGGTGACATTAAGCCAGATTAATAATGGAGAGGCGTCAATTATGACACCTATCCATTATTAATCCAATTGTTGGAAAGGGTTAAAAAACACACACACACATGATTTAAAAGTATTTTAATGAAATAAACACAGCGGTTGTTGTAATAATTTATTGTTCTCTCAATCCATCAGGAACACCCTCGCTTGGAAAAATAATAAACGCACAAGATACATACCTTCTGGTGAACCGTCTCGTCCCACGATGTAATCCATCTGAAGGGGTTAACTAATATTACAGGCAGGAGCCCTGCTAAATGCAGCTGTGCTCCGTGCCTGTAATCCCCCGGCGAATGAATGAAATGTAGGTCATTGACCTACATTTCCTTCAGTCGCGGTGATGCGCCCCCTGGTGGATGTCCTCATATGACCTGGAGCGTGGGAAAAAGTTCCCAGGCTGCAGTTCATGAGAACATCCACCAGAGGGCGCCTCACCGCGACTCAATGTAAGTACAGATCCTGCTTTCCTTTCAGCACCCGGGGGATTACAGGCACGAGCACCGCTGCATTTAGCAGGGCTCCTGCCTGTAATATTAGTTAACCCCTTCAGATGGATTACTTCGTGGGACGAGACGGTTCACCAGAAGGTATGTATCTTGTGCGTTTATTATTTTTCCAAGCGAGGGTGTTCCTGATGGATTGCGAGAACAATAAATTATTACAACAACCGCTGTGTTTATTTCATTAAAATACTTTTAAATCATGTGTGTGTGTGTTTTTTAACCCTTTCCAACAATTGGATTAATAATGGATAGGTGTCATAATTGACGCCTCTCCATTATTAATCTGGCTTAATGTCACCTTACAATAGCAAGGTGGCATTAACCCTTCATTACCCCATATCCCACCGCTACAGGGAGTGGGAAGAGAGTGGCCAAGTGCCAGAATAGGCGCATCTTCCAGATGTGCCTTTTCTGGGGTGGCTGGGGGCAGATGTTTTTAGCCACGGGGGGGCCAATAACCATGGACCCTCTCCTGGCTATTAATATCTGCCCTCGGTCACTGGCTTTACCATTCTGGCGGAGAAAATTGCGCGGGAGCCCACGCCAATTTTTTCCGCCATTTAACCCTTTATTTCAGCAGCTACAGCGCTGAAATTTTGCACATACACACTACGAACATTAGTAGTGTGGAATATGCAAAAAAAAAGGGGATATGAGATGGTTTACTGTATGTAAACCATGTCTCATATCCTGTCGGGTTTGTGCAGGAGAAATGAAAAGCCGGCAATTGAATTACCGACTTTTCACTAACACCGCTGCGTATTTCTCGCAAGTCACACTGCTGGTCCGTGTGGAATCCGTATTTTTCTCGCCCCCATAGACTTTCATTGGCGATTTTTTTGCGCAATACGGTGACAAACGCAGCATGCTGCGATTTTGTACGGCCGTAGAAAGCCGTATAATACTGAACCGTAATATACGGCTAATAGGAGCAGCCCCATTGAGAATAATTGTGCCGTTTATTTTGCGAGTTTTACGGACGTAGTTTATGCGCTCATACGTCCGTAAAACTCGCTAGTGTGAGGCCGGCCTAAGGCCTCTTTCACACTTCTGTCTTTTTCCTCCCATCGAAATCCGTTGATTTTTTAAAAAACAGGATCCTGCAAATTTTTCTGCAGGATCCTGTTTTTTCCCATAGACTTGTATTAGCGACGGATGGCCATCCGTTTCATCAATCGTGCACTGGATCCATCGGAAAATAGCGGTCCGTCGGGCGGAGAAAACTCTCTCTCTCTCTCTCTCCAGAATTTTATACCTACAAATTCAGGCACTGCCTCATTCGACGCATCCGTCAAGAAACTGGATGCGTTTGATCAGTTTTTCCTTATTTTCGTGACATCCGTCGATACGTCACATCGACGCATTGTGACGGCCGCCTGCCGACGTAAATGTGAAAGAAGCCTAACTTCCTAACAAAATGTCTAGTTTGTATCAGTACAATTTTTGAAACACACGGAGCGCCCACCAGGGCCTTAGGGTACTCGGAACTGAGCCGGTTCTTAAAGGGATGTGTCACGGTGGCAGTGGCCCGTTCCGTGGCCCTGGGCCTCCAATAAAAGGGGTTGAAGTAAATGTGAAATAAAGTTTGTTCATGACGCCACCTGTGGTATTTGGTCAGGGATGACCAATGCTGCTTAACCCCTTCATGACCTAGGGATTTTCCGTTTTTCCGTGTTCGTTTTTCGCTCCCCTCCTTCCCAGAGCCATAACTTTTTTATTTTTCCGTCAATATGGCCATATGAGGGCTTATTTTTTGCGAAACAGGTTGTACTTTTGAACGATATCACTGGTTATAGCATGTCGTGTACTGGAAAACGGGAAAAAAATTTCCAAGTGCGGTGAAATTGCAAAAAAAGTGCAATCCCACACACTTTTGTTTGGCTTTTTTGCTAGGTTCACTAAATGGTAAAACTGACCTTCCATTATGATTCTCCAGGTCATTACGAGTTCATAGACACCTAACATGACTAGGTTATTTTTTATCTAAGTGGTGAAAAAGAATTCCAAACTTTGCTTAAAAAAAAAAAAAAAAATTGCGCCATTTTCCAATACCCGTAGCGTCTCCATTTTTCATGATCTGGGGTCGGTTAAGGGCTTATTTTATTGCGTGCCGAGCTGGTGTTTTTAATGATACCATTTTGGCGCAGATACGTTCTTTTGATCGCCCGTTATTGCATTTTAATGCAATGTCGCGGCGACCAAAAAAATTTATTCTGGCGTTTTTTCTCGCTACGCTGCTTAGCGATCAGGTTAATGCTTTTTTTTTTTTTAATTGATAGATCGGGCGATTCTGAACGCGGCGATACCAAATATGTGTAGGTTTGATTTTTTTTTATTGATTTATTTTGATTGGGGCGAAAGGGGGGTGATTTAAACTTATATATATTTTTTAATTTTTTCACTTTTTTTCACTTTTGCCATGCTTCAATAGCCTCCATGGGAGGCTAGAAGCTGGCACAACTCGATCGCCTCTGCTACATAGCAGCGATCATCAGGTCTCGCTGCTATGCAGCAGAAATGCATGTGTGCTATGAGCGCCGACCACAGGGTGGCGCTCACAGCCATCCGGGATCAGTAACCATAGAGGTCTCAAGGACCTCTATGGTTACAATGCAGAAGCATCGCTGACCCCCGATCATGTGACGGGGGTCAGCGATGCTCTCATTTCCGGGCCGCCCGGCCGGAAGCGCCGGTTAAATGCCGCTGTCAGTGTTTGACAGCGACATTTAACTAGTTAATAGCGGCGGGTGAATCACGACTTCACCCGCCTCTATTGCGGGCACATGTCAGCTGTTCAAAACAGCTGACATGTCCCGGCTTTGATGCGGGCTCACCGCCGGAGCCCGCATCAAAGCAGGGGTTCTGACCTCGGACGTACTATCAAGTCCGAGGTCAGAAAGGGGTTAAAGGGGTCCACTGGGGTGATGTTATGGCAGCAGGGTTGGTATGGCTTCCCACAGGTGAGGCTGTGTCCCCAGGGCTCCTGATATAGTAGATAAAGATGGTGTAGTGCCAGAAAGAACTAGAGGACACAAGGTTGCAGTATCTTTACCTTTTTACTGGTGTAAGGCAGCTACAGTCCAGGGTACGGATCACAGGGATGGTGCGGTCCGGCTGGCCTGGAAGCGATTCTGAGATCCCCCCAGCCAGGTGAGGTTATAAGCCTTCCTTTCAGCGCTGTGTTGAAGTTCCTTGCTGCCTTAGGTCCACAAGGTCCTCACTTTCTTTCTGTCCCCCTTGTTGGTAGGACACTACCCGCATAGCAGGTAACAAGCCTTTTTACAGGGGTCTCTCAGGATCACAAAAAAAAAAAAAAAAAACCACACACAACACACACACTCAGAATCAGTGGGATCAGTTAAAGTTTTCCAGAGTCCAGAGTTACTACCACAAAGTGACACTGGTCAGAATTGTAAAATTTGGCCTGTTCATGAAGGTGAAAGCGGGCTTTGAGGGTAAATTATTGGCCCCTCCATAATGAAGAGCACCTATACTTGGTTTCAACAGTTATTCTGTGCTGAGAAGAATTCCTTTAACCTATATTGCCGGGCATGGTTTGGACCTGCGACATTGTTGCTCTGCTAGGCAGTTAGAGTACTAGCCTCTGCAGCATGGGACAAATGCAGGGGGACCGAATCTGGCTGCATCCAGCCAGCTTCGGAGCACTGAACAGACATTAAAGCATACTTCTGGTCTAGGTAACTTTGAGACCACAGGAAAGCCGGTAACGTTGTCAACTAGCTGTACAGTATAAAAGCATTAAGCTACTTACGGGTAGCGGCATTTCTCGGAGGCCCATGACAGCACGACGAGAGAGGGGATCCGCCCATCAGGAACAGGAAACCTACAGATACAAAAGGGCGGCACCTCTCCCCTGCATCAGTTGTATTTCAGAGCCTTGAGAGGACTACCGCGGTTAGTGGCACACAAAAATATACATTATATACAGTTTATATACAATATTATAACCCATATATTGGAACTGGGTATTATACGTGAGATATATACATTATAGGAGGTGCAACCCCCACGTGAATAGGGAGGGAACTAAGGGTGCTGTCATGGGCCTCCGAGAAATGCCGCTACCCGTAAGTAGCTTAATGCTTTACTCGGACTCCCATGACAGCACGACGAGAGAATTACAGAGATGTAACACTACCTTAGGGAGGGACTATAGCTTGCAGCACCCTTAACCCGAAGGTGAGATCAGAGGAGGCCCCCAAATCCAACCTATAGTGTTTAAAGAAGGTGGACGGGGATGACCATGTGGCCGCCTTACATATCTGGTCGATTGATACTCCAGATTTTTCCGCCCAGGATGTAGCCATGGCTCTGGTGGAATGCGCCCTCAGATTCTGCGGAGTCGGACCCCCACCTGCAGTATAAGCCAAAGAGATAGCCTCCCTAATCCACTTCGCTAGTGTGTACTTTGATACCCTGAGTCCCTTTCTAGGGTTTTGGAAAGATAAAAATAACGCATTATCTTTCTTCCATGTATCAGTAACAGAGATGTATTCTAACAGGCATCTCCTAACGTCTAGTGTATGGAGTAGCTCTTCTTTAGGGTTGGAGGGATTGGGAAGGAAAGATGGTCAAACTATCTCCTGTGACCTGTGAAACCGTGATGACACTTTTGGTAAATAGGCTGGGTCCGGTCTGAGGACTACCCTATCTGGCAGAAACTCTGTAAGGGGAAATTCTGGAGAGAGCTTGTATGTCCCCTACCCTACGGGCAGATGTTATCGCTACCAGAAATGCTGTTTTAAGGGATAGGGCCTTGATTGAAGCTGATTGTAATGGTTCAAACGGCTCTCTAGGTCAATGCTGACAGGACTAGATTAAGATCCCAAGGCATAGATCTATCCTTATGTATGGGTCTAGCCCTACTAGAAGCTTTAATGAACCTTGAGATCCAATAATTATTGGCGATGTTACAGGAAAACAAGGCCCCTAGGGCCGAGACTTGTACCTTTAGGGTACTAGTGGATAGATCTAGCTCTAAGCCCCTTTGCAGGAATTCTAAGATCTGTTTTATAGGAATTCCCTCTTCTAAATTAAAGTCAGAAGAGGCTAGGAATTTCCGCCAGGTTCTAGCATAGATTGTTGTTGTAATCTGCTTTCTACTTTTCATAAGGGTTTCAATCAAATTTGGGGAGAACCCTTTGTCCTTCAGTAACGCCCTCTCAAACTCCATGCCGTTAAATGGAGATTCTTTACTTGAGGATGGCTGATCGGACCCTGGTGGAGTAAATCTGGAATGTCCGGAAGCACCCAGGGGTCCTCTACTGACATGATCCTGAGCCAGGTGAACCAGGCCCTTCTGGGCCAAAATGGGGCAATCAAAATAACTCTTGCCCGATCCTCTCTTATCTTCCTGATTACCAGAGGTATCAAGGCCAGCGGGGGGAACGCATAAGCCAGCCGAAAGTTCCAACTGATCAGAAAGGCGTCTACCGCTAGAGGATTCTCCCTGGGATTTGAGGAACAGAATTTTACTGTATTTCGATTGTCCCTGGTGGCAAATAAATCCACCTCTGGATGTCCCCATTTGTGGACAATCTGGTCGAACACAAGACCGTTTAGAGACCACTCCCCTTGTCTCAGGGTGTTGCGGCTTAGAAAGTCCGCTTTTACATTTTCTTTTCCTCTTATGTGCAGTGCGGTTAAAGATAGAAAATGGTCTTCCGCAGTCTGGAATAGACGATCTGTCACCCTCATCAGTGATTCGGAATGAGTTCCACCCTGGTGATTTATGTACGCGACTGCCACCTGGTTGTCCGAGAGGATCTTGACGTGGTGACCCTGCAGATATGAGAGTAATTTTTTAACTGAAAGTTCAACCGCCATTAATTCTTTTTGGTTGGAGGAGGCTGATGTTAGGGGGTCCCATAGACCCTGAACTATCATGTCGTCCATGTGTGCTCCCCAACCTGAAGGGCTAGCGTCTGTCGTTACAATACGTGTCGCCTGTGTCACCCAGGGAACTCCTGCCGATAAATTGTCATTGATTAGCCACCATCTAAGAGATGTCAGTGCTTCTGGACCCAAAGTAATCTGACTTTGCAAGGACCCTTGTAAGATTCTGTCATTAACCAGTACCTCGGATTGTAAAGGTCTGGTGTGAAATTGGGCCCACCGGACAGCGGGAATGCACGAGGTTAGAGATCCTAACAGTGACAGCCTGTCTAAGTGTCATGGATGGATTATCATTTGCTCTAGACACCTGTTGTTGGATGTGTAATAACTTGTCGGGCAGAAGACAACACTGTTGGGTCTCTGAATTTAACAACAGTCCTAAGAATCTCTGTATTTTCTGGGGCTCTAATCGGGATTTTTCATAATTCACAATCCACCCCAGATGCTCAAGTTTGGTTGTGGTTGTCTGTAGCTGAGAGAGGCAATGGTCTGCTGAATTCCCAACTATAAGGAAATCATCCAAATAGGGGACAATTAAGATGTCAGACTCTCGTAAGTGCGCCATGACTTCGGACACTAACTTGGTAAACACCCTAGGAGCCGCTGATAAGCCAAAGGGAAGAGCTCTAAACTGGAAATGACGAATTTGTCCCCCCATTGACACAGCTACCCTCAGGAATCTCTGGAAGTCTTCATGTATTGGGACATGATAGTACGCGTCCTTTAGATCTACAACTACCATGAAGCAGTTTTTAAACAACATCTTTATTGCTGAACCAATTGATTCCATTTTGAACGATTCATTGGTCAGAAAATTATTAAGGCCTTTAAGATTTATGATCGTTCTAAATGATCCGTCCGGCTTCCTGATCAGAAAGAGAGGAGAGTAAAATCCCCTCCCTCTTTCTGATACTGGGATTTCAACCAAAACATTCTTGAAGCATAAGTTTGTGACCTCTGCTTCCAAGGCTGCTTGCTCAAGGGGGGAGGAACGTAAAGGGGTTAATTTAAATTTGTCTCGAGGCCAGTGATCAAAGTCAAGTCTTAGATCTTTCGCTATGATGCCTCGGACCCATTTACTGTTCGAAATGTCAAACCAAGCTGAGGAGAATGCTGACAGTCTACCCCCCACAGGGATCGCTAGTCATTGGTCCGGTTTTTTCTGTTCTTTCGAGGAACGGCGAAACATATAGCCCGTACCTCTTCCGCGTCTGTCCTCCCATCTAAAACTCTCTCTAGAGGGTGAGGATCCGCGTTTCTTCCCGCGACCAAATCTCCTCTTAATGAAGGGCCTGCGGTAGGATGCTGAAGACGGATTAGGAAATTTCTTCTTATCATCCCCCGCTTTCTCCAGCAACTCATCCAGAGTTGGTCCAAAGAGATATTCTCCTTTACACGGAATGGCGCAGAGCTTAGTTCTGGATTGAATGTCGCCAGACCAGCACTTCAACCATAAAGCTCTACGAGCCGCGTTGGAGAGTCCTGCTGCTCTAGCCGCCATCCTGACTGAGTCCACAGATGCGTCTGACAAAGGCCGCAGCATTCTGCATTGTTGGTAAAGCCTTCAGAATGGAATCTCTGGAAGCGCCGTCCTTGAGCTGGGATTCTAACTGATCCAGCCAGACCATTAAAGACCTGGCTGTACATGTCGCGGCAACTGCTGGTCTTAGAGATCCTGCCGCCGTCTCCCAGGTTCCTTTAAGGAAAGTATCTGCCTTTCTGTCAAGGGGGTCCTTGAGGGTCCCCATATCCTCAAATGGCAAAGAGGCTTTCTTTGACGCTTTTGCCACCGCCGCATCCAGCTTAGGGGCTTTATCCCATGTTTCCACAACCGGATCATCGAAAGGGTACCTGCGTTTCAACGCTGGCGGTAAGGAACCCTTTTTCTCGGGTTTCTTCCATTCTCGGAGAATCAGGTCTTGGATTGTTTCGTTCACCGGGAAAGATCTATGTTTTTTACGATCCAATCCGCTGAACATCATATCCTGCTTTGAGGGCTGCGGTTTGGGCTCTTCTATCCCCATTGTGCTTCTAACAGACTTGACGACTTTGTCAATTCTATCCAGGGGTAGACAGAATCGTCCAGACTCCTCATCTGATGAAGAGGAGGAAGGACTTGAGTGATAGGCACCCTCTTCTCTTTCTTCCTCCGAAGAATTAGAGTCCAGGGGGGTCCTATGTTTTGAACCTCCCGCTTGGGACAGGGACCGTAGGGATTCCCTTACTTCCAAACGGATCATTTCTTTCAGGTTAGCCGCACTCACAGATTCTTCCGCTACCTAGGGGAGGACAATATAGGTGATAACTACTATCTGACCTAATGTCACTTCCACCCAACCACTCCTGTAGACCTCACCGTCTGTTGTATACAGGGGGCACATCATTTTTTGGGACAAGAATCAGGTAAGGGGACCCCACAGAGGGCACATTCCTTATGCTTCGACTTGTCCGTGCTTTTCTTCCCCTAGAATGATAAAGTATAGGGGGCCTGCGCCACAGAGTGAACTTTCACGTAGATCACTTACCCGTGCGCCAAAGTAAGTACCGGAATACGAGGGGGTTCTTTCCTAGCCGAAGCTCTGGATCCTTTTGCGGA
Source organism: Ranitomeya variabilis (assembly GCF_051348905.1). Lineage (NCBI taxonomy): Eukaryota > Metazoa > Chordata > Amphibia > Anura > Dendrobatidae > Ranitomeya > Ranitomeya variabilis. The sequence goes on from NC_135232.1 coordinate 376,733,273, forward strand.
CGAGCTTCTTCGACTGGACTGGTCGCTTCTGTCCTTGGGCTTCTGACGCACCTCATCCAGCTGCTGCTGCTGCTCACCACCACTCTCCATGATGATTTGCGACCAAAAGCAGGGCTCTGTAGTTGTCACCTGCTTAAATCCCCCTTGGATCCGGTCAGCAGATAGGTCAGACGCTGCCCCATTGGCTCAGGATACCGCAGGGAGGCAGGAAACCATGTGGGAGAAAACCGGCATCAGGATGCTATGGGCGCCGCCATCTTGGATCGACTGCGCATGCGCAGACACCCGGCGACCCGGAAGCGGCTGCTAACTCCGCCCCCTCACGTCACCGCACCCGGAAACGCTCCAGCACACGCTGAGAGCGGTGCAGGACGCCGGGGACGGACCGCAGCGCTCCGGGAGTTCACCCAGACAGCCCTGACGCCGGCACCCCACATTCACCGCACCGCTGCACCACCAATGGGTATACTTACCGGCGCCGACGCTGATGGAGGCAGGAAATCCTCCGGACTCCGCTCCCTGCTGCGAACGCCACCGCGTGCAGTCCAGCCAGGACCACCGTGGCGTCTCCAGGGTTCTCCGCACCGGCCGAGGTAGGAGACCCCCCCGCTACCAGATTCGGTCCGGCCGGCCTGGGCTCCTTTAGTTCATCTGTAGGCACCCGTCCCTTTAGGAACAGGAAACCAACTGATGCAGGGGAGAGGTGCCGCCCTTTTGTATCTGTAGGTTTCCTGTTCCTAATGGGCGGATCCCCTCTCTCGTCGTGCTGTCATGGGAGTCCGAGTAAATTAAAAATTTCTGTGTGAACAGTAAGAATTTTTTTACTACACAATATTGAAAAGTTCCTTGTTTTTAATCAGGAATTTGCTGTTTCACCCATTTAAAAACTTGAAACAACCCCTTAAACGAACACCTCTGCAAATTTGGAATCAGCAAGTAAGCCAATGAGAAGTAATTATTGTTTGCTTTCGCATCCTTTAATCAGTTACAAGCAGAAAAGTGCTATATGGACAAAGTACTGATAAGCCGCATGAAATCTTATTTTGCCATAACATCTGCTCTGTAAAGCAGTTTCGTCATCACATATCCTAATACAAGCTAGAAACTTAAACATTTCCCATAGGCTTCATTCACACATAAGTATTTGTAAAACCAGGAGCGTCTCAGTAACACAGAACACGTGTTATTTCACTCCTAAAATACTGACCAATCACTGCCGTAAGAATATAACCTCAGGACTGGTGAGGCTGCTGTAATTACTTTGTAAATTTATGTCGGAACAGATGTATATTTTTGAAAGTTTACACTCGTTCCGCCCAGTCAGTTCTTCAGTGTTCCTGTTTTCTGCTGCAGAGATATCACACTACTTACAGCTGTCAGTCAGGCCAGGCAGGCTGAGACTTAAATACACTTGAACTCATTCTATAGCTGCACCAAGAGTCTATTTAACAATATATGTACGGTAGTTCTTTTGAGGACAAATCTGCTTCTGTGAAACAAGGAGCAACCATTTATAAATTAGCTGCCTATGCCTGCAGCAGTAACTACCAATTTCCAAACTGCCTACTATTAGCCCTGGGTCTAGTGCAGGTTAGAAAACTGCCTATAATATCTAATCATCTCAATTTCTTGGCTTTAAGGGTATGTTTCCACAGTCAGGAAATGCTGCGGATTGGATGCTGCGTACAGCCACAGCATCCAATTCGCAGCAGCCAGATGTTACAGCACAGTGGAGGAGATTTTATGAAATCCCATCTCCACAATGCGTTCAAGGACGCAGGTGGCAGACCTGCGTATAAGCACATGACGCGCGTCTTTATAGACCGCAGCATGTCTATTTAAAAAGGGAACAGCGCTTGGGCGGAGCTGCATCCACAGCGCTGCATGTATGGAACATGGAAACAGCCTTAAAATAATCAGTGACCTTCATAGGGATGTATTAAATGAGAGTACACAAATGCAAAAACCCCACACACACACACAACCATAAACGTATCAAAGCAAGCCAGATCAGCGTTGGAACGGGCAGAGGTGAGTAGTTTTTTTTTTCTTTAATGTGAGGCGATTATACAGAATGGAGCACCACGCGGGGCCATTATTCAGAATGGAGGACTATGTGGGGCCATTGTACTGTATGGAGCATTATGTGGGGCTACTATACAGTATAGAGCACTATGTGGAGCCCATTACACTTTATGCAGGACTACGTAGGGCCCATTACAGTATATGGAGGACTATGTGGAAGTATTGATAGTCTGGGGAGTATATTATAATACCATAACTCATCACACAACCTGGGAGAAAAAATACTAGGCAGAATTTGTGCAGAAACTGAGCTGAAGTGTAGATTTTTATTTTGCAGAATGTCAATTTACTCCCATTGAGTTCAGTTGGAAAGCTGAAATATATGTCACAAATAATGTACCATCATTAGTAGAGGGTTTAGTTACACAGAGATTGGCTGAGGTCCAGGCAAGGGGAACAGAAGCATCACTGGACACAAGCATAGTATTTTGTCTCTTAATCCTACCCCTGGAGGTTTCTAGTAGATTTCCTGCTGAATTGTTCCACAGCACCTCTGCCCTGTGTGAATGTACCCTGTGAAAAGATAAGGCACTCTCTCAGCACTCCAGTTGGTTTTCTCATCTTGTCAATATATCCAAGCATGATAACTTTGGTATTGGCTGATAACATATTACAGGGACTATGTCACCAGGTTTGTACTAGGTCATCTGAGTAGTATGCGTTGGAGCTGAAACCTTGATTCCAGTGATCTGTCTGCATGTAACCATACTCAGAATGTTGCCAAATTGACAGAAAGCTGCTAATCTCTGGTGTGGGTACGCAGAGCAGTTGACTAGGCGGCTCAGGAGTCCTACTCCTGAAAAACCACTGATTGTATTGAAACGGCAACATACAGCCCAGTAAATGACATTGCTGGAATCAACTTCTCAGCCCCTAAACCATGCTGCCCTTGGATTACATAAAGGGAATAGGTCACCAGGTTTTTGTTAAAACACCACCCCAATGTTTTTTTTCTATAGCAATGCTGGAGTGATGCTTTAAATATAATGCCGCTGCTCCTTACTCACCTGCTGCCACCTTCATCCTTTTCCAGCATCAGCGTCGGTATCCGGCGAAGTGTGACCTGCTGGCAGCGCCAGTGTTTCATGGAGCGATCCGGAGGTCATTTTTCAATACATCTCTACAAGGTACTCGTTCTCGCTCTCAGAATTGCATTGAGCTCATGACGCAACTTCTGACTTCCGGACAGTCAGAAGTTACGGGCACAAGATGGCGCCGTGGGACCGAAGCGGAGTCGGTAAAAGGTGAAGCCACTGGAAGGCAAGTACAAGAAAAGGGGCAGGGAACATACAATAAAAGCACCACTCTAGCACTGAAAAAAGCAAACAAATTCTGGAGTGGGGCTTTAAGAACCCAAAGATAACTTATGTTATTCCTCACTGCAGAGCGATGCTGAAGTAGGTTTCTTATTCAGCAGTCCCCCCCCCCCCCCCCCCAACTCAGATTTAACAAAAGAAATAAAAATAATATATATCACAATAATAAAATACAACACAGTGAGATGCCCTGATGTGAATATAAAAACAGCTGCAAAAGTTATAAAACTGGCATAAAAATGGGCACTGAAGGGAGTTACTGAAAGGGTTAAATGACTTGGGCCACTGATCTCACTCTGCAGACACATGAATCCGTGTGCCCCACATCGAATACAGGTCACTTTAGCAAACTGCCCAATTTGATGCCCAGAACCCATTTGGGCAGGCTAATTTTCACAAATTTGAATAAGTAACTGGTGTTTTTCAGGGGTTAAAGGACACATTTGGGCCAGGCATCACTATGTATGTAATGGTGGTTTGAGATCACTGGCCCAAGAGTCATTTAACCCCTGAAAAACACCAGCTACATATTAAAATCTGTGAAAAGTGGTTATTTGCCTATTTTGACTCCCAGAACACATTTGGGCCAGGTTGGAGGGACATGAATTTCATGTGGGGCATCACTATCTGTGCATTGGTGGTGTGAGATCACTGGCCAAAAGTCATTTAACCCTTACAACGCCTTTCATTGCCCACTTTGATTAACATTTTTGTGCCAATTTTAGAACTTGTGTAGCTGTTTTTATGCATAGTTACATCAAGGAACCTCGTTGCATTGTATATTATTACTAGCTGAAGAGCCCGGCGTCGCCTGGGCATAGTAAATATCTGTGGTTAGTTATAGCACCTCACTCCTCTCATTTTCCCCCCTCACTCCTCCCATTCCCCCCTAACACTTGTCATTTCGACCTCACATCTGTCATTTTCCGATCACTGCACTATTTTCCTCACTCCTCTCATTTTGCACTCACACCCCTCATTTTCACCTCACACCTCATTTTCCCCTCAGTATATACATGTTTGTCATCTCCCTTATATATAGTATACACCTGTATGTCATCTCCCCTGTAAAATTGTATATACCCATGTGTCATCTCATCCAGTATATAGTATATACCTGTATGTCAATTTCTTCTGTATATACCTGCTGTATGTCATCTCCTCTATATACCTATGTGTCATCTCCTCTTATATAGTATATACCTGCGTGTCATCTCTCCTGTATATAGTATATACCTGCGTGTCATCTCTCCTGTATATAGTATATACCTGCGTGTCATCACTCCTGTATATAGTATATACCTGCGTGTCATCACTCCTGTATATAGTATATACCTGCGTGTCATCACTCCTGTATATAGTATATACCTGCGTGTCATCACTCCTGTATATAGTATATACCTGCGTGTCATCACTCCTGTATATAGTATATACCTGCGTGTCATCACTCCTGTATATAGTATATACCTGCGTGTCATCTCTCCTGTATATAGTATATACCTGCGTGTCATCACTCCTGTATATAGTATATACCTGCGTGTCATCACTCCTGTATATAGTATATACCTGCGTGTCATCACTCCTGTATATAGTATATATCTGTGTCATCTCCTCCTGTATATAGTATATATCTGTGTGTCATCTCCTCCTGTATATAGTATATATGTGTGTGTCATCTCCTCCTGTATATAGTATATACCTGTGTGTCATCTCTCCTGTATATAGTATATACCTGTGTGTCATCTCTCTCCTGTATATAGTATATATGTGTGTGTCATCTCCCCTGTATATAGTATATACCTGTGTGTCATCTCTCCTGTATATAGTATATATCTGTGTCATCTCCCCTGTATATAGTATATATCTGTGTGTCATCTCCTCCAGTGTATAGTATATGTTGTGAATTCTGCTCTTGGGCTCCCTCTGGTGGTTGTAAGTGGTAGCGCTGCTGTCTCTGAATCGCAGCAGTTATCAGGTGTGTTCACTTTTTGCAATTTGGACTGGGCTATTTAGTCTTGCTTCACCCTTTAGTCAGTGCCAGTTGTCCTGGAGGATTCACATACCTGCCTGGTCTCTTCTGCTTTGCAGTTCATTTCAACAAAGATAAGTTCTGGCCTTGATTTTTGCTGTCCACATTTCTGTGGCCTTATTGTTCAGTTCTTTTTCATGTTTTTGTCTTGTCCAGCTTGGTCTGTATAAGGATTTGTTTAGCCAAGCTGGCATCTCTGGAGATGCAGATATACCCTCCATATCTTTAGTTAGCTGTGGAGATTTTGTATTTTCTGTGGTGGATATTTTCTAGTGTTTTTAATACTGACCCCATAGTACTCTGTCCTATCCTTTCTATTTAGCTAGAAGTGGCCTCCCTTGCTAAAGTCTCATATCCTTCTGTGTATGTTTTTTCCCTCTCCTCTCAGTCAATATTTGTGGGGGGCTGCTTATCTTTTGGGGATTTTCTCTGAGGCAAGATAGAATCTATCTCTAGGGGTAATTAGTCCTCCAGCTGTGTCAAGATGTCTAGGGAGCGCTAGGTACATTCCACGGCTACTTCTAGTTGCGGTGTTAAGTTCAGGGTCTGCGGTCAGTACAGGTACCACCTTCTCCAGAGTACGTCTCATGCTGCTCTTAGGCCACCAGATCATAACAAGTATATACCTGTGTGTCATTTCCTCCTGTATATACTATGTACCTGTATGTCATCTCCCCTGTATATAGTATATACCAGTGTGTCACCTCCCTTGTATACAGTATATACCTGTAAGTCATCTCCTCCTGTATACAGTGTATATGTGTGTCATCTCCTCCTGTATACAGTGTATATGTGTGTCATTTCCTCCTGTATACAGTGTATATGTGTGTCATTTCCTCCTGTATACAGTGTATATGTGTGTCATTTCCTCCTGTATACAGTGTATATGTGTGTCATTTCCTCCTGTATACAGTGTATATGTGTGTCATTTCCTCCTGTATACAGTGTATATGTGTGTCATTTCCTCCTGTATACAGTGTATATGTGTGTCATTTCCTCCTGTATACAGTGTATATGTGTGTCATTTCCTCCTGTATACAGTGTATATGTGTGTCATTTCCTCCTGTATACAGTGTATATGTGTGTCATTTCCTCCTGTATACAGTGTATATGTGTGTCATTTCCTCCTGTATACAGTGTATATGTGTGTCATTTCCTCCTGTATACAGTGTATATGTGTGTCATTTCCTCCTGTATACAGTGTATATGTGTGTCATTTCCTCCTGTATACAGTGTATATGTGTGTCATTTCCTCCTGTATACAGTGTATATGTGTGTCATTTCCTCCTGTATACAGTGTATATGTGTGTCATTTCCTCCTGTATACAGTGTATATGTGTGTCATTTCCTCCTGTATATAGTGTATATCTGTGTGTCATCTCATATATATATATAAATATATATATTCATCTCCCCTGTATATAGGTATATACAGGAGGAGATGACACACACACATATATACTATATACAGGGGAGATGACACACACGTATATACTATATACAGGAGAAAATGACACAGGTATATACTATATACAGGAGAGATGACACGTATATACAGGGTGAGATGACATACATATACTGTGCGTCATCTCCTCCTGTATATAGTATATACCTGTGTCATCTCCCCTGTATATAGTATATATCTGTGTGTCATCTCCTCCTGTGTATAGTATATACCTGTGTCATCTCCTCCTGTATATAGTATATACCTGTGTGTCATCTCCTGTATATAGTATATATCTGTGTGTCATCTCCTCCTGTATATAGTATATATCTGTGTGTCATCTCCCCTGTATATAGTATATATGTGTGTGTCATCTCCTCCTGTATATAGTATATACCTGTGTGTCATCTCTCCTGTATATAGTATATACCTGTGTGTCATCTCTCTCCTGTATATAGTATATATGTGTGTGTCATCTCCCCTGTATATAGTATATATCTGTGTGTCATCTCCTCCTGTGTATAGTATATACCTGTGTGTCATCTCCTCCTGTATTAGACCACGTTCACACGTTATTTGATCAGTATTTTACCTTAGTATTTGTAAGCTAAATTGGCAGCCTGATAAATCCCCAGCCAACAGGAAGCCCTCCCCCCTGGCAGTATATATTAGCTCACACATACACATAATAGACAGGTCATGTGACTGACAGCTGCCGGATTTCCTATATGGTACATTTGTTGCTCTTGTAGTTTGCTTATTAATCAGATTTTTATTTTTGAATGATAATACCAGACTTGTGTGTGTTTTAGGGCGATTTTCATGTGTCAAGTTGTGTGTGTTGAGTTTTGTGTGGCGACATGCGTGTAGTAACTTTTTATGTGTCGAGTTGCATGTGACAAGTTAGTGTAGCAAGTTGTGTGCAGCAAGTTTTGCGCATTGCGAGTTTTGTGCGTTGCGAGTTTTATGTGTGGTCCGTTTTGCGCGTGGCGAGTTTTGAGCGGCGACTTGTGTGTTTGACTTATGTGTATGTGTGCTGAAATGTGTGCTGAGGGTGATATGTGTTCAAGCACGTGGTAGTGTGTGGCGCATTTTGTGTGTGTGTTCATATCCCCGCGTGTGGTGAGTATCCCATGTCGGGGCCCCACCTTAGCAACTGTACGGTATATACTCTTCGGCGCCATCGCTCTCATTCTTTAAGTCCCCCTTGTTCACATCTGGGAGCTGTCAATTTGCCTCCAACACTTTTCCTTTCATTTTTTCCCCATTATGTAGATAGGGGCAAAATTGTTTGGTGAATTGGAACGCGCGGGGTTAAAATTTCGTCTCACAACATAGCCTATGACGCTCTCGGGGTCCAGACGTGTGACTGTGCAAAATTTTGTGGCTGTAGCTGCGACGGTGCAGATGCCAATCTAGGACATACACACATACATACATACACACACACATTCAGCTTTATATATTAGATTGCTATTTTTTGTTAAACCTGTAAAAAAAAAAAAATAAATAAATAAAAATTGCTGAATAAGAAACCAACTTCTGCTTCATCACTGCAGAAGCATTTCATAGGCAAGTCACCTGCGGGCATTTCAGTCATAAGGACAGTGAAGAATTGTCAGATGACAGAATTTCCTTTATTAGCAAAGAGGATGTGGAGAAAGAAAGAGGAAATGAAAGCAAACATAATGGTAGCACGGAATTTGTAGCAGCATCACTGCTTTTCAACTCCAAGTTACAGGAAAGAGACCACTGCTAAACAAACATAGCAGTCAAAACAGTCCAAATGGAGTAAAAGTGAATATAAGGATCTCTGCACAATAGAATGAGCCTTATTACATACTTCTATATGAGCCACTGCACAGGGTCACTTGGCATGTATGAAGCAGAGGAGGCTTGAAATACAATACACCTACCTATATAGCATGCCTTGCATTGAAACCTACCAAACATGCGACAAGCATGACATGAAATGTCTGACAGACAAACGCATCACAAAAAATAAAATTAATGTTTATATTGCATTTCATACTTCCCTACTACAGGATGGAAAGTCTAAACTAGAATGAAATGGTCTGAATCCAGTCAGTGTCTGGTAAGCTTTGTAACCAGTGATGACATGAAAGCATGCAGTCACCTGTTGGCCATATGCCAACTGATATCTACTGTGAAAGGTCACCTCATTTTCTGCTCTAAGCAGCATGCAAACGCCTTACCACTTACAACAATTTACTTAGTATAAAGTCTTCAAAATAAGAATTACATATAGAGAAGCGCTACCCCACCTGGATTTTGACAGCTGAAACGATTTCTTAAATTAACCCCTTAACCCCTTCCCGACCTATGACGCATACGCTGCGTCATGAAAGTCGGTGCCAATCCGACCTGTGACGCAGCGTATGCGTCATGGCGGAATCGCGTTCCTGCAGGTCGGGTGAAAGGGTTAACTGAAATTTCACCCGACCTGCAGGTACAGGGGATCTTGTACTTTAGCCCAGGGGGGGTGGCTCAGCCCCCACTTGGCTACGATCGCCCTGGTGACCACTTTGTCACCACCCCCCAGATATGATTGGAGCTAGCGTCCATGTGACGCTAGCTCTCCATTCAGATGTGGGGGGGGGGGGGGCGGAGAAAACCATGGCTGCCTCGCTGTCCAGCTTCATGCCTTCCGTGGAAGCTGAACAGCGAGGTGCCTGCATATTGCCCTGCCACATACAGCGATTGCCGCCGCCGATGCAGTCACCGCCACCGCTGCAGTGGCCGCCACCGCCAGGTGCTCCCCTCAGCTTCTCTTCACCCCCTTGCCTTGCGATTCCATGCCCCCCGACCTTCGCTCCCTCCCCCCTGCCCCCGGTGATCGCCCCCTGCCCCGGAGATCACCCCCCCTGCTGCCGGCTCCATTTCCACCTTCTGCTGCATCGCATCTGACAGCCCCCGCCCCAGTGATCCCCCTGATCTCCTCTCTGCCCTGTGGATCACCCCCTGCCCCGCTGATGTCCTCCCCTGCCCCGCTGATGTCCTCCCCTGCCCCGCAGATCTCCCCCCCTGCCCCAGTTTTCCCATTAGGGTTGGGGCTAAAATTAGGGTTGGGATTAGGGGTAGAGGTGTGTTGGGGTTAGGGTTGGAGATAGAATTGGGGAGTTTCCACTGTTCAGGCACATCAGGGGCTCTCCAAACGCGACATGGCGTCCGATCTCCATTCCAGCCAATTCTGCGTTGAAAAAGTAAAACAGTGCTCCTTCCCTTTCGAGCCCTCCCATGCGCCCAAACAGGGGTTTACCCCAACATATGGGGTATCAGCGTACTCAGGACAAATTGGACAACAACTTTCTTCATCCAATTTATTTGTTACCCTTGGCAAAATAAAAATTTGGGGGGCTAAAAAACCCTTTTTGTGGGAAAAAAAATGATTTTTTGTTTTCACGGCTCTGCGTTATAAACTGTAGTGAAACACTTAGGGGTTCAAAGTTCTCTCAACACATCTAGATAAGTTCCTTGGGAGGTCTAGTTTCCAATATGGGGTCACTTGTGGGGGGTTTCTACTGTTTAGGTACATTAGGGGCTCTGCAAACGCAATGTGATGCCTGCAGACCAATTCATCTAACTGCATTCCAAATGGTGTTCATTCCCTTCCGAGCTCTGCCATGCGCCCAAATGGTGGTTCCCCTCCACATATAGGGTATCAGCGTACTTTGGACAACAGCTTTTGGGAACCAATTTCTCCTGTTACCCTTGTGAAAATAAAAAATTGCGGGATAAAAATCATTTTTGAAGAAAAAAAAAGATTTTATTTTCACGGCTCTGCGTTATAAACTTCTGTGAAGCATTTGGGGGTAAAAAGTGCTCACCACACATCTAGATAAGATCCTTGTGGGTCTAGTTTCCAAAATGTGGTAATTTGTGGGGGGTTTCTACTGTTTAGGCACATCAGGGGCTCTGCAAATGCAACGTGACACCCGCAGACCATTCCATCAAAGTCTGCCTTTCAAAACGTCACTACTTCCCTTCCGAGCCCCGACTTGTGCCCAAACAGTGGTTCCCCCCCCCCCCACATATGGGGTATCGGTGTACTCAGGACAAACTAGACAATAACTTTTGGGGTCCAATTTCTCCTGTCACTCTTGTGAAAATAAAAAATTGCTTGCTAAAAATTAATTTTTGAGGAAAGAAAAATGATTTTTTATTTTCACAGCTCTGCGTTATAAACTTCTGTGAAGCACTTGGGGGTTTAAAGGGCTCACCACACATCTAGATTAGTTCCATGGGAGGTCTAGTTTCCAAAATGGGGTCACATGTGGGGGAGATCCAATGTTTAGGCACACAGGGGCTCTCCAAATGCCACATGGTGTCCGCTAACGATTGGAGCTAATTTTTCATTCAAAAAGTCAAATGGCGCTCCTTCCCTTCCGAGCCCTGCTGTGTGCCCAAACAGTGGTTTACCCCCACATGTGAGGTATCAGTGTACTCAGGAGAAATTGCGCAATAAATTTCAGGATCCATTTTATTCTGTTGCCCATGCGGAAATTAACAAATTGAGGCTAAAAGAAATTTGTGAAAAAAAAAGTACTTTTTCATTTTTACGGATCAATTTGTGAAGCACCTGGGGGTTCAAAGTGCTCACTATGCATCTAGATAAGTTCCTTGGGGGGTCTAGTTTCTAAAATGGGGTCACTTGTGGGGGAGCACCAATCTTTAGGTAAACAGGGGCTGTCCAAACGCGACATGGTGTCCGCTAACGATTGGAGCTAATTTTTCATTCAAAAGTCAAATGGCGCTCCTTCCCTTCCGATCCTTGCCGTGTGCACAAACAGTGGTTTGTGACCACATATGAGGTATCGGTGTACTCAGGAGAAATTGCCCAACACATTTTAGGATCCATTTTATCCTGTTGCCCATGTGAAAATGAAAAGATTGAGGCTAAAAGAATTTTTTTGTGGAAAAAAAAGTGCTTTTTCATTTTTATGGATCAATTTGTGAAGCACCTGGGGGTTCAAAGTGCTCACTATGCATCTAGATAAGCTCCTTGGGGGGTCTAGTTTCCAAAATGGGGTTACTTGTGGGGGAGATCCAATGTTTAGGCACACAGGGGCTTTCCAAACGCGACATGGTGTCCGCTAATGATTGGAGCTAATTTTTCATTGAAAAAGTCAAATGGCGCTCCTTCCCTTCCGAGCCCTGTCGTGCACCCAAAAAGTGGTTCCCCCCCACATATGGGGTATCGGCGTACTCAGGACAAGTTGTACAATAACTTTTGGGGTCCACTTTCTCCTTTCACCCTTGGGAAAATAAAAAAATTGTTGATAAAAGTTCATTTTTATGGCTAAAAAGTTATATGTTCATTTTTTCCTTCCATGTTGCTTCTGCTGCTGTGAAACACCTGAAGGGTTAATAAACTTCTTGAATGTGGTTTTGAGCACCTTGAGGGGTGCAGTTTAGAATGGTGTCACTTTTGGGTATTTTCAGCCATATAGACCCCTCAAACTGACTTCAAATGTGAGGTGGTCCCTAAAAAAAATGGTTTTGTAAATTTCGTTGTAAAAATGAGAAATCGCTGGTCAAATTTTAACCCTTATAACTTCCTAGCAAAAAAAAATTTTGTTTCCAAAATTGTGTTGATGTAAAGTAGACATGTGGGTAATGTTATTATTTATTAACTATTTTGTGTCACATAATTCTCTCGTTTAACAGAATAAAAATTAAAAATTTGAAAATTGCGAAATTTTCGCCAAATTTCCATTTTTTTCACAAATAAAAGCAAAAATTATCGCCTTAAATTTACCACTAACGTGAAGCCCAATATGTCACGAAAAAAAACAATCTCAGAATCGCTAGGATCCGTTGAAGCGTTCCTGAGTTATTACCTCAAAGGGACACTGGTCAGAATTGCAAAAAACGGCAAGGTCATTAAGGTCAAAATAGGCTGGGTCATGAAGGGGTTAAGGACAAGGGATATTTCTGTTTTTGTGTTTCTATTTTTTGCTCCCCTTCTTCCCAAGCAGATAACTTTTTATATTTTTCCATGTGACAAGGCTTGTTAGGGTATGTGCGCACGTCAGGATTTCTTGCAGAAATTTCCTGAAGAAAACCGGAAATTTTCTGCAAGAAATCCGCATTTTTTTTTTGCGTTTTTTCCCCGTTTTTTTTCGCATTTTCTTTTTAGAGTTTTGCAAGCGAAATTAGCTTGCAGAATGCTAAAGTTTTCCAAGCGATCTTGGAATCGCTTGGAAAACTGACTGACAGGCTGGTCACACTTGTCAAACATACTGTTTGACAAGTGTGACCAACCTTTTACTATAGATGCTGCTAAAAATAAAAAAAATGGTTATACTCACCCTCTGCAGACAGCCAATCTCCTCAGCGGCGTCCGTTCCTATAGATGGTGTGTGTGTAGGACCTTCGATGACGTCGCGGTCACATGACCGGTCTCGCGACCAATCACAAGACCGCAACGTCATCGCAGGTCCTTCACCACACCATCTATAGGAACGGAAGCGGCAGCATGCACCGCTGAGAGGCGGGAAGACTCCGGGGGCCATCGAAGGTGAGTATATCACTTTTTTATTTAAATTCTTTTTTTTTTTTACCAATTATATGGTGCCCAGTCCGTGGAGGAGAGTCTCCTCTCTTCCACCCTGGGTACCAACCGCACATGATCTGCTTACTTCCCGCATGGTGGGCATAGCCCCGTGCGGGAAGTAAGCAGATCAATGCATTCCTAGGTGTGCGGAATCCCCGCAATTCCGCAAATTTAATGAACATGTTTGCTTTTTTTTCCGCTATGCGATTTTTTCACGGAAAAAAAATGCAACATTTGCACAAGAAATGCAGAATACACTGTAAATAATAGGAGGCATATGTAAGCTTTTTTTGCGCGTTTTTATAGCGAAAAAAACGCGAAAAATACTGAACGTGTGCACATGGCCTTAAAGGGTTCACTGACTGTTCGGATTGTTACTTCCAATAGGTGGCACTAGAGTTCTAGTACTCTTCCTCTCTGAAGAGACCATTTGTATATTTTTCCGTTAATATGGCCGTGTGAGGGCTTGTTTTTTGCAGGACGAGTTGTACTTTTGAATGGTACCATTGATTTTACCATACCTGTACTGGAAAATGGGGAAAGAAATTCAAAAGTGCAATTCCCCAATTGTTTTTATTGATTTTTTTTTTTTTACCATGTTCACTAAATGCTAAAACTGACCTGTCATTATGATTCTCCAGGTTGCAGAGACATCAAACATGTCTAGGTTCTTTTTTTTTTTTTTTTTTTATCTAAGCGGTGAAAAATCCAAAGTTTGAGATAGATAGATAGATAGATAGATATTGTGAAGAAAAAGGAACAGCACAACACTTGTACTTATCTTCGGGTGCAGGGCCCCCAGGCAACCAGTCCAATGATTGTACCAGATAAACAGAGATTCAAAGAAGAGGCAGCACTCCATTGTTAAAGTGAAACATGTGGCAGGTTTAATCGACCCACATAGCCGGGCGACGTTTCAGCTCAATCTGAGCCTTTATCAAGCAGTGAGTAACCATACCTGTTACTTATTTATAAGTGTTTCAACAAGTGTTACATTGATTCCAATCATATTATACATTACTAATTGCCCTTAAAACATTTACATTATTCATCATATACTCGTGTCCAGTGCTTATTTATAAAGTGCTTTGTGCATATGTGCAATAAAGATCTACCTTACAATTTCCAACAACCTCAGAATATATTACTTAATTATCCGCAACCTTACTGACAAATGATCTCCTATTAATGATTGTTGCATGTACATATTGCTGTTATTAATATTCACTCACCCACAACAGGCTCATGGAGGATGTTACATCTAAAAGTCGGCGTCCTCTACTGCCTATTGCGCATGTCTAAAGCGCATCATTATGCTGAGGAGTCACTCCAGCCAATAGAGCGCTCTGTGTGGCAATTCTTGCATGGCGCATGCGCAGTAGCGCTAATCACCGCCATATTGGTAGAGGCTCCCTGACTACTAAAAAACGCTTCTTTATATCGTCTGCGCAGTGGCATAAAGGCACAATAAATGTCCCATACCACCAGCGCAAGCGCTGTTGTACGTTTTATATCTATATGAATATTAAAGATAAAAGAACTTCTGTTTTTTAATCCTAATACACCCCGCTGTCCGGCCACAAAAGGATTACATACTCACTATTATTTCATATATTTTACTAACAGACCGGATCCGTCACTAAACCACATCAGATAGATTTTTCTTTTTATTATTATTATTACACTCATTATTATAAATACCCAAAGCTTAGGCGTATCTTGACCCTACGGACGGCCATATCTTATATACAGCCCCCGTGAGCCAATAGAGTCATTCTGCCCCTCTAATGTCCCTCCGGACCAAAGTGTTGCAGCCATGACATCTATAAGATACCAGCATGGTATTATAGTATAAATATATAATGCTCAGATGTACCTTGACCCCACGGATAACCATATATTCTATACGGCTCCCGTGAGTCAATAGAGTCATTCTGCCCCTCAGTTGTCCCTCCGGACCAAAGTGTTGCAGCCATGACATCTATATGATACCAGCATCATATGGTAAAAGTTTTTTTTATATACAGGAGGTAGTAGGGACATTACATTATACTCGAAGATAACTACCGAAAAAATGTCCTACTGTCCCTCAATTGTACTTCCGGACCAATGGGTTACAGCCATGACCTTTTATATAGTTCTTATGGCAATGTCCCGATCCTTAATCCCATAATCAAAAACAATCACTGCCTTGCTTATTTAATATCCTTTCTTGTGATTAAGTGGCCGATCCACTCAAAAACTTTATATTTAGTGGCCCAACAGCAAAGTGCATAGGTAAATTCAAAAGCAATAGAGATGAAAATACATAGAGAATAACAAATTTCCGTCCTCCATGTGCCTCCTTCCTTGTAGGTGAGATTTTTGTGGAGTTGCATTCTGAGGGGCACATAAAGTGGAATTAAAATACAAAATATTACATCAAAATTTAAAAACATCTGGGTATCAAATACACAGTACTGAGAATAATTCTTACATACCCCCTAAAACACCGTATGTATATTGAAGTCTGCATTTAAACCTTTTGGTTTGAGTGTTTTAAGCTCATAGATCCATTTGAGCTCTTTCTTTTTCAAAATTTGTTCCCTATTACATCCCTTTCTCTGAACTGGGACCACATCTATAATTCTACACTTCAAATCTTTCTCCTGATGATTGTGATCCAAAAAATGTTTAGGTACTGGGAGATCCTTTCTTTTCTTCTTTATCGTATACCTATGCTGGTTCATCCGAACTTTAAATGAACATATTGTCTCCCCTACGTACCAAAGATTACACGGACATGATAAAAGATATATTACATGGTCTGTATCACATGTCAGGAATTCTTTTATTTGATAAATTTTACCCGTTTCCGGGTGCTCAAATGTAGATCCCTTTATCATGTGCGAGCAATTGACACACGATAAACAGGGAAAACACCCCCTTCTCTTTTTGCCTGTTAATGACGATTGTTGATTACCTACCAATGACCCAATATCGGACATAAGATAATCCCCTATGTTTTTACTTCTTTTATAGGAATATAGTGGTGGCATTGCAAATTCACTTATTTCTGGGTGGCACCTACCCAGCATACCCCAATGTTTTGAAATAATGTTGGTCACCGCTCTACTTTTTAGTATCCTTTATATACGATTTTCCTTGCTTCACAATGGGGTTAAAAATTTTATCCAGAAATATTCCCATTCTATTAAATATTGATCCCACCCCCGAGATTATGGGGCGTCCAGGTGGGTTATCTAACCTCGTGTATTTTAGGGATTATATACATCATTGGTGTCCTAGGAGTTTCCACCCACAGATATTCATACAATTGTTGGTCTATGATTTGCATCCTCAATGCTTCCTTTAGACAAATCTCTATTTCTCTACCGATAGAGAAACTCCTAGGACACCAATGATGTATATAATCCCTAAAATACACAAGAGGTTAGATAACCCACCGGGACGCCCCATAATCTTGGGGGTGGGATCAATATTTAATAGAATGGGAATATTTCTGGATAAAATTTTTAACCCCATTGTGAAGCAAGGAAAATCGTATATAAAGGATACTACCGATTTCCTTAAGAAATTGGAGGAGATAAAATTGAGTGAAGAGGTGATAATGGCGTCATTTGACGTAGTCTCTATACACCTCCATTGACCATAAAAGAGGCATGAATGCAATAAAAAAGAAATTAGAACTAGCTGGATATACGGAGGAGGGCAATGTATTTTTACTAAGGCTATTGGAAATAGCCGGCGCCTGCGCTCTTATCCCCTGCCTGGCGCAGGGAACGCTGGCCGTCTTTCCTCATATGCAGCCCAGCTGACTGCGCCTGCGCGGCCGCCCTGCCTGTGAAATCCCAGCCCCGCAATGTGAATAAATCATACGTCACTGTGGGGCTGGGAATCACAGGCAGGGCGGCCGCGCAGGCGCAGTCAGCTGGACTGCATATGAGGACAGACAGGCAGCACTCACTGCGCCTGCACCAGGCAGGGGATAAGAGCGCAGGCACTGGCTATTTTGAAAACAGCAGCGAGGAGGAGGCGGCGCCCGGCGCCAAGAAGATGTGAGTGACAGCTGTGTGCTGTCTGAAGCAGGGGGGGGGAACGCCGGCCCACTTGACTGAGGAGCAGGTATTTCAGACTAATTATAAAACTGATTATTTCTCAAGTTACAGCACCCACAACTAAAAGAGCCACCTTGTCAAAATGCAGCATTACTGCTACACAAGGTGGCTCTTTTAGTTTGAAACGACTGGGGGGGGGGGGGGGGGGGGTGACAGGTTCCCTTTAAGTCAGAAAATCACTGATGAAACACCGATGGCAAAAGTTAACACACTGACTAAATACTGATGAAACGCTGATCCAAAGCACAGATGAACAAAAGGTCCGGGCTTTAATGTAGTAGAAAAATCACAGACGTCCGAATGAGGCCTTAGTGCATACAACTCTCCCTGACTACATAGCAGTCAGTGTGTACCATGTTGTGAATACAAGTGTCAGCAAAGGTGGTATTACTATTTTTTCCATAGTTCACATGACTATGTGTTAGGTATAGCAACACTGCAGAGTCTTGGTAGATCCAGGAGGACAGCTCTGGCAGTGCATAATGTCACAGCAAGGACTGTTCTCTTGTAATTTGCTTCATTTCTCATAAAATGTCCTGCGTGCCATATTATACTCACATTTTACCAAGAGCAGCTCACGAAAATACTGGAATATACCTTTACATCAGGGGATTCTAATAGCGAAAAGCTTAGTATGTGGTGGAAGGAGAACACTCGGACAGAAAACTGTCTGCATATATGCCCCGTGAGAACAGATTATAGGGCTGCAAGTCCACGTTTAAAGGGAACCTGTCACCTGAATTTGGCGGGACCAGTTTTGGGTCATATGGGCGGGGTTTTCGGGTGTTTGATTCACCCTTTCCTTAGCCGCTGGCTGCATGCTGGCCGCAATATTGGATTGGAGTTCATTCTCTGTCCTCCGGAGTACATGCCAGCGCAAGGCAATATTGCCTAGCGCTGGCGTGTACTCCGGAGGACAGAGAATGAACTTCAATCCAATATTGCGGCCAGCATGCAGCCAGCGGGTAAGGAAATGGTGAATCAAACACCCGAAAACCCCACCCATATGACCCAAAACTGGTCCCGCCAAATTCAGGTGACAGGTTCCCTTTAAGTCAAAGACCGCATTCGATCTAGCAGGAAAGAAAAGTATAAGTCCATCCTTGTATTATTCAGTCCTCTTAAATTCCAGTCTGAATCTCAACCTACGAACTGTGCACCGTAATTCTGGCCTTATAAAACATGGACTATGATGCCCGAGATGCATCCTGCAATGCCAAGTTTTTTTTAAAGGGGGAAAAAGGAAAACATAATGTAGCTTGGCAAAATTAACTTTCAAAGTAAAACACCACACACTATCTGGGATAAGGGGAATCCACACATGGCAGAGCTATCTCCACAATACATTTGGTCATCCATCTAAAGCAGGGGTGGGGAATCTTTTTTCTGTCAAGGGCTATTTGGATATTTATACCATCCTTCGGGGGCCGTACAAACTCGGCCCACAAAGTACATCCTGACTCTGGCACTGGTGTCAGGACGCAACCTTTCATTGCATGCCCTTCAGTGTTCAGACACTGCGAGTGTGTGCTAACAGAGCAAGAAGAAATTAATGAGCTGGTTGTAATCAAAATGCACCTCCCTGCCCGGGGTCCTGATAAGAGGTCATCGAGGGCCGTAAATGGCCCTGGGCCTGAGGTTCCCCTGATCTAAAGCAAAATTCATATTTTGCATTACAAGATATGATTGAGCAATAATTTTACGATGTAACAGGCACATGTGGTGGTGTAAAATTACAGAAGTAAAAACACCATGCAAATATATGCAGTGTTAAAAACCCAAACAAACATTTACCGTAATTGTGGGAACTTTAAGGCTGCAGTCACACTAGCAGTATTTGGTCAGTATTTTACGTCAGTATTTGTAAGCCAAAACCAGGAGTGGAACAATTAGAGGAAAAGTATAATAGAACCATATGCACCACTTCTGTATTTATCACCCACTCCTGGTTTTGGCTTACAAATACTGATGTAAAATACTGACCAAATACTGCTAGTGTGACGGCAGCCTAAGAGTACATTGCCCACGATCAGGAAATAGCAGCACTTCGGATGCAGCATAGGTGAGCTGTGTCCAAAGTGTGCCATTCCGGATCGTGGAAGCATACCCTAAGGGGTTAGTCAGAGTTAATTTTACTCAATTGATCTTGGAATAAAAATAACTTACACAATTGAATGTGTTAAAAAAAAGTTCCTGCGCTGAGCCATAGATATTAGATGGTGACGAAAGGATGCTTTGGTCAACAGCCATCTTTCCCATATACAGGAGCACTCGCCAAGTGATACCGAGTTCTCTATGAGAAAGATTCCGGAACATTGGCAACAGGTCTGTGGGAGTACAATGAAGTCAAAAATTAGACTTGTACACTCAACACCTCCCCCAACCATTGGTTGTCTGGTCACCTCGTATGTATTAGACTGTTTGCCAAACCTCTAACAGTAGTTTAATGTTTATAGGGGCCTTAAGGTACAATTTTTTAAAGGTAACCTGTCAGCATGATTTTGCTAAGTAATCCACAGGCATTGTCAGGTTGGAGCTATTAAACCGATTAAAATGATACCTGAAGCGAAGAAATCTGTCTTGTGGTTCTTGTGCAAGCAGTGTTACAGTAAGTTTTCAGCTAGTGATATGCCCGTGCTCCAGGGTGGGACTGTAGGCAGAGTCTTACCTTCCTGCTCTAAGCCAAAGAAACCAAGAAAAGACCTGCCCACAGCCCGCCCCAAAGCACAAACAGTCTGTCTCTATGATGAGGAACATGTTTGTGGTTCGGGGCGGCCTGTGGACAGGTCTTTCCTTGGTTTCTGTGGCTTAAAGCAGAAGATAAGACTCTGCCTACGGTCCTGCCCCGAAGCATGGGCATATCATTAACTAAAAACTTCTAACACTGATTACACAAGACGGATTTTTTTCACCCCAGGTATTTTAAATCGGTGTAACCTCAGCAACATTATTATGGCTGTAGTATAAACAGCACAATCGTGCTGACAGGTGCATTTTTAGCAGGGCAGAGCAGTTTTCTGACAGATGAAACAGATCAAACCACTAATTACACCAATTCTCAACAGAAAATGGCCAAATATCTGTATATGTAAATTCACCCATACAATGTGCTTTTATATACCAAGACCTGTATACTGATTCTACATGGTGGTGGGAATAGGGGTCTATAAGGATTTATTACATTTTGGAGCCAGAAATTTGTACAAATTTGGTACAGCAGGGCTTCAGCGTATGAGACATCAGTTAGGCCATGTGCACACGTTCAGGATTTTTAGCGTTTTTTTCGCTATAAAAACGCGAAAAAAAACGCTAACATATGCCTCCTATTATTTACAGTGTATTCCGCATTTTTTGTGCAAATGTTGCGATTTTTTCCGCGAAAAAATCGCATCGCGGAAAAAAAAAGCAACATGTTCATTAAAAATGCGGAATTGCGAGGATTCCGCACACCTAGGAGTCCATTGATCTGCTTACTTCCCGCACGGGGCTGTGCACACCATGCGGGAAGTAAGCAGATTATGTGCGGTTGGTACCCAGGGTGGAGGAGAGGAGACTCTCCTCCACGCACTGGGCACCATATAAGTGGTCAAAAAATAAGAATTAAAATAAAAAATAGTCCTATACTCACCCTCGATGTCTTCCCGCCTCACCGCTGCATGCTGCCGCTTCGGTTCCTATAGCTGCTGTGCGGTGAAGGACCTGCCGATGACGTCCCTGGCCATCAAGGGACAGCAGCGCTTGGCTGAATGCTTAGTATCCGCAATTGGAGGGGGGGGGGGGGTCTCAGAACCTGGGCCCCCATCAGAATGTCTGCCACATAATTATGACAAGTCAAAATGAAAGCGCCATTACCTGTGGCCTGCTACAGGGACATGAACAAACCGCATCAATGTCAATGGGGAGATGGCTGTGAAATCCAAGATGTGAACAGTCACCTGTGTCCACTGGTATGAATGGAAGCCAGAAGTCGTGGAACAATGTGGGGTCCATCGGAAGATATATGCCCCCTGCCCCACGAGCCTCCAGAGGTATAATGGTGCTCACACTGCCACGCTGGAAAGTCGCACTTTCAGAACCCTTATAAATCCGAATATATATATATATATATATATATATATATATATATATATATATATATATATATATATATATACACACACACACACTACATAATCTATAACCAGTACTCTATAATATACGCTACAAATTATCGCAATACTGCAGAATATGTATGCAGCGCTGTATAAGCACGGCATACCCTAATAATAAGCACATAATACACACTATATCACATGAATGCTCGATAATATACGTTCTGTACTCTTTCCCCTAGCCCACTCCATCCCGCTCCCCACCATGTAGGACCACCACATGGCGGCTGGCCGGCTTCTCAGGAGCGTCACTGCTCATCCATACTGTGTGTGCTCACATTTCCTACTGTGCAGGGCAGCGGTTACAGTGGGCGACATTTATCTAGGCGACATTTACCTCGGACATCTTGGTGCCGTACACAGCCGTGATCCATCCGCTCTGTCCTGGACACCTCACGACCCCCGCACACGCTGCCCGGCTCCGTCCACCTCACCTGCGGGCGCCTCCATGTGCCTCCTCCCGCTGAGGTCTCCGCACCACAGACCACTCATGAAGAGCACAGCTCCTGTCTCCTCATCACTGTCCTGTCCCTCCCGCCCTCTCTTCCTGCCTCCACTCAGCGCTGGCACCTCCCCACAAGCGCCACCTCCTGGCAGAGCCTCACCTTGAGCCCCGCTTGGCACAAGGACCGTCCACCTAGCCGTACGTTACTTTGGTGGCGTCACCTCAGGATGCGTGTAGAGTTGTAAGGACGCGGCTACGCAGCGCCACCACATGGCCATTCCTAGCACCGCAGACCAGTGGCTTCCACGGGCTACTGTAGAGCCTTTTCTGTGAGGGAATTGCGCAATACGGTGAGGTTTGTACGGCGCCATGCAGAAAGTTTTCGCCTCTGCTTTTTCATCTGTCTTTCAGGACGTAACCTTTGTAGTGTTTCATCAGTATGAGGCCTTATTTTTTTGCGGGATAAGTTGAAGTCGACGCTGCTATTATTTAGTTTAGCCAATATTTCTCTGGAGTCCATAGTTCTGTGTTCATTGCGCAGTAATAGAGAGCCGACAGCTTTATTCCGTGGATCAGAGCAGCCATACCGCAGCCATACCTCAGCCATACCTCAGCCATACCGCAGCCGTACCCGTCCTCAGCCGTACCGCAGCCTTACTGCAGCCGTACCGCAGCCATACCGCAGCCATACTAAATATAAGAAAACTGACTGAACAGCCATCTAGTCTGAACTGGTGCATAACCAAAAAGTCTTAGGCTACTTTCACACTAGCGTTAACTGCATTACGGCTCAAAACGTCTTTTTTCAGAAAAAACGCATCCAGCAAAACTTTTTGCTGGATGCGTTTTTTTCCCATAGACTTGTATTGGCGACGTATGGCGACGGATTGGCATACGTCGTGTACGTTTTACGACGTATGCGTCGAAATTTGGCGACACGTCGTCTCAAAAAAACGTTGATTGTAACGTTTTTTGTCTCCGCCTAAAAAACGTGTCGCGACGCATCCTGCGGCATACGTCGTTGGCTGCAATGGAAGCCTATGAGCGACGGATGCGTCGGGACACGTCGTACGACGCAATGCAGCGCTGCAATACGGTTTTTTTACACTGAGCATGCTCAGAAGCAGAATTTTGTTGCCAATTGGCCAGACACCCCCAAATATATATAAACCTGGCCTGGGCCTTCAACCCCACATATGCCAGCAAGACCCAGAGAGGAGAAGAGACTGCCACAAGACCCCAGCCAGCAACAGGAGTCCAGCCAGCCTGTCACAAGACTGTAGCCAGCCACAGGAGCCAGCCAGCCTGCCACAAGACTGTAGCCAGCCTGCCGGCTCAAGACTCCAGCCATCCTGCCACAAGACTCCAGCCATCCTGCCACAAGACTCCAGCCATCCTGCCACAAGACTCCAGGCAGCCTGCCACAAGACTCCAGCCACCATAGAGCCAGTGTGAGTATTGCAATTTTTGTGTGCAT
Source organism: Ranitomeya variabilis (assembly GCF_051348905.1). NCBI lineage: Eukaryota > Metazoa > Chordata > Amphibia > Anura > Dendrobatidae > Ranitomeya > Ranitomeya variabilis. The sequence continues at coordinate 376,756,915 of NC_135232.1, forward strand.
CTGTGTGCCTGTGCATTTCTGTGTGTATGAGGTACTACTGACTACAGCAAGAGCTTAAAACCTGAGGCCTGCCATCGTCCTGCACCAGCCAGTGCCATGCTAGAGTCCAGATCCACCATGATGCCAGCCACTGTGAAGACCTGCTGCTTCAGCCAAAGGATTGTCAGCCTTTTGTATGTGTGTGTGTAATGTGTGTGTGTGTGTATGCGTCTTCTGATTGGGTTCACCTTTCTGCCTTTGTTGTACATATGTGTATTTGCATAAAGCTATGTGCGTGCATGTGTATGTGTGTATTTTTGGACGGCTGTGTGCTTTTGTATCATGTGCCTGCACCTTATTATGCCTTTGTCAATCTTATGCCTGTTCATGTGGGAGGGTATGTGCCCCTGTTCAGGATTGCATCAGGATTTGGTCAGGATTTTCCATCAGTATTTGTACGCCAAAATCAGGAGTGGGTGATAAAAGCAAAAGTGTGCCTGTTTTCCAATTATACTTTCCATAATTGTTACACTCCTGGTTTTGGCGTACAAATACTGATGGAAAATCCTGACCAAATCCTGATGCGATCCGGAATGTGGACACATACCATGCATGTTTGTGTGCGTCTTGTTGATTGCATGTGCATTTGTCCATGCTTTAATTAGTTAGTTGCCTTTTTCTGATGTATTGTCTGTATAGTGGTCTGTGCAGCATGTGGTTTAAATGGTTTTTTTTTTTTTTTTTTTAAATCTGATGTATTTTTTAAAAAGTCTAGCGGTCTGCAGCTTGTGGTTTGAATGTGTGAGTGTGGTTTTTTTTTTCTATTTAAAAGTGTTGATTTTATTTTAATTACTGTTAAAACCATTTGCAGTTAATGTACTTGTATTTAAAATAAAGAGCATGTCAGCTCCTAATTGTGATTTAAAAAAAAAAAGAGTGAAAAAAAAAGAAAATAATAAAATTTTTGTTAAAAAAATGTCCGTAGTATCATTTCATACAGGTAAATTTAAAACAGGTGTATGTACCAATGGTTACACATGCAATACACAGTTGGTTGAGGGCACTTTTTTTTAATAAAGGTTACACTTAAAGGTTTGTTGGGGGAGGTGATTTTTGAAAATAAAATGTGGTAAATATATGTTTACATTTAAAAACATTTTTTGGGGAACATGGAAATGAATGGTATACCGTGCACCTGTTTTGGGGTTTTGGTGTTCACATTTAATGAACTTTTCTCACATCATTTTAGCAGGGTGTTTATTAAAACATTACCTAGTTTAGGGGGTGGTCTAACTAGAAATCCATTAGGCCATGTTCACACGATCCTTTTTTTGATCCTTTTTTTGATCCTTTTTTTTTCAGGTCCTGTTTTGGAAAACCCGCAGTGCAAAACTGCACTGCTGATTTTCCTGCGGTTTCTTCTGCAGATTCCTCTGCAGTTTTTCAACAGCACTTTCCTATTGGTGCCTGTTGAAAACAGGAGCTGAATCCGCAGAAAGAAGTGACATGGTACTTCTTTTTTTCTGCAGGCAAATCCTCGCGGATTTGCCTGAGAAAAAAAGGATAGTGGGCACAGCGGTTTTTGTTTTCCATAGAGTAACATTGGACTGTACCCTGCATGGAAAAAGGACCTGAAAAAAAAAGGATCAAAAAAAGATACACCAGGGACCAGGACCACAGCCGCCGCCTGTCAGCCCAGGACCACAGCCGCCGCCTGTCAGCCCAGGACCACAGCCGCTGCCTGTCAGCCCACCAGGACCACAGCCACCAACTGTTAAAAGTAAGTTTTGAAGACCCCAAATCTGCTGCTTCAATGTGTAGAGCAGATTGCAAGTGTCTTTAAACTTACAGAAAAACCAGGACCACAGCCGCCGCCTGTCAGCCCAGTACCACAGCCGCCGCCTGTCAGCCCACCAGGACCACAGCCACCGGCCTTTACTTCCACAACAATGTCCTCTTCTGACAGCCCTCCTCCACAGCAACAGCGTGTATCGGTAAGTTAACACAAAATTTTTTTTTTTTTTATTTTTTAAAAAATTTACTTTTTTTTTGATCACTACATGCATAAATTATGTTTCAACAGGAAGCTGAATCAGATGAGGAGCTGTCAGAAGGGGGCGAGATGGGTGGAGAGATGCAAGTGGAGGAGGAACCAAGTGTAAGTAGTGGTGAAACAGTTGCTTCGCACATCACACTGCACCATACACAAAACAGATTACTAAACACAGAAAATATATGCCTACCTTAACTGAGAATTTGTTTACTTTATTTCAGGCTGCTGCTGCTGCTGCTCCTGCTGCTGCCGCTGAAGGCTCTCCCAGACACTCCCAGAGTCGGCGGACTCGTCGCCGCGGTCGGCCATCAGTGAGTTGTTTTTTTTTTGGGAGGGGTATTCTATTGGTACTTTAGTGTTTCAGTGTACTAATTTGTTTGTTTTCCTTTTTTTTTTTTTGGCACAGGCTTCACAGCGTGCTCCCGCAGAAGAGGATGATGATGATGATGACGACATTGATATTGAGAATCTCATCGAGGAGGTTCGCGAGCGGGAGCCGCTGTGGAACATGGCTGACCGCAGGCATGCTGATACCGGTGTCACCCGTCGGCTCTGGGATGAAGTGTGTCGCAACCTGTTTCCAAGGCGGGAGAGCCTTCATCCTCAGCAGCAGAGCAAACTAGGTAAGTATTCACTTTCCAGTGATGTTTTGAGCTGACTGTAATGTATTGCATTTACCAATTTTTTTTTTTTTTTTCTTTTGATTCTTGTCTTCACAGTTGGAAAGGTTAGGAATCGGTGGCGGTCACTGAGGGATCGCTTTAAGAGGGAATTCAACGATGAGATGAAGGCCCCGAGTGGCTCTGCAGGAAGGAAGAGGAGCAAATACAAATATGGCCCGGCCCTCTCCTTCCTGAGGCGAACCATGCTGAGCAGAGTGTAAGTATTCTACAGCCCACTAATAACCATGTTAACCTGTCTACTTAGTTTGCTTTCAGTCAGGGCTTTTTCATTCCAATGTATTAATTTCTTTTGTTTTTTCTTTCACAGCACCTTCTCCAGCCACCGGGCGCCTGCATCTTCCTCTGCGCCCTCTGGAGCGATCCCTCCTGAGTCCGCCACTGAGGGCCACGTCGGTAGGCCCCACACCTCTATCCCCTCCTCTGACCCCTCTGTCCCCTCCTCTGACCCCTCTGTCCCCTTCTCTGACCCCTCTGTCCCCTCCACTTCATCCGCCCCAAGCAGTGGAGCATTATTGCAGGCTTCATTGCTCGCATCTGATGCTGAACAGTTAGCGTTCCCTTTACCCCACCCCTCTGATCCTGCCACCTCGACACCACCATTAGGTTCGTGGCGGCAGCGACAGAGGGGTCAGGAAAGGAGCTATGCTCCTGAGTTCTTACACCTGAATGCATCCTTCCAAGGCTCTTTCAAAATTTTGGGAGAGCAAGTGACTGCTGGTTTCAACATGGTGCAGTCACGCATCAGTGAAACAAGCCGTGAAACCAGCAGTCGCTTGGATAGGCTGCATTCAGCTGTAAGTCCCGATCCGGCCAATCTTTTTTTCCAATCCATGCTCAGGAGCATGGAGAAGCTTTCTTTTGAGCAACAGATGCGGGTAATGAATACCTGCCATAATGCTGTACTGCAGGCCGTTAATGAATCTACCCACACACCTCCCCACACCTCCACTCCAATTCCACCCCAGGCCCCATTTCCACACCATACCCCCCATTACCAAACCCAGCCCCAATACCCACACCAGCACCATTACCAAACCCAGCTCCAATCCCCACACCAGCACCATTACCAAACCCCACGCCAGCCCCATTACCCAACCCAGTCCCACTACCCTACCCAGTCACAATACCCGACCCAGTCCCCACAACAATCCCGGCCCCCAGACCAAATTACTTCCCCAATGTTTTCTTTACTCAGCTTTTCTCTTCCCCCTACCCCAACACCACCCCCCTCTGGTCAGCCTCTTGGTTTAACCCCCCCCTTCCACTGCACCCCAAACAAGTAGGGTTTCCCCACCTATCGACGTGGTCCAACCTTCCTGCCCCTCCTCCTCTCATATCTCCACCCAACACTTTGAAGACTTGTAAATATGTTTTTAAATGTTTATGTCAAAAAAATTTTGCAAAGTTTTCCAAAAAAAAAAAATGGAAAATAAAAAAAAATCTATTTTTTTGGCAAAAAAAAAAAAAAAAGAGTTTAAATAAAATTCTGATTATAATTGTACTCTTTGTGTGTCTGTGGATTTATTAAGGTAATATAATAAAAAAGGTTTAATAAAAACAAACACCAGACATGTTAAAGGTATAACATAATGGTTTTACTAGCAAGAAAACCACGCTTTTGGGCCTTTTTTTTTTTTTTTTTTTTGGGCAGAAACACATTTTTTACATAAACAAAACACATGGGAAACAGGTTACACAATCATGTCTTACCACGGGATCCTCCCGACAGGTGAGACAAAATAATCGGCAAACTGGTCCCTCATCCTTGTAACTGAACTTGTAGAGCGAACCGAGCTGCTGCGGTAGTCCCACAAGGTGGTCTCCAAATCTTCATCATCCAAGGAAACGGGCTCCTTTGAAAGGACAAAGTTGTGGAGCACCACACAGGCTTTAACTACCTCGTCTATAGTTGTTGTTTTCAGCTTGATAGCCGTCAGCAGAACTCGCCACTTCGCCGTCAATATGCCAAAGGAACACTCCACTACTCTTCGTGCTCTAGTAAGCCGGTAATTAAAGACCCGCTTGGTATGGTTTAAGTTCCGGCTACTGTACGGTTTCAGTAGGTGCGGCGACAGTTGAAAGGCTTCATCACCTACAAAGACATATTCCAGGGCTGGGTCATTTGTTCCTGGCAGTGGTCTGGCTGGCGGTAAATCGTAGCTCTCTCCATAAAGGCAACGACCCATCGGAGAGTTTTTAAGAACTTGCGAATCGTTGGACCGTCCATATGCTCCGATGTCCACGGCAAGGAACCTGCAGTTGGCATCTGCAATAGCCATAAGGACGATGGAGAAATACTTCTTATAATTATAATACTCCGATCCTGTTCCTGCCGGTTTCGCAATCCTTATATGTTTCCCGTCAACTGCACCCACACAATTAGGGAAATTGCAAATTTGCTGAAACTCTTCAGCACTTCGCAACCAGATTTCCATGGATGGTTGGGGGATATACTCTGGTTGCAAAGTGGTCCAAACAGCCCGACATGTGTCCTTCACTATTCCAGAGATAGTTGAAATGCCCAGCCTGAACTGATAATGGAGCGAAGTCATAGATTCACCCGTAGCTAGGAAACTTTAAAAAAAAAAAAAAATGTTAGAAAAAATTGCACAGACCAACAAGTTTTAATAAGGCACTGTTAATTTTTTTTTTAAGGACGGGACACACAATAAAACCAGCATGAAACCGGTGTAAAAAAACAGTGGAATGTCCGCCAAGAAAACCCAAATTACATGCTGCAGAAAATAGTGCGCAGTATGCCAGCGCAGTATTGTCTGCAGCATGTAATATAACATTCAAAATGACCAATGACAGAAAAAAAAGCAGTTGCATGTCATCAAACCCAAAAAACTAAAAAAAAAAAAACTGCAGAAAATGCAACGCAATATTTCAGCGCAGTATTTTCTGCAGTCTGTTATCTAACATTCAATATCAGCAATGACATTTAAATAAAGCAGTGGAATGTCCGCCAAGAAAACCCAAATTACATGCTGCAGAAAATAGTGCGCAATATGTCAGCGCAGTATTGTCTGCAGCATGTAATATAACATTCAATATCAGCAATGAAATACAAAAAAAGAGGCTTACCGCAGGGTCACCATCATCCGCTCCGCCGGTGTGATGGCAAGCCTCATCCTTGTATCCTGTCTTCGGATGACATCCTCCAGTTTTGCAAGCAAAAAATCGAAATGTTCAATCCTCATCCGCACGTAGTTGTGGAATTTGTGTGGATTGTGCCGCAACTCCAGGTACAGAGTGGACTGGACACCCCGGGTCATCCGTAGTTGATTAATCGGATGAATCCAGAGTCGTCTCCGTCTCCGTTGCTGCAGAAGCATCCTACGCCTTTCCGCTGCCGCCTCCTTCTCACGCACTATGATATCCAGGCGATTTGTCTCAAAGATAACGTCGGTAATCAAACTAGCAATCCTCCCAAGAACACCTTCCATCGCTGCCACAAAACTAAAACCCACAAAGATGGGCTGTAAAAACAGTACTATATAGTTTTTCAAATTTTCCAGTAGCCAATCAAATTTGGGAGCCTCCCATTTTAAAAACGGATCCGTCGGAAAAACGGATACAACGGATGGTAAAACGTATGCAACGCATCCAGTATTTTCGACGGAAACGTTTAGCGGATTTGCGACGGATCCGTCGAAATGCTGGATGCGTGGCATACGTTTGTCACCGTTTTTCACTTTTTTGACGCATCCGTTTTTTCGGCAAAAAAACGGATTTGCGACGTAATGCAGTTAACGCTAGTGTGAAACTAGCCTTACAGTGCCTACAAGTAGTATTCAACCCCCTGCAGATTTAGCAGGTTTAATAAGATGCAAATAAGTTAGAGCCTTCAAACTTCAAACAAGAGCAGGATTTATTAACAGATGCATAAATCTTACAAACCAAAAAGTTTTGTTGCTCAGTTAAATTTTTATAAATTTTAAACATAAAAGTGTGGGTCAATTATTATTCAACCCCTAGGTTTAATATTTTGTGGAATAACCTTTGTTTGCAATTACAGCTAATAATCGTCTTTTATAAGACCTGATCAGGCCGGCACAGGTCTCTGGAGTTATCTTGGCCCACTCCTCCATGCAGATCTTCTCCAAGTTATCTAGGTTCTTTGGGTGTCTCATGTGGACTTTAATCTTGAGCTCCTTCCACAAGTTTTCAATTGGGTTAAGGTCAGGAGACTGACTAGGCCACTGCAACACCTTGATTTTTTGCCTCTTGAACCAGGCCTTGGTTTTCTTGGCTGTGTGCTTTGGGTCGTTGTCTTGTTGGAAGATGAAATGACGACCCATCTTAAGATCCTTGATGGAGGAGCGGAGGTTCTTGGCCAAAATCTCCAGGTAGGCCGTGCTATCCATCTTCCCATGGATGCGGACCAGATGGCCAGGCCCCTTGGCTGAGAAACAGCCCCACAGCATGATGCTGCCACCACCATGCTTGACTGTAGGGATGGTATTCTTGGGGTCGTATGCAGTGCCATCCAGTCTCCAAACGTCACGTGTGTGGTTGGCACCAAAGATCTCGATCTTGGTCTCATCAGACCAGAGAACCTTGAACCAGTCAGTCTCAGAGTCCTCCAAGTGATCATGAGCAAACTGTAGACGAGCCTTGACATGACGCTTTGAAAGTAAAGGTACCTTACGGGCTCGTCTGGAACGGAGACCATTGCGGTGGAGTACGTTACTTATGGTATTGACTGAAACCAATGTCCCCACTGCCATGAGATCTTCCCGGAGCTCCTTCCTTGTTGTCCTTGGGTTAGCCTTGACTCTTCGGACAAGCCTGGCCTCGGCACGGGAGGAAACTTTCAAAGGCTGTCCAGGCCGTGGAAGGCTAACAGTAGTTCCATAAGCCTTCCACTTCCGGATGATGCTCCCAACAGTGGAGACAGGTAGGCCCAACTCCTTGGAAAGGGTTTTGTACCCCTTGCCAGCCTTGTGACCCTCCACGATCTTGTCTCTGATGGCCTTGGAATGCTCCTTTGTCTTTCCCATGTTGACCATGTTTGAGTGCTGTTCACAAGTTTGGGGAGGGTCTTAAATAGTCAGAAAAGACTGGAAAAAGAGATAATTAATCCAAACGTGAAGCTCATTGTTCTTTGTGCCTGAACTACTTCTTAATACTTTAGGGGAACCAAACAGAATTGTGGTGGGTTGAGGGGTTGAATAATAAATGACCCTCTGAAAAAACTTTTCCCAATTTAAAAAAAAATAAACAAAGAAATAACATTCTTTTTTGCTGCAGTGCATTTCACACTTCCAGGCTGATCTACAGTCCAAATGTCACAATGCCAAGTTAATTCCAAATGTGTAAACCTGCTAAATCTGCAGGGGGTTGAATACTACTTGTAGGCACTGTACATAGCAAATAGATAATGGCTGCACTCAATTTTACTGTTCTAAAGCAAGGAAATGTGCGATACATGAAATGTGAATAGCATAATGGCTTGTGAAATCTATGAAAAAACACATGAAATGCTTAGCACAAGATCTGGCCAAAAATTGTGAGCCCATCCACCAAACGTCAAGGTAATCTCAGATCGAATGGGTAACTAACCTGTCTGCCTAGTGTGAACACTTACCTATGGCTAATAACATGGTAAAGCCTGCATTTATAGGAAGGTTAGAACCAACTGTGTTTGGATGTAATTAAAATCACAGCATGGTGAAGGGTGGGGCGTTCAAGTCAGAAAAAGCAATACATAGTAAATATAGAAAAACTGAGTGAACAGCCATCTAGTCTGAACTGGTGCATAACACTGGCGTAGCTAGAGCTTTTGCCGCCCGGGGCTGTTCCCGAGTTTGGCGCCCCCCCCCCCCCCATTGCCGTCACTCAACGCAGGGTGCCGCCCCCTCAGCGCTGTTTACCCATGAAATCCGGTGCCTGCGCTGTGTATCGCTGTTTGGTGCAGGCGCAGAGAGCTCTGGCCGTCTGACGTCACAGCCAGGCTTGCAGACTGTGCCTGTGTGGCCACCCACCTTGGTAATCCCAGCCCCGCAGTGTGCTATGCATTATGCAGAGTGCGGGGCTGGGATTCACAAGCCGGGCGGCCGCACGGGCGCAGTGTCCAGCATTGCCCCAGTGTGTCCAGCAATCTGCCCCAGTGTCCAGCATTGCCCCCAGTTTGTCCAGCAATCTGCCCCAGTGTCCAGCATTACCCCCAGTGTGTCCAGCAATCTGCCCCAGTGTCCAGCATTGCCCCCAGTTTGTCCAGCAATCTGCCCGTGTCCAGCCTTGCCCCCAGTGTGTCTAGCAATCTGCCCCAGTGTCCAGCATTGCCCCCAGTGTGTCCAGCAATCTGCCCCAGTGTCCAGCATTGCCCCCAGTGTGTCTAGCAATCTGCCCCAGTGCCCAGCATTGCCCCCAGTGTGTCTAGCAATCTGCCCCAGTGTCCAGCATTGCCCCCAGTGTGTCTAGCAATCTGCCCCAGTGTCCAGCATTGCCCCCAGTGTCCAGCATTGCCCCCAGTGTGTCTAGCAATCTGCCCCAGTGTCCAGCATTGCCCCCAGTGTGTCTAGCAATCTGCCCCAGTGTCCAGCATTGCCCCCAGTGTGTCTAGCAATCTGCCCCAGTGTCCAGCATTGCCCCCAGTGTGTCCAGCAATCTGCCCTAGTGTCCAGCATTGCCCCCAGTGTGTCTAGCAATCTGCCCCAGTGTCCAGCATTGCCCCCAGTGTGTCCAGCAATCTGCCCCAGTGTCCAGCATTGCCCCCAGTGTGTCTAGCAATCTGCCCCAGTGTCCAGCATTGCCCCCAGTGTGTCCAGCAATCTGCCCCAGTGTCCAGCATTGCCCCCAGTGTGTCTAGCAATCTGCCCCAGTGCCCAGCATTGCCCCCAGTGTGTCTAGCAATCTGCCCCAGTGTCCAGCATTGCCCCCCGTGTGTCCAGCAATCTGCCCCAGTGTCCAGCATTGCCCTCAGTGTGTCTAGCAATCTGCCCCAGTGTCCAGCATTGCCCCCAGTGTCCAGCATTGCCCCCAGTGTGTCTAGCAATCTGCCCCAGTGTCCAGCATTGCCCCCAGTGTGTCTAGCAATCTGCCCCAGTGTCCAGCATTGCCCCCAGTGTGTCCAGCAATCTGCCCCAGTGTCCAGCATTGCCCCCAGTGTGTCTAGCAATCTGCCCCAGTGTCCAGCATTGCCCCCAGTGTGTCTAGCAATCTGCCCCAGTGTCCAGCATTGCCCCCAGTGTGTCCAGCAATCTGCCCCAGTGTCCAGCATTGCCCCCAGTGTGTCTAGCAATCTGCCCCAGTGTCCAGCATTGCCCCCAGTGTGTTAGACATAAAGAAAAAAAAAAAAAAGTAAAATCCTCACCTCTCCCGTTCCCAGCGCAGGTCCGGTGCACTCAGCGTCTCTCCGGCTCTGCAACGCTCAGGACAGAGAGGCTGAGCGCGCAGTGATGACGTCATCGCACCCTCTGCCCTGAGACGTCGCAGAGTCAGAGGGCGCCGAAGACGCTGCAGCTGCCGCAGGAACCAGGAGAGGTGAGTAGTAGAACGGGGGGCCCAATGCCAGCGCTGGTATCGGGGGGGGGGCCCTGGTCGTGGCGGCGGTCGGCGCCGCCCGAAGATTTAAAGGGCCCGCGTCTCTCTTTTTTTTTTTTTCTTCCTCCTCCTCCTCTCTGGGTCGGACCCGCCCCCGGCATTGTGCCGCCCCCGGCATTGTGCCGCCCAGGGCGGCCCGCCCCCCCCCCGCCCCCCCTTCCTACGCCACTGGTGCATAACCAAAAAAGACTTACATAGCAAATAGATCAATGGCTGCACTCAATTTTACTGTACAAAAGCAAGGAAATGTGTGATACATGAAATGTGAATAGCATAATGGCTTGTGAAATACCACAGCCATACCTTAGCCATACTGCAGCCATACCTCAGCCATACCACAGCCATACCTCAGCCATACTGCAGCCATACCTCAGCCATACTGCAGCCATACCCCAGCCATACCTCAACCGTACCTCAGCCATACTGCAGCCATACCTCAGCCATACCTCAGCCATACCACAGCCATACCTCAGCCATACCGCAGCCATATCTCAGCCTAACCTCAGCCATACATCAGCCGTACCGCAGCCATACCTCAGCCATACCTCAGTCATACTGCAGCCATACCTCAGCCTAACCTCAGCCATACCTCAGCCATACTGCTGTCATACCTCAGCCATACTGCAGCCATACCTCAGCCTAACCTCAGCCATACCACAGCTATACCTCAGCCGTACCGCAGCCATACCTCAGCCATACCGCAGCCATACCTCAGCCTAACCTCAGCCATACCACAGCTATACCTCAGCCATACTGCAGCCATACCTCAGCCATACTGCAGCCATACCTCAGCCTAACCTCAGCCATACCTCAGCCATACTGTAGCCATACCTCAGCCATACCTCAGCCATACTGCAGCCATACCTCATCCGTACCGCAGCCATACCTCAGCTGTACCACAGCCATACCTCAGCCATACCGCAGCCATACCTCAGCCTAACCTCAGCCATACCACAGCCATACTGCAGCCATACCTCAGCCTTACTGCAGCCATACCTCAGCCATACCTCAGCCTTACTGCAGCCATACCTCAGCCATACTGCAGCCATACCTCAGCCTTACTGCAGCCATACCTCAGCCATACCTCAGCCTTACTGCAGCCATACCTCAGCCTTAGTGCAGCCATACCTCAGCCATACCGCAGCCATACCTCAGCCATACCGCAGCCATACCTCAGCCTTTTTGCAGCCATACCTCATCCGTACTGCAGCCATACCTAAGCCATACTGCAGCCTTACCTCAGCAATACCGCAGCCATACGGCAGCCATACCTCTGCCTTACTGCAGCCGTACCTCAGCCGTACTGCAGCCATACCTCAGCCATACCGCAGCCATACCGCATCCATACCGCAGCCTTACTGCAGCCGTACCTCAGCCGTACTGCAGCCATACCTCAGCCATACTGCAGCCATACCTCAGCCTTACTGCAGCCATACCTCAGCCATACTGCAGCCATACCTCAGTCTTACTGCAGCCATACCTCAGCCATACCGCAGCTGTACTGCAGCCATACCTCAGCCTTACTGCAGCCATATCTCAGCCATACTGCAGCCAGGGGTGGATTAAGGGTAGCCAGGGCCCCGGGTTGTTCAGACACTGTCGTCCCCCCCGGTCATGTGACGGGGGGGGGGGGGTGTCATGTGACGGGGGGGTCATGTGACGGGGGGTCATGTGACGGGGGGTCATGTGACGGGGGGTCATGATATACCTGAACCAGATTATTCCAGAAAAATGGCTGGGCCCTACTCTACTGTAACCTAATAAATATTTGTTAAAATATGCAATACAATGTAGGTATATTTTGACCAATATCACATACAAGGAGCAAATACCACCGCAATATGACCAGACCACAAATTACAACCACAGTGATCGAATAATATCACATACAATGAACAAATACCACTGCACCATGTCAAGACCACATATTACCACCACTTGGTGACCAAATAGCACATACAAGGGACAAATACCACAACACCATGTCCAGACCACATATTACCACCACATAGTGACTGAATACTACAATACTGATCAGTAATAAAAAATATATATAATATATATAAGTATTATATACAGGAGCGCTGTATATAATGTATAGGTAATACAGTGATCACTGGTGACATTATACACAGGACCTCTGTATATTGTCATGGTTCCCAATGGCAAGGGAACGTCAGAGAACATAAATAACAGAACAGCTCTTGGGTGATGGAATCTCGAGCTGACCGTGAGCTAAACCTACCACACAACTAACAGTGGCCGGGTGGCGTACCTACGTTTTATCCCTAGACGCCTAGCGCCAGCCGGAGGACTAACTAACCCTAATAGAGGAAAAGACAGACCTGGCTTACCTCTAGGGAAATTCCCCCAAAAAGGAGACAGAAGCCCCCCACATATATTGACGGTGAGTTCAGAGGAAAAGACATACGCAGTATGAAGGTAGGTTCAGCAAAGCGAGGTCCGCTTACTAGATAGCAAGAAGATACAATAGGGAACTTCACGGTCAGCTGAAAACCCTATTAAAATACCATCCCGAAATTACTTTAAGACTCATGTGTCAACTCATGACACCGGAGTGGCAATTTCGGCCCACAAGAGCTTCCAGCTACAGAAAAATAACATAACTGTGAACTGGAACAAAAATGCAAAACAAACTTAGGACTAAGAGTCCAACTTAGCTGATAGTAGTCTAGAAGCAGGAACATGCAACAGAAAGGCTCTGGTTACATTGATGGCCGGCACTAGAATAACTGAGCAGCAAGGCTAAATAGGATACACCCATATCCTGATGGAAACAGGTGAACAGAGAAAGTGAAGCACACAAGTCCAGTACCACCAGTGACCACCGGGGGAGCCCAAAAACCAAACTCACAACAGTACCCCCCCCTCAAGGAGGGGGCACCGAACCCTCACAAGAACCACCAGGGCGATCAGGACGAGCCCTATGAAAGGCACGGACCAAATCAGAGGCATGAACATCAGAGGCTGTCACCCAAGAATTATCCTCTTGACCGTAGCCCTTCCACTTGACCAGATACTGAAGTTTCCGTCTGGAAACACGGGAGTCCAAGATCTTCTCCACAACGTACTCCAATTCACCCTCAACCAACACCGGAGCGGGAGGCTCAACGGAAGGCACAACCGGTACCTCATACCTGCGCAATAATGACCGATGGAAGACATTATGGATAGAAAAAGATGCTGGGAGGTCCAATCGAAAGGACACGGGGTTAAGAATCTCCAAAATCTTATACGGGCCGATGAACCGAGGCTTAAACTTAGGAGAAGAAACCCTCATAGGGACAAAACGAGAAGACAACCACACCAAGTCCCCAACACGAAGACGAGGACCAACACGACGACGGCGGTTAGCAAAATGCCGAGTCTTCTCCTGGGACAACTCCAAATTGTCCACCACCTGTCCCCAAATCCGATGCAACCTATCCACCACAGTATCCACTCCAGGACAATCCGAAGACTCCACCTGACCGGAAGAAAAACGAGGATGAAACCCCGAATTGCAAAAGAAAGGAGAAACCAAAGTGGCAGAACTAGCCCGATTATTGAGGGCAAACTCCGCCAACGGCAAAAAGGCAACCCAGTCATCCTGATCCGCAGACACAAAACACCTCAAATAAGTCTCCAAGGTCTGATTAGTTCGCTCAGTCTGGCCATTAGTCTGAGGATGGAACGCAGACGAAAAAGACAAATCAATGCCCATCCTAGCACAGAACGCCCGCCAAAATCTAGACACGAACTGGGTCCCCCTGTCAGAAACGATATTCTCCGGAATACCATGCAAGCGAACCACATTTTGAAAAAACAGAGGAACCAACTCGAACCATCTTTGAAAAACGGTCACACACCACCCAGATGACAGACATTTTCTGAGAAACAGGGAGATCAGAAATAAAATCCATAGAGATGTGAGTCCAAGGCCTCTTCGGAATAGGCAAAGATAACAACAATCCACTAGCCCGAGAACAACAAGGTTTGGCCCGAGCACAAACATCACAAGACTGCACAAAAACTCGTACATCTCGAGACAGGGAAGGCCACCAGAAGGACCTAGCCACCAAATCCCTGGTACCAAAGATCCCGGGATGACCTGCCAACACAGAAGAATGAACCTCCGAGATGACTCTACTGGTCCAATCATCAGGAACAAACAGTCTACCAGGCGGGCAACGATCAGGTCTATCCGCCTGAAACTCCTGCAAAGCCCGTCGCAGGTCTGGGGAAACAGCAGATAATATCACCCCATCCTTAAGGATACCTGTAGGTTCAGAATCACCAGGGGAATCAGGCTCAAAACTCCTAGAAAGGGCATCCGCCTTCACATTTTTAGAACCTGGTAAGTATGAGACCACAAAATTAAACCGAGAGAAAAACAACGACCAGCGCGCCTGTCTAGGATTCAGGCGCCTGGCAGACTCAAGATAAATCAAATTCTTGTGATCGGTCAATACCACCACCTGATGTCTAGCCCCCTCAAGCCAATGACGCCACTCCTCAAAAGCCCACTTCATAGCCAAAAGCTCCCGATTACCAATATCATAATTTCGCTCGGCGGGCGAAAATTTTCGAGAAAAGAACGCACAAGGTCTCATCACGGAGCAGTCGGAACTTTTCTGCGACAAGACCGCCCCAGCTCCGATCTCGGAAGCATCGACCTCAACCTGAAAAGGAAGAGTAACATCAGGCTGACGCAACACAGGGGCGGAAGAAAAGCGGCGCTTAAGCTCCCGAAAGGCCTCCACAGCAGCAGGGGACCAATCAGCAACATCAGCACCCTTTTTGGTCAAATCAGTCAAAGGTTTAGCAACATCAGAAAAACCAGTTATAAATCGACGATAAAAATTAGCAAAGCCCAAAAATTTCTGAAGGCTCTTAAGAGAAGAAGGTTGCGTCCAATCACAAATAGCCGGAACCTTGACAGGATCCATCTCAATGGAAGAGGGGGAAAAAATGTACCCCAAAAAAGAAATCTTTTGAACCCCAAAAATACACTTAGAACCCTTCACACACAAGGAATTAGCCCGCAAAACCTGAAAAACCCTCCTGACCTGTTGGACATGAGAATCCCAGTCATCCGAAAAAATCAAAATATCATCCAGATACACGATCATAAATTTATCCAAATATTCATGGAAAATGTCATGCATAAAGGACTGAAAGACTGAAGGGGCATTTGAAAGACCAAAAGGCATTACTAAATACTCAAAATGGCCCTCGGGCGTATTAAATGCGGTTTTCCACTCATCCCCCTGCTTAATTCGCACCAAATTATACGCCCCACGGAGATCAATCTTAGAGAACCACTTAGCCCCTTTTATTCGAGCAAACAAATCAGTCAGCAGTGGCAGAGGATACTGATATTTGACTGTAATTTTATTCAAGAGTCGATAATCAATACACGGCCTCAAAGAGCCATCTTTTTTAGATACAAAGAAAAAACCGGCTCCTAAGGGAGATGAAGAAGGACGAATATGTCCCTTTTCCAGGGACTCCTTAATATATTCTCGCATAGCAGCATGTTCAGGTACAGATAGATTAAATAAACGACCCTTTGGAAACTTACTGCCCGGAATCAGATCTATGGTACAATCGCAATCTCTGTGAGGAGGTAGTGAACCAAGCTTAGGCTCCTCAAAAACATCACGATAATCAGATAAAAATTCCGGAATCTCAGAGGGAATAGATGACGAAATGGAAACCAAAGGTACGTCCCCATGAGCCCCCTGACATCCCCAGCTTAACACAGACATTGCTTTCCAGTCAAGGACTGGGTTATGAGATTGTAACCATGGTAATCCGAGCACCAAAACGTCATGTAGATTGTACAACACAAGGAAGCGAATCATCTCCTGATGGTCTGGATTCATACGCATAGTCACTTGTGTCCAGTATTGTGGTTTATTACTAGCCAATGGTGTAGAGTCAATACCCTTCAGAGGTATAGGAACTTCCAGAGGCTCTAGATCAAACCCACAGCGCCTGGCAAAGGACCAATCCATTAGACTCAAAGCGGCGCCAGAGTCGACATAGGCATCCGCGGTAATTGACGATAATGAACAAATCAAGGTCACAGACAGAATAAACTTAGACTGTAAAGTGCCAATTGAAATAGACTTATCAACCTTTTTTGTACGTTTAGAGCATGCTGATATAACATGAGTTGAATCACCACAATAGAAGCACAACCCATTTTTTCGCCTAAAATTCTGCCGTTCGCTTCTGGACAGAATTCTATCACATTGCATATTTTCTGGAGCCTTCTCAGAAGACACCGCCAAATGGTGCACAGGTTTGCGCTCCCGCAAACGCCGATCAATCTGAATAGCCATTGTCATGGACTCATTCAGACCTGTAGGTGCAGGGAACCCCACCATAACATCTTTAATGGCATCAGAGAGACCCTCTCTGAAATTCGCCGCCAGGGCGCACTCATTCCACTGAGTAAGCACAGACCATTTACGAAATTTTTGGCAGTATATTTCAGCTTCATCTTGCCCTTGAGATAGGGCCATCAAGGCTTTTTCAGCCTGAATCTCTAAGTTAGGTTCCTCATAAAGCAACCCCAAAGCCAGAAAAAACGCATCCACATTGAGCAACGCAGGATCCCCGGGTGCCAATGCAAATGCCCAGTCTTGAGGGTCACCCCGCAGCAAGGAAATTACTATCCTAACCTGCTGTGCGGGATCTCCAGCGGAGCGAGATCTCAGGGAAAGAAATAATTTACAATTATTTTTGAAATTCAGGAAACGAGATCTATCCCCGGAGAAAAATTCTGGTATAGGAATTCTAGGTTCAGATATAGGAGCATGAATAACAAAATCCTGTAAATTTTGAACCTTCGTAGCAAGATTATTCAAACCTGTAGCCAAACTCTGAGGATCCATTTTAATCAGGTGAGATCAGAGCCATTCAAGGATTAGAAGGAGAGAGAGAGACAAAGGCTGCAATTAGAGCAGAAATGCAACTAAGTCAACTATAGAGCAAGCTCAGAGGAAAAAAAAAAAAAAAAAATCTGCAGACTTCTTTCTCTCTCCTTTCTTCTGCCAACGGTTTTAACACTGGGCCGGCCATACTGTCATGGTTCCCAATGGCAAGGGAACATCAGAGAACATAAATAACAGAACAGCTCTTGGGTGATGGAATCTCGAGCTGACCGTGAGCTAAACCTACCACACAACTAACAGTGGCCGGGTGGCGTACCTACGTTTTATCCCTAGACGCCTAGCGCCAGCCGGAGGACTAACTAACCCTAATAGAGGAAAAGACAGACCTGGCTTACCTCTAGGGAAATTCCCCCAAAAAGGAGACAGAAGCCCCCCACATATATTGACGGTGAGTTCAGAGGAAAAGACATACGCAGTATGAAGGTAGGTTCAGCAAAGCGAGGTCCGCTTACTAGATAGCAAGAAGATACAATAGGGAACTTCACGGTCAGCTGAAAACCCTATTAAAATACCATCCCGAAATTACTTTAAGACTCATGTGTCAACTCATGACACCGGAATGGCAATTTCGGCCCACAAGAGCTTCCAGCTACAGAAAAATAACATAACTGTGAACTGGAACAAAAATGCAAAACAAACTTAGGACTAAGAGTCCAACTTAGCTGATAGTAGTCTAGAAGCAGGAACATGCAACAGAAAGGCTCTGGTTACATTGATGGCCGGCACTAGAATAACTGAGCAGCAAGGCTAAATAGGATACACCCATATCCTGATGGAAACAGGTGAACAGAGAAAGTGAAGCACACAAGTCCAGTACCACCAGTGACCACCGGGGGAGCCCAAAAACCAAACTCACAACAGTATATAGTATGCAGTGTATAGTGTCAGTGTATAGGTAACACTGACTCACCAGTGACGTCTCTAGGTGAAGTCCTTCATTTTTCATCCAGCACAGACCGCCATCATTTCTTCCAGCCATGACTCGTTTTTGCAGGAAATAACACAGTTATCTCGAGCTCCGCTTGCAGAACACATTACTTAATTTTTCACAACTTCTACATTACACCACATGAAGAAAAAAAGGCGATATAGTGTCACTCTGCACAGTAACAGGACCGCCCCCCCCCCCCATTTAAAACAGTATACTCAAAAAATAAAATAAATACATCACTGCAGTAATAATATCCCTTAATTAGCCCCTATGGTAATAATATTCCCCATCCTGGCCCCGTTTATCTCATTCCTGGCTCCAGCCATATGTTCTCGCATCCTGCCCTCATGAGTATCCATTCTACCCCATATGATCTCCTGCCCCATGATCCAATCCTGCCCCATGTCTTTCATTCTGCCCCGTGTCTCCAATCATGCCCCGTATCTACATTCTGCCCATGCCTCCAGTCCTGCCCCCAGTGTGTCCAGCAATCTGCCCCAGTGTGTCCAGCATATTACCCCCAGTGTGTCCAGCATATTACCCCCAGTGTGTCCAGCATATTACCCCCAGTATGTCCAACATATTGCCCCAGTGTCCAGCAATCTGCTCCAGTGTGTCCAGCATTGCCCCCAGTCAGTGTGTCCAGCAATCTGCCCCAGTGTGTCCAGCAATCTGCCCCAGTGTGTCCAGCATATTACCCCCAGTGTGTCCAGCAATCTGCCCCAGTATGTTCAGCATATTGCCCCAGTGTGTCCAGCATTGCCCCCAGACAGTGTGTCCAGCAATCTGCCCCAGTGTGTCCAGCATATTACCCCAGTGTGTCCAGCATATTACCCCCAGTGTGTCCAGCAATCTGCCCCAGTATGTCCAGCATTGCCCCCAGACAGTGTGTCCAGCAATCTGCCTCAGTGTGTCCAGCATATTACCCCCAGTGTGTCCAGCATATTACCCCCAGTGTGTCCAGCAATCTGCCCCAGTATGTCCTGCATATTGCCCCAGAGTGTCCAGCATTGCCCCCAGACAGTGTGTCCAGCAACCTGCCCCAGTATGTCCAGCATATTGCCCCAGAGTGTCAACATTGCACCCAGACAGTGTGTCCAGCAATCTGCCCCAGTGTCTCCAGCATTACCCCAGTGTCTCCAGCAATCATCTGCCTCAGTGTGTCCTCCAGCATTGCCCCCAGTGTCTCCAGCATTGCCCCAGTGTGTCCAGCAATCATCTGCTCCAGTGTGTCCAGCATTGCCCCAGTGTGTCCAGCTATCTGCCCCAGTGTGTCCAGCATTGCCCCAGTGTGTCCAGCAATCATCTGCCGCAGTGTGTCCAGCAATCTGCCCCAGTGTGTCCAGCAATCATCAGCCCCAGTGTGTCCAAAAATCTGCCCCAGTGTCTCTAGCATTGCCCCAGTGTGTCCAGCAATCATCTGCCCCAGTGTGTCCTCCAGCATTGCCCCCAGTGTCTCCAGCATTGCCCCAGTGTGTCCAGCAATCATCTGCCCCAGTGTGTCCAGCATTGCCCCAGTGTGTCCAGCAATCTGCCCCAGTGTCTCCAGCATTGCCCCAGTGTGTCCAGCAATCATCTGCTCCAGTGTGTCCTCCAGCATTGCCCCCAGTGTGTCCAGCAATCTGCCCCAGTGTCTCCAGCATTGCCCCAGTGCATCTAGCAATCTGCCCCAGTGTCTCCTGCATTGCCCCAGTGTGTCCAGCAATCTGCCCCAGTGTGTCCAGCATTGCCCCAGTGTGTCCAGCAATCTGCCCCAGTGTCTCTAGCATTGTCCCAGTGTGTCCAGCAATCATCTGCCCCAGTGTGTCCTCCAGCATTGCCCCCAGTGTGTCCAGAAATCTGCCCCAGTGTCTCCAGCATTGCCCCAGTGTGTCCAGCTATCATCTGCCCCGGTGTGTCCTCCGGCTCCAGCATATTGCCCCCAGTCAGACAGTGTCACTGACTGTCCAGCATTCTGGCCCGCCCGGATTGCCGTTAGGTTAGCAAAAAGCAAAAAAAAACAAACAAAGCGAGTTCTCCTCACCTGACCAGCGCTCCAGGCGGCGAGCTCCCTCCAGCAGCGCGCACTCGCCAGCGACTGACAATGACGTCAGACGCCGGCGACGTGTGCGCTGCTGCGCCTGCTGCCGACTTCAGCTGCAAGCCTCCAATTGGCTGGCGGCTGTTGTTAACTATTGACGTGCGGGCGCGCGCCCGCACGTCAATAGGGACCACCGCAGCGCCGGTAGGGGCCCGGTGAGCAGATGAGATGGGGCCCGATGCGGGCCCCCTCTCTCTGCCCACCGGGCCCATAAATGATACGCCAGTCAGGGCAGGGCAGTAATGCCCTGATGGCGGCGGGCAATCTGCGGTAGCCCAGGGCCCCCCCACACCACTGGGCCCTGGGCTACCGCCCATATTGACCCTCTTATGATCCGCCCCTGACTGCAGCCTTACCTCAGCCATACTGCAGCCATACCTCAGACGTACTGCAGCAATACCTCAGCCATACTGCAGCCATACAGCAGCCATATCTCAGCCATACCTCAGCCGTACTGTAGCCATAGTGCAGCCATACCTCAGCCATACCGCATCCTTACCTCAGCCATACCTCAACCATACCTCAGTTATCCCGCAGCCATAGCTCAGCTGTACTGCAGCTATACCTCATCCGTACCGCAGTCATACCTCAACCATACTACAGCCATACCTCAGCTGTACCACAGCCGTACCACATCCATACCTTAGCCATACCTCAGCTATACCGCAGCCATACCTCAGCCGCACCTCGGCTATTCCACAGCCATATCTCAGCCATACCTCAGCCATATAGTTGTCTTTATTTGTGTCATCAGATTCTGAGAACCTTTTTTATTTTTCTGTCCATGCAGCCGTGTCTGGGCTTGTTTTTTGTGGGGGTGAGCTGTAGGTGTTATTGGTACCATTTTGGGTTACAAGTAGTGTTGAGCATTCCGATACCGCAAGTATCGGGTATCGGCCGATACTAGCGGTATCGGAATTCCGATACCGGGATTCCGATACTTGGCGCGTATCGGATACCGGAATCGGAAGTTCCATGATTCAAAATTCAGAAATTCAGCCAATGAGAAAGATTCCAAGTGTGGGCACATCCTGTTTAGCATGGAGGGCATGAAAGTACTGGCAAGGCTGTGATTGGCTGCTGAAATGATGTCATGATGCAGTTTAAAAGTCGCTGGCGCCATTTTGCGATCACTCTGCTGTGAATTCAGTTAGTGACAGGACGCTGTTTGCTGACTGAGGGACAGTTTAGAGATAGCGATTTGCTTCTTTGTGCTTTCCAAAGGCTAATTTAGCAACCGCTGTGTTCACCTACTATTCACCTTGCTTTTGCCTTGTAGCGCTGTTTTCACAGCGATCTGCAAGGTCTCTCTGTGTGTGTGTGTGTGAGTGCAGCCCACTCTCTAGTCTGAGTGCAGCCACATAGGCCATCCATAGCTGGTTGTATTCAGTTCAGGGAGGGTGGTTCATTGCCTCATACTGTCCTTTTTTTTTTTTTTTTTTGAAGTAGTGCAGGCTGCTGCACATTTTTTCAAATAATTCCTATTAGTGTCTTTCCACCCGTCTCCATCTAATTTGTGGAAAAACACTACATAGGATAAAGTAGAGGAGGGTTTTTGGGCCTTGCAGCGCCGTTTACGGCTGTCTGCACGGTCTCCGTGTGACTGCAGCTCGCCCTGTAGTCTGTGAGCAGCCGTAGCTTGGTTGTCTCCAGCTCAGGGTTGTTCACTGCGTCATACCGCCAAATCAATTTTAATTTTTTTTCAAGTACTGTAGTCTGCTGTTAATTAATTTAAAAAAATCCTATTAGTGTCTTTCCACCCGTCTCCAGCTAATTTGTGGAAAAACACTACATAGGATAAAGTAGAGGAGGGTTTTTGGGCCTTGCAGCGCCGTTTACGGCTGTCTGCACGGTCTCCGTGTGACTGCAGCTCGCCCTGTAGTCTGTGAGCAGCTATAGCCTGGTTGTCTCCAGCTCAGGGTTGTTCACTGCGTCATACCGCCAAATCAATTTTAATTTTTTTTCAAGTACTGTAGTCTGCTGCTAATTAATTTAAAAAAATCCTATTAGTGTCTTTCCACCCGTCTCCAGCTAATTTGTGGAAAAACACTACATAGGATAAAGTAGAGGAGGGTTTTTGGGCCTTGCAGCGCCGTTTACGGCTGTCTGCACGGTCTCCGTGTGACTGCAGCTCGCCCTGTAGTCTGTGAGCAGCCGTAGCTTGGTTGTCTCCAGCTCAGGGTTGTTAACTGCGTCATACCGCCAAATCAATTTTAATTTTTTTTCAAGTACTGTAGTCTGCTGCTAATTAATTTAAAAAAATCCTATTAGTGTCTTTCCACCCGTCTCCAGCTAATTTGTGGAAAAACACTACATAGGATAAAGTAGAGGAGGGTTTTTGGGCCTTACAGCGCCGTTAACGTCTGTCTGCACGGTCTCCGTGTGACTGCAGCTCTATCCGTTGTCAGTTCAGCCCCCAAAAAAGAAATAAATAATAAAGTTCACCAAACACACCAGTTACACCACTTTACATTTGTGTAGGCCACATTAACTCATATTAAAGTCTAGTCCACACTTTAGCTAATTAGTGTTTCTTATACCTGTTAGGAGGAGTTTTTCAGGAATAAGCACACAAAGCCGTTAGTACTTTTCTGCTTTTCTTTATCAGTCAACCACGATGAAGAAGGCAGTGAGTAAGGCACGTGGGCGTGGGCGCGGAGCAGGGAGGGGACGTGGGGATTCTGTGCCCGCTGCGGGCACCGGTGACTCATCAGCACCCACTTTCACGAGGGAACAGTCGTTCATGCGCAGCTTTGTCGCCGAGCGCCGTACACCGCTGCTGCGTGAAGACCAAATTGAAGCCGTTGTGGGATGGATGGCAGCTAATGCATCAACTTCCATTAGTGCCACATCCTCTCAGACACAGAGCACTGGAGAGCAGCCATCTGTCTCTTCACCACCTGCCAAATTGCCCAGGCAGACAGAGAGCCCAGGACAGGAGCCGTCTCTACTTCTGTTCTCTGAATCTCTTGGCTTGGAAACAGGGGGCCAGCCAAGCAGCATTGGAGAAATGGAAGAAGAGGCAGGGTGCAGTGATGCCCAACAGCTTTTTCTGTCTTCCTCTGAAGAGGCGGGTGGGCCAGTGGCTCCGTTCACCACATCGCAGGCCGCATCAGCTGATGATGACACTCAGGTGCCACTTACTGGTGCGTGCTCTGCTGCTGAGACTACCCGGGAGGAGCAGTTGGGGGCAGAGGGTAGTGTGGATGACGAGGTCCTTGACCCATCTTGGCGTCAGGGACAGGAAGGTGGTGGGAGCAGCTCTGAGGAAGAGATTCCCCGTACGGTCCAAAGAGGGAGAGGGAGGGGGAAGACTGCGGATCCTGCAGCCTCCGCTTTGGCACCCGTAAGGAGCATGTCTCTTCCAAAAGTCAAAAGGGGGGCTCCCAAGACTTGCAGTGCCTGGTCCTTTTTTGACACAGTTGCAGATGACATTTGCTATGTCAGATGCAAGGTGTGTCATCAAAAAATCAAAAGAGGTCAAAAAGTCGCCAACCTCAATACCTCCAACATGTGGAAACATGTGCGCAACAGGCACCCGGCGGAGTTAGACAAACACACTGAAGAGCTAGGCCAACCAACAGCGGCAGCTACCACCTCTTCAGCTCGTGTTGCCTCTTCCTCTAGCTCACACGCAGCTGGTTCGGCTTCCTCCCAGGATCGCCGTGGAAGAACCTCTGGCCCTGTTGTCCAGAGACCCGCTGTAATTCCACCCGCAGCACCACTTTCCCAGTCAACCACACACTCCCAGCCCAGTCTACAGCCATCGGTAGTACAGGCATGGGAGAAAAGGCGGCCTTTCTCGTCAAACCACCCACGAGCACAGGCTCTGACTGCAGGCATTGCCAAACTTCTGTCACTGGAAATGCTGTCATTCAGGCTGGTGGAGACTGACAGCTTCCGTGACTTGATGTCATTGGCAGTCCCACAGTACAGTGTGCCCAGCCGCTTTTACTTCAGCAGGCAAGCCGTCCCTGCCCTGCACAAGCATGTGGAGGGACACATAAAACACGCGCTACTGAACGCCGTCAGTAGCAAGGTCCACCTCACCACCGATGCGTGGACCAGTCAACATGGACAGGGGCGATACCTTTC
Source organism: Ranitomeya variabilis (assembly GCF_051348905.1). Lineage (NCBI taxonomy): Eukaryota > Metazoa > Chordata > Amphibia > Anura > Dendrobatidae > Ranitomeya > Ranitomeya variabilis. The sequence continues at coordinate 376,781,252 of NC_135232.1, forward strand.
CCTCACTGCCCATTGGGTTAATGTAGTTGAGCCGGGTACAGACCGTGCGAGTGGCGCAGGACGTGTCCTGCCCACTCCAAGGATTGCAGGAATCCATTCTGTACGCATTGACTCCTCCTCTTACACCAGTTCCTCAGAATCATCGCTGCAGGAGCCGTCACAGTCCACCTCCACATGGACCCGTGATGAACGTGTACCTGTTACGACCGACATGAGCACAGCCGTGGCCAAACGTCAACAGGCCGTCTTGAAATTAATTTTTTTGGGGAATCGTAGCCACACAGCGCAGGAGCTCTGGAATGCCATCAAGCAGGAGAGCGATGTGTGGTTTGAGCCAGCGAATCTCCAGCCAGGCATGGTAGTGTGTGATAATGGCCGAAATCTGGTGGCAGCCCTGGGCCTCGGCAACCTCACTCACATCCCATGTCTGGCACATGTGCTCAATTTGGTCGTGCAGAGTTTTTTGAGGGACTATCCGGATCTTGATGCACTGCTGCACAAGGTCCGCCTAGAGTGTGCTCACTTGCGGCGTTCCAGCACGGCAAAAGCGCGCATTGCGGCTCTGCAGCGCCGACACCGCCTGCCGGAACATCGCATCATATGTGACCTACCTACCAGGTGGAATTCCACGTTACATATGTTGGAGCGGTTGTGTGAGCAGCAGCAAGCTGTAATGGAGTACCAGCTGTATCAGGCGCACAAAAGTCGCAGTCAGCGCCGTACAGACTTCACAACCACAGAGTGGGCCACTATGAAGGATGTCTGCCAGGTTTTGCGTCCCTTCGATTATTCCACGCGGATGGCGAGTGCAGATGATGCACTAGTCAGCATGACTGTCCCCCTTATCTGCCTGCTTGAAAAATCACTGCAAGCGCTAAGGGATGATGTTGTGGAAGAGGTGGAGGATGAGGATTCACCACTTCCATCATCTTCTGGACAGTCAGCGCCACGTGGTTCCTCACAAACGCGTAGGCAGGGGACAGTTTGTGAGGAGGATGAGGAGGAGTCAATGGAGGAGGAAGACATCCGTCCAGAGGAGGGAGTTACACAATTGTCCAGTACTCAGTGTGTACAGCGAGGGTGGGGTGATGACGAGCGGGCAGAGATCACGCCTCCAGCTGGGGACAGCGTTTCTTGGGCAGTTGGCAGTCTGCAGCACATGGTGGATTACATGCTGCAGTGCCTGAGAAACGACCGCCGCATCGACCACATTCTCAACATGTCTGATTACTGGGTGTTCACCCTCCTCGATCCTCGCTACCGGGACAACGTAGAAAGCCTCATCACACCGTTGAACCGGGAGCGAAAAATGCGGGAGTACCAAGACACACTGGTCAGTTCCATCATCTTCTCCATTCCAACTGAGAGAAGTGCTGCTAGTGCATTCCAAAGCAGCTCAGTGCGTCCAGGCAGTGGTGGAGGCTCTGCACAAAGAGGGAGCAGAAGCAGTGCCTCTGCCCAAGGCAAGACCAGTATGGCCCAACTGTGGCACAGTTTTGTGTGCCCCCCACAAAAGTCTACACCATCACAGACGGCTCCAGTCAGCAGGAGGCAACGGTTCCGTCAGATGGTGACAGACTACATGTCTTGCCCTCTTGCTGTACTCCCAGACGGCTCTTCCCCTTTCAAGTTTTGGGTCTCAAAGCTGGATACATGGCCAGAGCTAAGCCAGTATGCATTGGAGGTGCTGTCTTGCCCTGCGGCCAGTGTATTATCGGAACGTGTCTTTAGTGCTGCAGGTGGTGTACTAACTGACCGTCGCATGCGACTATCCTCCGATAACGTTGACCGGCTTACTTTCCTGAAAATGAACAAGGCCTGGATCTCGCAGGAATTTGCCACTCCTCCTCCTGATTAAATAATTAGGTCACTGTATACGTTATCCAGGTCTCCTGTTGTGTTCATCTTTCAACCACCTGAACTTACATTCCTGGGCTCCAACAACGCCAGTTGAGGCTCAGAAGTGCCATCTGCACAGTCAAAACATACGACCCAGTGTTATTGGGTTTCAGTAACGTCAGCTGATCCCCAGCTGTGTAGCCGGCAATGTGTCCTGCGACCGCCACGCTGACACAACTGAAATGTAAGGGAACCTGTCCCCCCCCCCCCCCAAGGCGTTTGTTACTGAAAGAGCCACCTTGTGCAGCAGTAATGCTGCACAAGGAAAAGGTAGCTATTTTCATTATGCTCCTTGCACACGCAGAACTTAACACTTATAAAATGTGTCCACTGATACCGTAAAACCGTCCCGGAGGTGGGACTTTCCTTCGTAATATGACGCAGCACAGCTGTCATTCCTACCCCCTCGGCGCCGTGCCCCGGCTCCTCATCGTTGTTTGATTCCGTCCCGGAGCCTGCGCTGTTATGTTATCCCTTGGCCAGGCACACTTAGCGCTGCCCATCTTCTGACATCATTTGGTGTCAGGCTGGCTGCGCCTGTGCGGCCGCGCTGTCCGAGAGCCCGCCTCGCAGTGTGGTCTAATGTAATCCCACCGCGGGCCTGGGATCAGTGGCCATGCGCAGTGCATATCCTCGCCTCTCGCTCCACTCCCTACGGCTTCTTCAGACTGTGCGGTGCCAGCTGATCCGTAATAGCATGCCACGGCCGTGGCAGCGCACAGTCTGAAAAAGCCGTAGGGAGGGGAGCGAGAGGCGAGGATATGCACTGCGCATGGCCACTGATCCCAGGCCCGCGGTGGGATTACATTAGACCACACTGCGAGGCGGGCTCTCGGACAGCGCGGCCGCACAAGCGCAGCCAGCCTGACACCAAATGATGTCAGAAGATGGGCAGCGCTAAGTGTGCCTGGCCAAGGGATAACCTAACAGCGCAGGCTCCGGGACGGAATCAAACAACGATGAGGAGCCGGGGCACGGCGCCGAGGGGGTAGGAATGACAGCTGTGCTGCGTCATATTACGAAGGAAAGTCCCACCTCCGGGACAGTTTCACGGTTTCAGGGGACACATTTTATAAGTGTTTAGTTCTGTGCTTGCAAGGAGCATAATTAAAAGAGCCACCTTTTCCTTTTGCATCTTTTGAGCTGCACAAGCTGGCTCTTTCAGCTACAAATGCCTTGGGGGGGGGGGTTAAAGGTTCCCTTTCTCCAATCAGGCTTCGGCCTACATTGTGTTCCTCTGCTTCTACTGCTGTCCCTGGGCTCCAACACCGCTAGTTGTTGCCTGGTAGTGCTGTACGCACAGTCAACAGTCGCTCCTCTGTTATTGGGGTTCAGTAACGTCAGCTGTTCCCCTGCTGTGTGTGTGGCAATCCCTCCTACCTCCTCCAACCTCCTCCTACCTCCTCCTCCTCCACCTGTCCCTGGGCTCCAACACCGCCAGTTGCCGTCCAGAAGTGCTGTACGCACAGTCAACAGTCCCTCCTCTGTTATTGGGGTTCAGTAACGTCAGCTGTTCCCCTGCTGTGTGTGTGGCAATCCCTCCTACCTCCTCCTACCTCCTCCACCTGTCCCTGGGCTCCAACACCGCCAGTTGCCGTCCAGAAGTGCTGTACGCACAGTCAACAGTCCCTCCTCTGTTATTGGGGTTCAGTAACGTCAGCTGTTCCCCTGCTGTGTGTGTGGCAATCCCTCCTACCTCCTCCAACCTCCTCCAACCTCCTCCTCCTCCACCTGTCCCTGGGCTCCAACACCGCTAGTTGCCGTCCAGAAGTGCTGTACGCACAGAGCCAAACACCTCGCCAATGTGTTAGTGGGGTTCAGCACCGCCAGCTGTTCCCCTGCTGTGTATACGGCAACGTGTACTGCGACCGCCACGCAGACACAACAAGTTAAATGTAAGGGAACCTGACCCCCCCCCCCCCCAGGCGTTTGTTACTGAAGGAGCCACCTTGTGCAGCAGTAATAATGCAAAGGGAAAAAGTGCCTCTTTTCGTGATGCTCCTTGCACATGCTGAACCTAACACTTATGAAATGTGTCCCCACACAGCGTTAAACCGTCCGGTAGGTGGAACTTTCCTTTGTCGTGTGACGCAGCACAGCCATCATTTTTACCCCCTTGGCGCCGTGCGCCCACTCCTCAGCGTTGTTTGAATCTGTCCCGGAGCCTGCGCTGTTAGGTTAGCCCTTGGCCATGCACACATGTTGCGCTGCCCGTCTTCTGACCTCATTTGGTGTCAGGCTGGCTGCGCCTGTGCGGGTGCGCTGGTCGAGATCCCGCCTCGCAATGTCGTCTAATGTAATCCCACCGCGGGCCTGTGATCCGTGCCCGTGCGCAGTGCATATCCTCTCCTCTCACTCCCCTCCCTACGGCTTCTTCAGACTGTGCGATGTCAGCTGGTCCCTAATAGCATGCCACGGCCGTGACAACGCACAGTCTGAAAAAGCCGTAGGGAGGGGAGTGAGAGGACAGGATATGCACTGCGCACGGGCACGGATCACAGGCCCGCGGTGGGATTACATTAGACGACACTGCGAGGCGGGATCTCGGCCAGCGCACCCGCACAGGCGCAGCCAGCCTGACACCAAATGAGGTCAGAAGACGGGCAGCGCAACATGTGTGCATGGCCAAGGGCTAACCTAACAGCGCAGGCTCCGGGACAGATTCAAACAACGCTGAGGAGTGGGCGCACGGCACCAAGGGGGTAAAAATGATGGCTGTGCTGCGTCACACGACAAAGGAAAGTTCCACCTACCGGACGGTTTAACGCTGTGAGGAGACACATTTCATAAATGTTTGGTTCCGCATGTACAAGGACCATAATTAAAAGAGCTAAGTTTACCTTTTCCAGCATTAGTGCTGTACACAATGGCTCTTTCAGCTACAAACGCCTGGGGGGGGGGGTGTTAAAGGTTTCCTTTCAACTTGCTCGAGTGCAGGCTTCGGCCTACACTCCGCTCCCCCTGCTCCTCCTGCTGACCCTGGGCTCTAACACCGCCAGTTTTTGCCCAGATGTGCTAGCTGCACAGAGAAAAACACCAGCCAATGTGTCAGTGGGGTTCAGCACCGCCAGCTGTTCCCCTGCTGTGTAGCCGGCAACGTGTCCTGCGACCGCCACGCAGACACAAGAACTGAAATTGAAGGGAACCTGTCCCCCCTCCCCCAGGTGTTTCTATGTTTTACAGCTACCTTGAACAGCAGTAATGCTGCATGTGTTCAAGGTGGCTCAGAAACTTATTCTCCTTGCCCATGTTGAAGTGAACACGTCTAAAATGTGTCCTCTGTGACCATTAAAACGTCCCTCAGGTGTGATTTGACTTTGTATTGACACACGCAACAAGCTCCTTGGTAGCGCTGCCCGTCTTCTGGCATCATTGTTTGGCTGGCTGCGCCTCTGCGGCCGCCCTGACCCACACAACGCCCCTCGGTGTCTTATTTATTGGGACTGCGAGGGTGTGATTGATGGGCAGGATCAGTGCATCAGTTCGCCTGTCCCTCCTCTCCTTCCGCCTTCTTCAGACTGTGCGGCTTCATGGCCGTGGCATGCGATAAGGGATCAGATGACGCCGCACAGTCTGAAGCGGGTGTAAGGACCCGCGTGTGAGAGGCGAACATATGTGCTGCGCCAGGCCCTGAATCCCAGCCCCGCAGTGTTTTAACAATGTTAAGACACTGCGGGGCTGGGATTCATGGTCATCGCGAACCGCAACGGCCGACATTAAATGATGTCAGAAGATGGGCAGCGCTAACGGCGCTAGGCCAGGGGATAACACGACAGCGCAGACTCCTGTACAGCAAATAACAACGCTCAGGAGGCTGCACCCAGCACCAAGGTGGGATTCTTGACATCTGTGCTGCGTCTCATTACAAAGGGAACTCTCGCCTCCATTACACAGTTTGACTGTATAAAGGGCTAAATGTTATACGTGTTCCATTCAGCGTGTGCAAGGAGAAAAATTACAAGAGCAACCTTTGACTTGCGCAGCACTACTGCTGCATAAGCTGTGGCTCTTCTACTTTGTAACCCCTGAGGGGGGGTTAAAGGTGACTTTTGAAATCGGTTCAATTAGGCTTCGGCCTACACTCTGCTCCCCCTGCAGAGCCCGGGCTCCAACAACGCTAGTTGCTGTCCGGAAGTGCTGGCTGCACAGAGCCAAACACCTCGCCAATGTGTCAGTGGGGTCCAGCACCGCCAGCTGTTCCCCTGCTGTGTAGCCGGCAACGTGTCCTGCAAAAGCCACGCAGACACAACACACCCAAAGCTGCCGCCTGTGCAGGCTTCGGCCTACACTCCCCTCCCCCTGCTCCTCCTCCTCCTGCTCCTCCTCCTGCTGTCCCTGGGCTCTAACACACCGCCAGTTTTTGCCCAGATGTGCTAGCTGCACAGAGAAAAACACCAGCCAATGTGTCAGTGGGGTCCAGCACCGCCAGCTGTTCCCCTGCTGTGCAGCCGGCAACGTGTCCTGCAAAAGCCACGCAGACACAAGAACTGAAATTGAAGGGAACCTGTCCCCCCTCCCCCAGGCGTTTTTACGTTATCCAGCCACCTTGTACAGCGGTAATGCTGCATGTGTGCAAGGTGGCTCATAAACGTATTCTCCTCGCACATGTGGAACTGAAAACACGTCTGAAATGTGTCCTCTGTGTGACCATTTAACCGTCCCGGGGGTGTGACTTTCCTTTGTAATGACACGCTGCAACCCCCTTGGTAGCGCTGCCCGTCTTCTGGCATCATTGTTTGGCTGGCTGCGCCTCTGCGGCCGCCCTGACCCACACAACGCCCCTCGGTGTCTTATTTATTGGGACTGCGAGGGTGTGATTGATGGGCAGGATCAGTGCATCAGTTCGCCTGTCCCTCCTCTCCTTCCGCCTTCTTCAGACTGTGCGGCTTCATGGCCGTGGCATGCGATAAGGGATCAGATGACGCCGCACAGTCTGAAGCGGGTGTAAGGACCCGCGTGTGAGAGGCGAACATATGTGCTGCGCCAGGCCCTGAATCCCAGCCCCGCAGTGTTTTAACAATGTTAAGACACTGCGGGGCTGGGATTCATGGTCATCGCGAACCGCAACGGCCGACATTAAATGATGTCAGAAGATGGGCAGCGCTAACGGCGCTAGGCCAGGGGATAACACGACAGCGCAGACTCCTGTACAGCAAATAACAACGCTCAGGAGGCTGCACCCAGCACCAAGGTGGGATTCTTGACATCTGTGCTGCGTCTCATTACAAAGGGAACTCTCGCCTCCATTACACAGTTTGACTGTATAAAGGGCTAAATGTTATACGTGTTCCATTCAGCGTGTGCAAGGAGAAAAATTACAAGAGCAACCTTTGACTTGCGCAGCACTACTGCTGCATAAGCTGTGGCTCTTCTACTTTGTAACCCCTGAGGGGGGGTTAAAGGTGACTTTTGAAATCGGTTCAATTAGGCTTCGGCCTACACTCTGCTCCACCTGCAGAGCCCGGGCTCCAACAACGCTAGTTGCTGTCCGGAAGTGCTGGCTGCACAGAGCCAAACACCTCGCCAATGTGTCAGTGGGGTCCAGCACCGCCAGCTGTTCCCCTGCTGTGTAGCCGGCAACGTGTCCTGCAAAAGCCACGCAGACACAACACACCCAAAGCTGCCGCCTGTGCAGGCTTCGGCCTACACTCCCCTCCCCCTGCTCCTCCTCCTCCTGCTCCTCCTCCTGCTGTCCCTGGGCTCTAACACACCGCCAGTTTTTGCCCAGATGTGCTAGCTGCACAGAGAAAAACACCAGCCAATGTGTCAGTGGGGTCCAGCACCGCCAGCTGTTCCCCTGCTGTGCAGCCGGCAACGTGTCCTGCAAAAGCCACGCAGACACAAGAACTGAAATTGAAGGGAACCTGTCCCCCCTCCCCCAGGCGTTTTTACGTTATCCAGCCACCTTGTACAGCGGTAATGCTGCATGTGTGCAAGGTGGCTCATAAACGTATTCTCCTCGCACATGTGGAACTGAAAACACGTCTGAAATGTGTCCTCTGTGTGACCATTTAACCGTCCCGGGGGTGTGACTTTCCTTTGTAATGACACGCTGCAACCCCCTTGGTAGCGCTGCCCGTCTTCTGGCATCATTGTTTGGCTGGCTGCGCCTCTGCGGCCGCCCTGACCCACACAACGCCCCTCGGTGTCTTATTTATTGGGACTGCGAGGGTGTGATTGATGGGCAGGATCAGTGCATCAGTTCGCCTGTCCCTCCTCTCCTTCCGCCTTCTTCAGACTGTGCGGCTTCATGGCCGTGGCATGCGATAAGGGATCAGATGACGCCGCACAGTCTGAAGCGGGTGTAAGGACCCGCGTGTGAGAGGCGAACATATGTGCTGCGCCAGGCCCTGAATCCCAGCCCCGCAGTGTTTTAACAATGTTAAGACACTGCGGGGCTGGGATTCATGGTCATCGCGAACCGCAACGGCCGACATTAAATGATGTCAGAAGATGGGCAGCGCTAACGGCGCTAGGCCAGGGGATAACACGACAGCGCAGACTCCTGTACAGCAAATAACAACGCTCAGGAGGCTGCACCCAGCACCAAGGTGGGATTCTTGACATCTGTGCTGCGTCTCATTACAAAGGGAACTCTCGCCTCCATTACACAGTTTGACTGTATAAAGGGCTAAATGTTATACGTGTTCCATTCAGCGTGTGCAAGGAGAAAAATTACAAGAGCAACCTTTGACTTGCGCAGCACTACTGCTGCATAAGCTGTGGCTCTTCTACTTTGTAACCCCTGAGGGGGGGTTAAAGGTGACTTTTGAAATCGGTTCAATTAGGCTTCGGCCTACACTCTGCTCCCCCTGCAGAGCCCGGGCTCCAACAACGCTAGTTGCTGTCCGGAAGTGCTGGCTGCACAGAGCCAAACACCTCGCCAATGTGTCAGTGGGGTCCAGCACCGCCAGCTGTTCCCCTGCTGTGTAGCCGGCAACGTGTCCTGCAAAAGCCACGCAGACACAACACACCCAAAGCTGCCGCCTGTGCAGGCTTCGGCCTACACTCCCCTCCCCCTGCTCCTCCTCCTCCTGCTCCTCCTCCTGCTGTCCCTGGGCTCTAACACACCGCCAGTTTTTGCCCAGATGTGCTAGCTGCACAGAGAAAAACACCAGCCAATGTGTCAGTGGGGTCCAGCACCGCCAGCTGTTCCCCTGCTGTGCAGCCGGCAACGTGTCCTGCAAAAGCCACGCAGACACAAGAACTGAAATTGAAGGGAACCTGTCCCCCCTCCCCCAGGCGTTTTTACGTTATCCAGCCACCTTGTACAGCGGTAATGCTGCATGTGTGCAAGGTGGCTCATAAACGTATTCTCCTCGCACATGTGGAACTGAAAACACGTCTGAAATGTGTCCTCTGTGTGACCATTTAACCGTCCCGGGGGTGTGACTTTCCTTTGTAATGACACGCTGCAACCCCCTTGGTAGCGCTGCCCGTCTTCTGGCATCATTGTTTGGCTGGCTGCGCCTCTGCGGCCGCCCTGACCCACACAACGCCCCTCGGTGTCTTATTTATTGGGACTGCGAGGGTGTGATTGATGGGCAGGATCAGTGCATCAGTTCGCCTGTCCCTCCTCTCCTTCCGCCTTCTTCAGACTGTGCGGCTTCATGGCCGTGGCATGCGATAAGGGATCAGATGACGCCGCACAGTCTGAAGCGGGTGTAAGGACCCGCGTGTGAGAGGCGAACATATGTGCTGCGCCAGGCCCTGAATCCCAGCCCCGCAGTGTTTTAACAATGTTAAGACACTGCGGGGCTGGGATTCATGGTCATCGCGAACCGCAACGGCCGACATTAAATGATGTCAGAAGATGGGCAGCGCTAACGGCGCTAGGCCAGGGGATAACACGACAGCGCAGACTCCTGTACAGCAAATAACAACGCTCAGGAGGCTGCACCCAGCACCAAGGTGGGATTCTTGACATCTGTGCTGCGTCTCATTACAAAGGGAACTCTCGCCTCCATTACACAGTTTGACTGTATAAAGGGCTAAATGTTATACGTGTTCCATTCAGCGTGTGCAAGGAGAAAAATTACAAGAGCAACCTTTGACTTGCGCAGCACTACTGCTGCATAAGCTGTGGCTCTTCTACTTTGTAACCCCTGAGGGGGGGTTAAAGGTGACTTTTGAAATCGGTTCAATTAGGCTTCGGCCTACACTCTGCTCCCCCTGCAGAGCCCGGGCTCCAACAACGCTAGTTGCTGTCCGGAAGTGCTGGCTGCACAGAGCCAAACACCTCGCCAATGTGTCAGTGGGGTCCAGCACCGCCAGCTGTTCCCCTGCTGTGTAGCCGGCAACGTGTCCTGCAAAAGCCACGCAGACACAACACACCCAAAGCTGCCGCCTGTGCAGGCTTCGGCCTACACTCCCCTCCCCCTGCTCCTCCTCCTCCTGCTCCTCCTCCTGCTGTCCCTGGGCTCTAACACACCGCCAGTTTTTGCCCAGATGTGCTAGCTGCACAGAGAAAAACACCAGCCAATGTGTCAGTGGGGTCCAGCACCGCCAGCTGTTCCCCTGCTGTGCAGCCGGCAACGTGTCCTGCAAAAGCCACGCAGACACAAGAACTGAAATTGAAGGGAACCTGTCCCCCCTCCCCCAGGCGTTTTTACGTTATCCAGCCACCTTGTACAGCGGTAATGCTGCATGTGTGCAAGGTGGCTCATAAACGTATTCTCCTCGCACATGTGGAACTGAAAACACGTCTGAAATGTGTCCTCTGTGTGACCATTTAACCGTCCCGGGGGTGTGACTTTCCTTTGTAATGACACGCTGCAACCCCCTTGGTAGCGCTGCCCGTCTTCTGGCATCATTGTTTGGCTGGCTGCGCCTCTGCGGCCGCCCTGACCCACACAACGCCCCTCGGTGTCTTATTTATTGGGACTGCGAGGGTGTGATTGATGGGCAGGATCAGTGCATCAGTTCGCCTGTCCCTCCTCTCCTTCCGCCTTCTTCAGACTGTGCGGCTTCATGGCCGTGGCATGCGATAAGGGATCAGATGACGCCGCACAGTCTGAAGCGGGTGTAAGGACCCGCGTGTGAGAGGCGAACATATGTGCTGCGCCAGGCCCTGAATCCCAGCCCCGCAGTGTTTTAACAATGTTAAGACACTGCGGGGCTGGGATTCATGGTCATCGCGAACCGCAACGGCCGACATTAAATGATGTCAGAAGATGGGCAGCGCTAACGGCGCTAGGCCAGGGGATAACACGACAGCGCAGACTCCTGTACAGCAAATAACAACGCTCAGGAGGCTGCACCCAGCACCAAGGTGGGATTCTTGACATCTGTGCTGCGTCTCATTACAAAGGGAACTCTCGCCTCCATTACACAGTTTGACTGTATAAAGGGCTAAATGTTATACGTGTTCCATTCAGCGTGTGCAAGGAGAAAAATTACAAGAGCAACCTTTGACTTGCGCAGCACTACTGCTGCATAAGCTGTGGCTCTTCTACTTTGTAACCCCTGAGGGGGGGTTAAAGGTGACTTTTGAAATCGGTTCAATTAGGCTTCGGCCTACACTCTGCTCCCCCTGCAGAGCCCGGGCTCCAACAACGCTAGTTGCTGTCCGGAAGTGCTGGCTGCACAGAGCCAAACACCTCGCCAATGTGTCAGTGGGGTCCAGCACCGCCAGCTGTTCCCCTGCTGTGTAGCCGGCAACGTGTCCTGCAAAAGCCACGCAGACACAACACACCCAAAGCTGCCGCCTGTGCAGGCTTCGGCCTACACTCCCCTCCCCCTGCTCCTCCTCCTCCTGCTCCTCCTCCTGCTGTCCCTGGGCTCTAACACACCGCCAGTTTTTGCCCAGATGTGCTAGCTGCACAGAGAAAAACACCAGCCAATGTGTCAGTGGGGTCCAGCACCGCCAGCTGTTCCCCTGCTGTGCAGCCGGCAACGTGTCCTGCAAAAGCCACGCAGACACAAGAACTGAAATTGAAGGGAACCTGTCCCCCCTCCCCCAGGCGTTTTTACGTTATCCAGCCACCTTGTACAGCGGTAATGCTGCATGTGTGCAAGGTGGCTCATAAACGTATTCTCCTCGCACATGTGGAACTGAAAACACGTCTGAAATGTGTCCTCTGTGTGACCATTTAACCGTCCCGGGGGTGTGACTTTCCTTTGTAATGACACGCTGCAACCCCCTTGGTAGCGCTGCCCGTCTTCTGGCATCATTGTTTGGCTGGCTGCGCCTCTGCGGCCGCCCTGACCCACACAACGCCCCTCGGTGTCTTATTTATTGGGACTGCGAGGGTGTGATTGATGGGCAGGATCAGTGCATCAGTTCGCCTGTCCCTCCTCTCCTTCCGCCTTCTTCAGACTGTGCGGCTTCATGGCCGTGGCATGCGATAAGGGATCAGATGACGCCGCACAGTCTGAAGCGGGTGTAAGGACCCGCGTGTGAGAGGCGAACATATGTGCTGCGCCAGGCCCTGAATCCCAGCCCCGCAGTGTTTTAACAATGTTAAGACACTGCGGGGCTGGGATTCATGGTCATCGCGAACCGCAACGGCCGACATTAAATGATGTCAGAAGATGGGCAGCGCTAACGGCGCTAGGCCAGGGGATAACACGACAGCGCAGACTCCTGTACAGCAAATAACAACGCTCAGGAGGCTGCACCCAGCACCAAGGTGGGATTCTTGACATCTGTGCTGCGTCTCATTACAAAGGGAACTCTCGCCTCCATTACACAGTTTGACTGTATAAAGGGCTAAATGTTATACGTGTTCCATTCAGCGTGTGCAAGGAGAAAAATTACAAGAGCAACCTTTGACTTGCGCAGCACTACTGCTGCATAAGCTGTGGCTCTTCTACTTTGTAACCCCTGAGGGGGGGTTAAAGGTTACCTTTGAAATTGGTTCAAGTAGGCTTCGGCCTACACTCTGCTCCCCCTGCAGAGCCCGGGCTACAACACCGCTCGTTGCTGTCCGGAAGTGCTGGCTGCACAGAGCCAAACACCTCGCCAATGTGTCAGTGGGGTCCAGCACCGCCAGCTGTTCCCCTGCTGTGTAGCCGGCAACGTGTCCTGCGACCGCCACGCAGACACAACACACCCAAAGCTGCCGCCAGTGCAGGCTTCGGCCTACACTCCCCTCCCCCTGCTCCTGCTCCTCCTCCTTCTCCTGCTGTCCCTGGGCTCTAACACACCGCCAGTTGGGGCCCAGATGTGCTAGCTGCACAGAGAAAAACACCAGCCAATGTGTCAGTGGGGTTCAGCACCGCCAGCTGTTCCCCTGCTGTGCAGCCGGCATCGTGTCCTGCAAAAGCCACGCAGACACTTGCTCTTGTACCTTCTGCTCCCCATCCTGGTTCCAGTACCGTCAGCTGGTTCCGGGCAGAGCCTTTGGCTTAGGTGCCTCCCTTTGGTATCCGAGTTCCACCAACGTCAGGTGGTCCTTGGTAGTGCTTTCAGGCACGGGTACCTCCTGCTTAGTAACCGGGTTCCAGTAACGTCAGCTGGTCCTCGGTAGTTCCATTGGCTCTTGGACCTTCGGCTACCCATCCGGGTTCCAGCACCGTCAGCTGGTTCTCGGCAGTGTCTTTTGCTCTTGTACCTTCTGCTCCCCATCCTGGTTCCAGTACCGTCAGCTGGTTCCGGGCAGAGCCTTTGGCTTAGGTGCCTCCCTCTGGGTATCTGAGTTCCACCAACGTCAGGTGGTCCTTGGTAGTGCTTTCAGCACGGGTACCTCCTGCTTAGTAACCGGGTTCCAGTAACGTCAGCTGGTCCTCGGTCGTTCCATTGGCTCTTGGACCTTCGGGTAGCCATCTGAGCTCCAGTTCCATCAGCTGGTTCTCGGCATTCTCTCAGCCTTCTTGTACCTTCTGCTGCATTTCCAAGTTCAAGAGACTAAACACGATGACCCGGAAGACCACCCCTAAGATGACGACGACACCAGAGACGACAACCACCGTGATGACGACGACCCTGGAGACGATGACCCTGAAGACCACCCCGATGACGACGACCCCGGAGACGACCCCGATGACGACGACCCCGGAGACGACGACCCTGGAGACGACGACGACCTGGAAGACCGAGAAGCAGAAGAACAAGAGGCTGCAGAACAAAGAGCAGAAGGACATTAAGCATAACACAAAATATCAGAGCAAAAAATATTATGTAAATTATAAGCAGAAGAAGACTAAGCAGTGTATGGGGGTGAGTCCGTTCCTCCTCGTGGTGCCCCTGGATAAAGCCTGATGCTGCAGGCCAAACTGAACGCGGACAAATGTAACTGTTTTGTGACAGGCAGAACGGAAGGTGTAATCTTCAAACTTTTATAGATAACAACTACGGGAATGCCTGTCACAAATAAGAATATGATGAAGAAGTAGAATATGATGAAGATAATAGTAAAATAAAAAGAATATGAACAATGTAACCCAAAAAATAATAGGTAGAAGATGAAGAAGAAGATGAAGAAGGTGAAGAAGTTGATGTCAAAGAAGCTGATGATGAGGATAATGAAGAAGAAAGCGTGGGAGAAGTAAAAAAGAAGGTGAAGGGCGTGGAAGTAGTGAAACATCAATATCTGACATAAAAAAAAAAAATAACATAGTCAAATTCTTTCTAACGCCGAACGTCATAAAAAAAAAAAAAAAATCCTGCTATTCTATTAGATTGGGCTAAACCTCTGTGCCTTTAATGTCTCCGCCACGTCCCCCAATACATCCTACATTATTCTTAGTTGTTTTCCTTCATGTAGAATGAACCTACAAGTGTATAAAGGGTTTATTTTAATTCCGATATTTTCGTCCCATTGACTTGCATTGGGATCGGGTATCGGTATCGGATTGGATTCCGATACTGTGACGGTATCGGCCGATACTTTCCGATTCCGATACTTTCCGATATCGGAAAGTATCGCTCAACACTAGTTACAAGTGTTTATGATTATCTTTTAAATTCCCTAGGTAATGTCACACCGGCCGTACTCCCAGGATTATGGTGTCGGGTGACATAATGTATGATAGCCCACTCCTCTAGTCATTCCAGTGACACTAACAGCTCGACCTTAGGCCCCCTTCACATGTACTGAAGACACGTACACACCCATTATAATCTATGGAGCTTGGCAAGGTCAATGAGACCCTCACGTAGACATGTCCATTTTTTCATAAAGTTTGACATCCATGTACACCATCCGTGTGACACGTACCAGAATAGAATACAGAAGAGAAATGACAGATGTGTAGGTGTTGAATGTGCAAAAATAGAGATAGGTAGATACAGGTGCATCTCACAAAATTAGAATATCATGAAAAAGTTAATTTTTTTCAGTTCTTCAATACAAAAAGTGGAATTCATATATTATATAGTGTCATTAGAAACAGAGTGATGTATTTCAAGTGTTTATTTCTGTTTATGTTGATGATTATGGCTTACAGTCAATGAACATCCAAAAGTCATTATCTCAGTAAAGAACTGAAATAAATTAACTTTTTGATGATATTCTAATTTTGTGAGAAGCATCTGTAGATAGATAGATAGGTAGATAGATATGCAGCACTCTGGTTTAAAAAAATAATGGGATGCTTATTCGCCCAATATGGCAAATGGGGAAAGTGTTGGGAAGAATTTATTTAATGTGTTTTTTTACTGGGTTAATAATGGATGTGTCTAATAGACACCTCTCCATTACTAGTACCAGAGCTTGATATCACCTGTGTTTATGGACAACTATCAACTGACATCAACCCTAAGCCCCATTACCCCGATTGCCAATGCACCAGAGCAGTTGGGAAGCGTGATGGCGAAGCGCAAGAATTGGAGCATCTCATGTGATACACCACTGCCAGGGGGGCTGCGGGTTAGTACTTTTAGGCTGGGAAGGGCCCAATAACCGTGGACCTTCCCAGATTGATAATATAAGCCAGTAGGTGTCTGCTTTATCTTTGCTGGTTACTAAAAAATGGGGGGGACCCCATGTCATTTTCTTCATTTATTAGGTTAATATACAGTAAGCTACACACGCAAGGCACTAATTATATATTTTGCAGATATCTTCAACACGACAACCCCAAGCTGGATGTTGCTCATGCTACTGTGAGCGACCTGCAAAGCCTTAATATGCTACCATTTCTTACAGGGTCTCCAGACTTGTCCCTCGTTGTTCACATTTGGGATGTCATAGGCCATGGGTTTTTTTTAACGTGTTTTTATCTCGTTTTTAGCACCTCATTTTTTATCTCTGCTTGGTGTGTCATGCTTTAACCTCTTAGTGACAGAGCCAATTTGCTGCTTAATGACCAAGCCAATTTTTACAATTCTGTCACTGTCACTTTTTGTGGTTATAACTCTGGAACACTTCAATTCTGAGATTGTCGTCTGTTAGGGCTAGCGGAACGCACCAAATAATTAGAGAAAAGGAATAAGGTGCGTTCTCAGCCCGGGGTCCACCGTGCAGAGATGGAACCTGCTGCTCAGCAATGACGGACTATATGGCAGTACAATGAGGATACACACACGGGTTAGCTTCACCCTGTGTGAAAGAAGCGAACCCTGTTACGTCACAGGGCCGCAGTACCGCACGTAACAGAAATAATCATTAAGTAGCACGAGAGTGCATGCGGTGCAGCACTGGCGGACGCCAATAACCACCTAGACTTGGGTTTGGAAAGCGAGGTGATAGCGCACGGCGCCGCACTGGCGGTCACAGTAATAGACGCTGTTTGTGTACCAGTGTTGGTAACAAGTCGGGCGGTAGATTACAATCATCCTCCTTACGCGAGCATTCAGACACAAGGGAGGGGATTGTTAAAGAGCGACTTTCACACACGTAAACAAGTGTACCTCCTCCAACTACCACTAGACGCCGACATTCCCCCAACTGCTGAGAACACTTGGAGGCAAGATGGCCTGACTGCCGGCAAACATGACAAACCATAAGTGCACGAGTGGACCGGGACTTAGATCCCGCACGCAACACCTCTATGGCCTCATGTGACTCGGACGCCTGGACCGGAGATTCCTGAGGTTTGGCAAAGGTGAGAGCCAGCCGAAACGTCTGCCTACACTGGGTTTGCTCCAACCTTCGCTCGTGAAAACGAAGGTCGATGCGGGTTGACATAGCTATGAGCTCCTCCAGTGTGGGGGGAATCTCCCTAGTGGCCAAAGCGTCCTTCACATGGTCAGCCAGCCCTCTCCAAAATAACGGGATAAGGGCTTTATCCGACCATTCCAGCTCAGACGCTAATGTCCGGAAGTGGATGGCAAAATGGCTGACCATGGACGAACCCTGAGTCAATGCCAGCAGTTGGAGCGCCGTATCATGGGTGAATTGGGGTCCTAAAAAGACCTGTTTCAGAGTGCTCAAAAACCGAGGAGCACTCTGCACCACATGATCGTCGCGCTCCCACAGCGGCGTAGCCCACTCCAATACCCTGTCTGACAGCAGAGAAATTCTGAATCCCACCTTTGCCCGCTCTGTGGGAAAACGTGCAGCCAGGAGCTCGAGGTGTATACCGCACTGGCTCACGAAACCCCTACAGGATTTACTGTCACCAGAGTATTTCTCTGGCAGCGGGAGGTGAGATAAGGTTGGAACAGAGATTGCAGTGGGTAAAGCTGCCGCAGCCATGCTAGCAGCCTGAACAGCTATTGCGGTAACATCCACCGCTGAGGTTGCACGCTCGAGAGCCGTCAACCTGCCCTCCAGCATCTGGATGTACCCCTGCAATCGCTGTTCGTCCGTCATTACTTAGCCAGACCCTGGCGCTAGTATAATGTTAGGGCTAGCGGAATGCACCAAATAATTAGAGAAAAAGAATAAGGTGCATTCGTAGCCCGGGGTCCATCGTGCAGATGGAATCTGCTGCTAAGCAATGATGGACTATATGGTGGTACAATGAGGACACACACACGGGTTAGCTTCACCCTGTGTGAAAGAAGCGAACCCTGTTGCGTCACAGGGCCGCAGTACCGCACGTAACAGAAATAATAAGTAGCACGAGAGTGCATGTGGTGCCGCACTGGCGGACGCCACTAACCACCTAGATTTGGGTTTGGAAAGCACGGTGGTAGCGCACGGCGCCGCACTGGCGGTCACAGTAATAGATGCTGTTTGTGTACCAGTGTTAGTAACAAGTCGGGTGCTAGATTACAATCATCCTCCTTACGCGAGCATTCAAACACAAGGGAGGGAGGGGATGATTAAAGAGCAACTTTCACAACACACACACGTAAACAAGTGTATACTAGCGCATGGCCATGTGGCCATGCAACCCTTGTATAGCTGCAGCAAGTTCAGGACCTTCCTAGAGGACCAATGAGAACTGCTACAGTAACTGATCAACTTCAGGACCTTCCTAGAGGACCAATAGGAGCTACTGCAGTACCTAAGCATGTGACCCCAGACCTCCACTGAGAGGTCTTCCTTTGGGCATGCTCAGAAGGGGAAAAGCTGGACTTAGTCCCAGAGACGTCTGCTCGCTGCCGATCAGTACAGGCTACAATGGCAGAGCCTGGAAAGGCAGCCGTAACCCTTTGCACAGAATCAGACTGAGCGAGACGCTGGGACCGACGTCTCCGCTGAGCAGGCTCCATGTCAGGACTCTGAACATTTTTATTACCTTTTTGTGCATTACTGCCCTTTTCCAAGATGGCGTCTTTGGTCTCATGTGCACTGTGTCTTCCTGCTGTAAAACTCTACCCCAGCCTTCAGTCTGTGCTAGAGTATTCTGCATTGCATCCAGCTCCTGACCTCTTGTGACTCCCTGGCTATATACCTGCTCCTGTGAACCTGTGCGGTTATCCTGCTACTCTGCTCTGAGTTCCTGCTGCATACACCAGTTCCAGTAATCCTTCTTCATCTGCTGCTCGTGTTTACTTCCATCTGCATTTGCTGGACATGTAAGCTGTTGCTGCTCTGCAAGAACCTGAGACTATTACCCAGACCTCCCTGGTTGAGCTAAGATATTATTTGAACTGACTTATAAGCATATCTATCTGTGTTTTGAACTAAGCAAGGACTTATTCATGTCAAGTATCCTCAAGAATAATTGTGCTTCATAGTCTTTCTGGGTGATTGCATTTTCCTCTGAAGTTTCCTATAGACTGCTTAGCTGCATTTGATATTTGCACCAAGTGTTGTGGACTTGAGTTTCTCTCTGCACCTGTTTGAATCACCGTGTGATAATATAGACTTTACCACTTATAAAACTGTGTCCTGTAGTTGTCTTGTTCCACGCAAAGAGTCTCCTGAGTTATGCCCTATAATTATTACACTCCATTGCGGCTAATACAGAATGAGAGACCGCAGCAGACATGGTTCGCGATTCCCCCTGTGCAGCGGCGGGAACTCGACTCCTAACAGTCTTCGAACTAAACCCAAGTTCATATTTTGCATTACAAGATGTGATTCAGCAATAATTTTAAGATGTAACAGGCACATGTGGTGGTCTAAAATTACAGAAGTAAAAACACCATGCAAATATATGCAGTGTTAAAAACTCAACAAAAATTTAATTGTGGGAACTTTAAGGGTACATGCCCACGATCAGGAAATAGCAGCACTTCGGATGCAGCATAGGTGAGCTGTGTCCAAAGTGTGCCATTCCGGATCGTGGAAGCATACCCTAAGGGGTTAGTCAAAGTTAATTTTACTCAATAGATCTTGGAATAAAAATAACTTACACAACTGAATGTGTTCAAAAAAAGGTTCCTGCGCTGAGCCATAGATATTAGATGGCGACAAAAGGATGCTTTAGTCAACAGTCATCTTTCCCATATACAGGAGCTCTCGTTCGGCCAAGCGATGCCAAATTCTCTATGAGAAAGCTTCCGGAACATTGGCAACAGGTCTGTGGGAGTACAATTGTAGCACCCCCACTGCCGCAGGGCCGAGGGGTACCCGGTACCGGGCCTCTGAGTCTCTGCTCTGGGGTTGTCACGGTGGCTAGACCCGGTCCGTGACCCTGCTGAGGGGCGTACAATAATAGATGTGGATGGTGGTGGAGGTGCGGTGCAGTAAATAACGAAGACACCAGGTTGCAGTCTCTTTACCTCTTTACTGAAGGCTTCTGAGTCCTCAATCCGGAATACGGTTAACAGGGCTGCGCAAGTCCGGTCGGTCAGATGGCACCTCCAGAGTTCCCTTTGCAGGTGGAAATCTGTGCCTACCTTCCTGCGCTTGTGTTGTGGTCCTCCCCTGCTGTGCTTACGGGATAGTACCCCACAACTGTTGTGTCTGTTTCTCGTGTTCCCTCACAACTCCATTCTGATGTTCTTCTACGTCCCCCTGATCTTACAGTTAGGACGCACCCGTATGACGGGGAGGCTCGGAGGTTCTTCCTGGGCTCTATCGTCACCCCTCTCCTGTTGTTACCCCCCTGTGTCTTCCTGGGTCTGTGTGAGACAGCCCGCCTGTGACTGACTGTCCTGCCGTAGGTTTGAAGTTTAGCTTGGAGCTCTATACTTCCTCGGCGTTCCGGCCACCGATTATGCGCCTCAATAGGATGTTGCCTCGATCTTACAGCACGACTCCTACTGGTATTCTCCTAGTTGCGTTGATCTCGTTTCTCACTCAGCACAATAAATCTCGCTTCTTGTCCTTTCTTGGGGTACCGCCGCTATATCGTGCAGGCGCGGTCCCGTAGCGTTCTCTCTGATTACTAGGCCTCTGTCAGGATCCCACCCCTGACAGGGACCCCTCTGAATCTTCCCCTACAACACCCTCTGCCACAAGGTGTTGCCTGGTTCCAACCCAGTCAGCTTTCTGTCTAACTTCTTGCCTAACCCCCAGTTTTACCAGATTGTGAGGAGTGGCCTAATAAATAGAACCCTTAGCTCCCCCCGGAGGCCAGACTGTGAAATGTATTGGTGTCTGTGATACCAGGTCAGATGAACTCCTTCAGTGCCATCAGATGTACCATAGCCCCCCTTAGCGGCGGAGCCACAGTACTGCAACGACCAGGACTCTGGGGCGCTGCACAATGAAGTAAAAAATTAGACTTGTACACTCAACATCTCCCCAAACCATTGGTTATCTGGTTCCCTCATATATATTAGACTGTTTGTCGAACCTCTAAACAGTAGATGTGTATATGGGCCTTAAGGTAACATTTTTTAAAGGGAACCTGTCAGCAGGATTTTGCTAAGTAATCTACAGGCATTGTCAGGTTGCAGCTGTTAAACTGATTAAAATGATACTTGGGGTGAAGAAATCGGTCTTGTGGTTCTTGTGCAAGCAGTGTTAGTTTTCAGCTAGTGATATGCCCGTGCTCCGGAGCGGGACTGTAGGAAGGGTCTTATCTTCCTGCTCTAACCCAGAGAAACCAAAGAAAGATCTGCCCACGGCCCGCCCCAAAGCACAAACAGTCTCTCTCTCTATGATGAGAAACATGCACAAGCGTATCATTAACTGAAAACTTCTAAGACTGATTAAACAAGACAAATTCTTTTTTCGTGGCATATTGCACTTCATGTTAGCGGTAAAATTTCTTCGATATGACTTGTGTTTATTTATGAAAAACGGAAATATGGCGAAAATTTTGAAAATGTAGCAATTTTCAAACT
Source organism: Ranitomeya variabilis (assembly GCF_051348905.1). NCBI lineage: Eukaryota > Metazoa > Chordata > Amphibia > Anura > Dendrobatidae > Ranitomeya > Ranitomeya variabilis. The sequence goes on from NC_135232.1 coordinate 376,802,667, forward strand.
TTGAATTTTTATGCCCTTAAATCAGAGAGATATGTCACACAAAAAACTTAATAAATAAAATTTTCCTCATGTCTACTTTACATCAGCACAATTTTGGAAGCTATTTTTTTTGTTATGAAGTTATAACGGTTAAACGTTGAACAGTGATTTCTCATTTTTGTGTAAATCAAGTTTATTGAATTAAATATGGATGGACAATACAGATCAATACTATTGATAAACAGTCATATAACTTGGTCCAAAAATATAAGGATATTAAAGACATTTCTTTTCTAGAAGATTATTCTTAGTATCCATTAACATTCACCTTCGAGTCGTTGAATAACTTGCTTTTGCAATTAATTCAACAAAGGAAGGTCTAAAAATATCAACATCAATTTCACTGTAATTTCTGAACCATTTTCTATTGTTCTACAATCGGATTAAAATAAGAATGAAATTAAAGATTCATGGAACACAGCAAAAGCTTGCAAGTTTTACTAGCATAAACCCATAATAACCCATCTTTCAAAAATGGTTTGAAAAATCTTTAAGTGATAATTAAATGTGAGTTTGGGAAAAGGAAAACCTAAACTATCTATATTGTCTAAAGAACAGTTAAATAATCTAAAAATGGTTTGTTACAGAGCAGAATAGAGAGAGAGAATGAGAGAAAGATATAGAGTAGATAACGGGCTAAAGGTGGTTGGGAAGGGCATAAGAGAAATTAGGCGATAGCAATAGGATTTAGTGGGGAGGGTAGAGGGAGGGAAAGATCCGGTTTCTCGTCCAATCCATCTTATGTCTGCAATTATTATTATTATAAGTCATAATCAAATTGTTTCACGTCAGAAAGTAATGGAAGGCATGGGTTAGATTATGTCTATTAGGCCATTTTATTTAACCAAATGTTCAGCTCGGTCTCTCTGAATATGATCCAAGGTGTCCAGACAATAAATACCTTATCTGAAGGTCTAGTACTTTGACCTATCAATTGCTCCATTCTGAAGATATGATTAAGTTCTGAAATAAAATCATAGTGTGAAGGGAACTTTGTTTCTTTCCAATAACGAGGAATTAGATTACGCGCAGCTGTAAAGAAATGTTTAACTAAGCCTTTCTTAAAGGGAGTCTGTCACCCCCATAATCGTATATGAGCTGCGACCACTGGCATCAGGGGCTTATCTACAGCATTCTGTAATGCTGTAGATAAGCCCCCGATGTAACCTGAAAGATGATAAATAAAGGTTATATTATACTCATCCAGGGGCAGTCCCGTTGCGGTCTGGGTCCGATGGGTGTCGCAGTCCGGTCCAGCGCCTCCTATCTTCATCAAATGATGTCCTCTTCTTGTCTTCTTGCCGCGGCTCCGGCGCAGGCATACTTTGTCTGCCCTGTTGAGGGCAGAGCAAAGTACTGCTGTGCACAGGCACTGGGAAAGTTCAGAGAAACCCGAGAGTATGTCTTTGGTGCTATGAACCTTCTTTCCTTGGGTATGTTTTATGTATGAAATAAATGTGTGTGGACCCCTGGGATGTAAGGCTCTTGCTAGAAATTTGCCATTTTTATTACCTAAATGATAGAAACGACTTCTAACTCTTTCTCTTAAACAACGTGTTTTCTGATCCAAGATCGTGAGCAATTTTTGCCTAGCTGTAGATAGCTTCGATAGTGTGAGTGGAGATAGGTCCTGTTTATGCTGTATCTCATGTTTATGGATCTGAGAAGAGAGGTCTACAATTTCAGCTGAACGCTCTTTGTTAAGATGAGCACCCTGTGATATAAATGCACCTCGTAAAACACTTTTCAAGGCCATTTTCTATTGTTCTACAATCGGATTGAGCTAAGAATGAAATTAAAGATTCATGGAGCACAGCAAAAGCTTGCAAGTTTTACTAGCATAAACCCATAATAACCAGGGCCGGTTTTAGGCAAAGTGGGGCCCTAGGCAAAAGTTTAAAATGGGGCCCCAAATGCTAACAAATTGCACCATCACACAGAAATATTTCGGTTGTAGTTACATGCGCCGATTTCAGGCCACTAAACGTGCGTGATTAACAATATTGAAGTCATTCGTCGCTTGTTTCCCAGCCTCTTTACATCGGCTGAGGAATAATGATGGGCTCAGAATAATCACTAGATCAATCTGTCCACATACAGCATCATCTTAGCAGCAGCATATCTGCAGTTTTCACTGGGCGATGTGCTGATGAGAACAATGATTTTTGTTCAGGCATAACCAATCCAATCACTTGATGAATATCTTGCATTTTACACTCCCCCTAGTTCTCCATATAGTAGAATACACTCCCATAGTCCTCCATATAGTATAATGTACTCCCCCTAGTCCTCCATATAGTATAAGGTACTCCCCCTAGTCCTCCATATAGTATAATACACTCCCCATAGTCCACTGTTGTGAAATTGGATTCTGGGCTCCCCCGGTGGCCACTTGTGGAATTGTACTTGTGTGCATCATCCCCTCTGTTCACCTGCTCCTATCAGGATGTGGGAGTCGCTATATAACCTTGCTCCTCTGTCAGTTTCATGCCGGTCAACAATGTAATCAGAAGCCTTTCTGTGCATGTTCCTGCTACTAGACAACTCCCAGCTAAGTTGGACTTTTGTCCTTGTGTGTTTTTGCATTTTGTTCCTGTTCACAGCTGCTGTTTCGTTACTGTGTCTGGAAAGCTCTTGTGAGCGGAAATTGCCACTCTGGTGTTATGAGTTAATGCTAGAGTCTTAAAGTAATTTCTGGATGGTGTTTTGATAGAGTTTTCTGCTGACCATGAAAGTGCCCTTTCTGTCTTCTTGCTATCTAGTAAGCGGACCTCGATTTTTGCTAAACCTATTTTCATACTACGTTTGTCATTTCATCTAAAATCACCGCCAATATATGTGGGGGCCTCTGTCTGCCTTTTGGGAAAATTTCTCTAGAGGTGAGCCAGGACTGTCTTTTCCTCTGCTAGGATTAGGTAGTTCTCCGGCTGGCGCTGGGCATCTAGGGATAAAAAAACGTAGGCATGCTACCCGGTCACTTCTAGTTGTGCGGCAGGTTTAGTTCATGGTCAGTATAGTTTCCATCTTCCAAGAGCTAGTTCTCATATATGCTGGGCTATGTTCTCTCGCCATTGAGAATCACGACAGTTTGACCGGCCCAAAAAAAAGGGTTAAATTACTGGCTGAGAAAGGAGAGAAAAAAGAAGTCTGCTACAATTTTATTTTTTTTTTCCCTCTAGTTCTGAGTGTGCTCTTAATTGAATCACTTGCTAGTCTGCCTATACTGCAGCCTTCCTCTCTTTCTCTCCTTCTACTCCTTGAATGGCTCTGTGTTCACCTGTTTCAAATGGATCTTCAGAGTGTAGCTACAGGTTTGAATAATCTCGCCACAAAGGTACAAAATTTGCAAGATTTTGTTGTTCATGCACCTATGTCTGAGCCTAGAATTCCTTTGCCTGAATTCTTCTCGGGGAATAGATCTCACTTTCAAAATTTTAAAAATAATTGCAAATTGTTTTTGTCCCTGAAGTCTCGCTCTGCCGGAGACCCTGCACAGCAGGTCAGGATTGTAATTTCCTTGCTCCGGGGCGAACCTCAAGACTGGGCTTTTGCATTGGCACCAGGGGATCCTGCGTTGCTCAATGTGGATGCGTTTTTTCTGGCCTTGGGGTTGCTTTATGAGGAACCTCATTTAGAGCTTCAGGCGGAAAAGGCCTTGATGTCCTTGTCTCAGGGGCAAGATGAAGCTGAAATATACTGCCAAAAATTCCGCAAATGGTCTGTGCTTACTCAGTGGAATGAGTGCGCCCTGGCGGCGATTTTCAGAGAAGGTCTCTCTGATGCCATTAAGGATGTTATGGTGGGGTTCCCTGTGCCTGCGAGTCTGAATGAGTCCATGACGATGGCTATTCAGATCGATAGGCGTCTGCGGGAGCGCAAACCTGTGCACCATTTGGCGGTGTCTACTGAGAAAACGCCAGAAAATATGCAATGTGATAGAATTCTGTCCAGAAGCGAGCGGCAGAATTTTAGACGAAAAAATGGGTTGTGCTTCTATTGTGGTGATTCAACTCATGTTATATCAGCATGCTTTAAGCGTACTAAGAAGCCTGACAAGTCTGTTTCAATTAGCACTTTACAGTCTAAGTTTATTCTATCTGTGACCCTGATTTGTTCTTTGTCATCTATTACCGCGGACGCCTATGTCGACTCTGGCGCTGCTTTGAGTCTTATGGATTGGTCCTTTGCCAAACGCTGTGGGTATGATTTGGAGCCATTGGAGGCTCCGATACCTCTGAAAGGGATTGACTCCACCCCATTGGCTAGTAATAAACCACAATACTGGACACAAGTGACTATGCGTGTTAATCCGGATCACCAGGAGGTTATTCGCTTTCTGGTGCTGTATAATCTACATGATGTTTTGGTGCTGGGATTGCCATGGCTGCAATCTCATAACCCAGTCCTCGACTGGAGAGCTATGTCTGTGTTAAGCTGGGGATGTAAAGGAACTCATGGGGACGTACCTTTGGTTTCCATTTCATCATCTATTCCCTCTGAGATTCCTGAATTCTTGTCTGACTTTCGTGACGTTTTTGAAGAACCCAAGGTTGGTTCACTACCTCCGCACCGGGAGTGCGATTGTGCCATAGACTTGATCCCGGGTAGTAAATACCCTAAGGGTCGTTTATTTAATCTGTCTGTGCCTGAACACGCGGCTATGCGAGAATATATAAAGGAGTCCTTGGAAAAGGGACATATTCGTCCTTCGTCATCTCCCTTAGGAGCCGGTTTTTTCTTTGTGTCTAAGAAAGACGGCTCTTTGAGGCCGTGTATTGATTATCGACTTTTGAATAAAATCACGGTTAAATATCAATATCCGTTACCACTGCTTACTGATTTGTTTGCTCGTATAAAGGGGGCCAAGTGGTTCTCTAAGATTGATCTCCGTGGGGCGTATAATTTGGTGCGAACTCTCGGTTTAATTTTGTGGTGTCTTACCTACCGGGTTCTAAGAATGTTAAGGCGGATGCCCTTTCTAGGAGTTTTGAGCCTGACTCCCCTGGTAATTCTGAGCCCACAGGTATCCTTAAAGATGGAGTGATATTGTCTGCCGTTTCTCCAGACCTGCGGCGGGCCTTGCAGGAGTTTCAGGCGGATAGACCTGATCGTTGCCCACCTGGTAGACTGTTTGTTCCTGATGATTGGACCAGTAGAGTCATCTCTGAGGTTCATTCTTCTGCGTTGGCAGGTCATCCTGGAATCTTTGGTACCAGGGATTTGGTGGCAAGGTCCTTCTGGTGGCCTTCCCTGTCACGAGATGTGCGAGGCTTTGTGCAGTCTTGTGACGTTTGTGCTCGGGCCAAGCCTTGTTGTTCTCGGGCTAGTGGATTGTTGTTACCCTTGCCTATCCCGAAGAGGCCTTGGATGCACATCTCGATGGATTTTATTTCGGATCTGCCTGTTTCTCATAAGATGTCTGTCATCTGGGTGGTGTGTGACCGTTTCTCTAAGATGGTCCATCTGGTTCCCTTGCCTAAGTTGCCTTCTTCTTCCGAGTTGGTTCCTCTGTTTTTTCAAAATGTTGTTCGTTTGCATGGTATTCCGGAGAATATCGTTTCTGACAGAGGGACCCAATTCGTGTCTAGATTTTGGCGGGCATTCTGTGCTAGGATGGGCATAGATTTGTCTTTTTCGTCTGCTTTCCATCCTCAGACTAATGGCCAGACCGAGCGGACTAATCAGACCTTGGAGACATATTTGAGGTGTTTTGTGTCTGCGGATCAGGATGATTGGGTTGCTTTTTTGCCTTTGGCGGAGTTCGCCCTCAATAATCGGGCCAGCTCTGCCACCTTGGTGTCCCCGTTTTTCTGTAATTCGGGGTTTCATCCTCGATTTTCCTCCGGTCAAGTGGAATCTTCGGATTGTCCTGGAGTGGATGCTGTGGTGGAGAGGTTGCATCAGATTTGGGGGCAGGTGGTGGACAATTTGAAGTTGTCCCAGGAGAAGACTCAGCTTTTTGCCAACCGCCGTCGTCATGTTGGTCCTCGGCTTTGTGTTGGGGACTTGGTGTGGTTGTCTTCTCGTTTTGTCCCTATGAGGGTTTCTTCTCCTAAGTTTAAGCCTCGGTTCATCGGCCCGTACAAGATATTGGAGATTCTTAACCCTGTGTCCTTCCGTTTGGACCTCCCTGCATCCTTTTCGATTCATAATGTTTTTCATCGGTCATTGTTGCGCAGGTATGAGGTACCGGCTGTGCCTTCCGTTGAGCCTCCTGCTCCGGTGTTGGTTGAGGGTGAGTTGGAGTACGTTGTGGAAAAGATCTTGGACTCTCGTGTTTCCAGACGGAAACTCCAGTATCTGGTCAAATGGAAGGGATACGGTCAGGAGGATAATTCTTGGGTCACTGCCTCTGATGTTCATGCCTCCGATCTTGTCCGTGCCTTTCATAGGGCTCATCCTGATCGCCCTGGTGGTTCTGGTGAGGGTTCGGTGCCCCCTCCTTGAGGGGGGGGTACTGTTGTGAAATTGGATTCTGGGCTCCCCCGGTGGCCACTTGTGGAATTGTACTTGTGTGCATCATCCCCTCTGTTCACCTGCTCCTATCAGGATGTGGGAGTCGCTATATAACCTTGCTCCTCTGTCAGTTTCATGCCGGTCAACAATGTAATCAGAAGCCTTTCTGTGCATGTTCCTGCTACTAGACAACTCCCAGCTAAGTTGGACTTTTGTCCTTGTGTGTTTTTGCATTTTGTTCCTGTTCACAGCTGCTGTTTCGTTACTGTGTCTGGAAAGCTCTTGTGAGCGGAAATTGCCACTCTGGTGTTATGAGTTAATGCTAGAGTCTTAAAGTAATTTCTGGATGGTGTTTTGATAGAGTTTTCTGCTGACCATGAAAGTGCCCTTTCTGTCTTCTTGCTATCTAGTAAGCGGACCTCGATTTTTGCTAAACCTATTTTCATACTACGTTTGTCATTTCATCTAAAATCACCGCCAATATATGTGGGGGCCTCTGTCTGCCTTTTGGGAAAATTTCTCTAGAGGTGAGCCAGGACTGTCTTTTCCTCTGCTAGGATTAGGTAGTTCTCCGGCTGGCGCTGGGCATCTAGGGATAAAAAAACGTAGGCATGCTACCTGGTCACTTCTAGTTGTGCGGCAGGTTTAGTTCATGGTCAGTATAGTTTCCATCTTCCAAGAGCTAGTTCTCATATATGCTGGGCTATGTTCTCTCGCCATTGAGAATCACGACAGTCCTCTACATAGTATAATAGACTCCCCATAGTCCTCCATATAGTATAATAGACTCTCCATAGTCCTCCATATAGTATAATATATTCCCTCTAATCCTCCATATAGTATAACGCACTCCCCATAGTCCTCCATAGAGTATAATACACTCCCCATAGTCCTCCATAGAGTATAATACACTCCCATAGTCCTCCGGAGTATAATGCAGTCCCCATATAGAATATAATACTGACATATAGTATAACGCAACCCCCCCATAGAATATAATGCAGCCCCCCCATAGAATATAATGCAGTCCCCAACAGAATATAATGCAGTCCTACAGCATTATGGCCACCATGTACTCACTTGCTCACTGATATATATCGTATTCATGGGTGTGGAGAGCAGTGAATACTCATTCCCTTTAGTAGCGGGCACATGTGATCGCCTAGCAGCAGGAAGCCTGCAGCTGCGGCTACTGTGACCGCTATTAAAGTGAAATGAATATTCACTGCTCTCCACTCCTATAGTCCCTCCCATCTCTCGGCACCGGCTTCAGTGCATAGTGGTGGGAGTGACTATGGGTGTGGGGAGTAGTGACTATGAATTTCTCTTTAGCAGCGGGCACAGGCTTTAGCCGCAGCAGCCGACTCCTGCCTCCTGTCACCCACTGCACCTTCTTCGCTGGCACCGGGCGAGCCCCTTTGACTCACGGGCCCCATAGCAGCTGCATGGTGTGCTGCTATTAGCGACACGCCACTGGCTGGGGGCAGGGGCGGGCACTAATAGCTTGTTGCCACTGTTCAAGAAATGTGTCTGGGCCCCCCTTCCTGCCTGATACACTGCTTATGATGATGGCAATCTGGCAATGGCACCCTGGAGCCTCGGGCTCTGAGAAACAAGTCAGATTGCCCTCATTATCACTGCCTTGCAAGCAGGGGCGTACATAGCAATCACAGGGCCGCCATAGCAAAAGTTCTATTTGGGCCCCACACCTCTAAAAATTATATATATTTATATTTTTTCACTGAGATGGATATATATATATTGTGTGTTTGTAATAAATATATATGTTACACAGATACACATACATATACCTTATATGCAAACACACATACTGCAGTGTACATACATACTAGAACCAAAACACTTCAGTAAGGGTCAAAAGAACCAGATGAAATACCAGGACATGGACTTCTCAGAATATATTTTTATTATTATTGTGCGTGACAATGGTTACAAAATATATTAAAATTACATAAATCCATAAATATAAAATAATATATAAATATTAAATGTAAAAACTAAAAAACATGCGCTGCACCAGGAAGATCAGGATGAAAAGAGTAAAATACCACTCCTAACTCCAGCCCCACTATAATAACAGGATGTCTTAAGATTACGCTGACACCACGTAATTAGAGGTTTCTCTGCCAAGTCCAACTCAGTAAAAAAACAGTATAAAAGTGCACAAGTGCCAAATCCAAATTAAAATGTCTCTGCCAAATTCAACTCAGTATAAAACAATAAAAAAGAACACAAGTGCCAAATCCAGATTAGAGTAACCAATTATGATTATAAATTGATGCCAATCACTACATAAAGTGATAGTGTGCAGAAAGTGTAAATAGCGCAACTCAGTATAAAACAATATAAAAGTGCATAAGTGCCAAATCCAGATTAAAGTAACCAATTATAATTATAAATTGATGCCAATCACTGCATAAAGTGACAGAGTGCAGAAATTATAAATAGCGCAAGAATTTAACCACAAGAAGTGCCTAGTAAAGTGTCAGTACACGTTGGAGATAGCTAATTATCGAAAAAAATGGTGTCAGCGATTATATATTAGTCTATACCTGCTGGGGCTGAATCCTGGACCTGCGCTTCTCCCGACGCGCGTTTCGGATTCGATATATCCTTCTTCCCCCTGTCACTTTATGCAGTGATTGGCATCAATTTATAATTATAATTGGTTACTTTAATCTGGATTTGGCACTTATGCACTTTTATATTGTTTTATACTGAGTTGCGCTATTTACACTTTCTGCACACTATCACTTTATGTAGTGATTGGCATCAATTTATAATCATAATTGGTTACTCTAATCTGGATTTGGCACTTGTGTTCTTTTTTATTGTTTTATACTGAGTTGAATTTGGCAGAGACATTTTAATTTGGATTTGGCACTTGTGCACTTTTATACTGTTTTTTTACTGAGTTGGACTTGGCAGAGAAACCTCTAATTACGTGGTGTCAGCGTAATCTTAAGACATCCTGTTATTATAGTGGGGCTGGAGTTAGGAGTGGTATTTTACTCTTTTCATCCTGATCTTCCTGGTGCAGCGCATGTTTTTTAGTTTTTACATTTAATATTTATATATTATTTTATATTTATGGATTTATGTAATTTTAATATATTTTGTAACCATTGTCACGCACAATAATAATAAAAATATATTCTGAGAAGTCCATGTCCTGGTATTTCATCTGGTTCTTTTGACCCTTACTGAAGTGTTTTGGTTCTAGTCTGGCTGCTGCTGTGGTTCCCACAGCGACTGTTACACAGTGCACTTGGGTGACGCATATAAGATTTCTGTATACTTTCTTTACATATACAGATATATGAATGAGAATGTGATTTATTTGCAATTTAATTTATTTTATGTGTACTGTGTGACATATATTCATCAGTGTACATACATACAGATACACATACATATACTGTACATACTGTGGTGTAGTGACCAATGTTACAGCCAGGGGGCGCTGTGTGTGCTCTTCAAGATGCACTTGGAGGCAGGGTTTTGATGAAACAGTGACTGGTAGTGTGGTGAATGGCCGATATGTGTCACAGAGGGAGTCTGCGTGGTAAGTCTGATGTAATGTAGTTGTTCTGGGAACTGTGGTCCCTCGAGTTTGTGTAATGGTGTATAGTTAGTATGGGAGACTTACTAGGCTAGTTGTGTGAGATGGGCGGGACAAACTAGCCACACATCCACACTCCCATCCAGGGGTGTGGTTTCAGGGTATATAATGTGACCAGGGTGTGGGTCACATGGTCTCTGAAGGTCCTGAAGTATGTGTTGGATTTCCTGGGAGTAGGAATCCTGAATAGCACAAGGTGGGACTTTGCTACTGGTGACCTGGGTATTGGACGGTCCCAGCTGGGGATGGACGTCCTGAATAGTACCCGGACTGGCCACCAGTGTGATCCTGTGTAACCTGGGTGTTGGGAGGTCCTGGGAGTAGGACCGGATCCCTGAATAACACGAGGTGAGGACCGGGATCTGCAGAGCCAGTGATAGCTACTGTGTGGGGAAGCTACAGTCCTTCGGTGGGTCTGGACTGACTGTGTGCCGGCCAGGCAAGTTGGTGATCCCTGTGAGGCAGCTTACCCGGAGGAGTGGACTGACAAGGAGTCAGCAGGTGGAGCAGGAGCTCCCGTCAGGTACTATACAGACTGTTGGTGCTTGTAATGTTCTATGAACTGTGTGTGGTCTCCCACGGTGACTGAACGGACTGTCGGTCGTGATAAGCTCATGAAATATAACGCAATGGACTGTACGTCATGTGGTTTATGATGTGTAATAAACCAAATAAGACTGTTATGTGTGAGATATCGTGCCTGAAGTGTTTATCCTGCTGCCAAGCGAGTATTCCCCAACCCACTCAGGTAGCGTATTCCCACAATACATACACACCCTGCACATACATACACACCCATAAATATACCGTACATACATACACAACCTGTACATACATACACACCCATAAATATACCGTACATACATACACACAGATACACATACATATACTGTATATGCAAACACTCACATATACCATACATACACAGATACACATATATACACTCACTGGCCACTTTATTAGGTACACCTGTCCAACTTCTTGTTAACACTTAATTTCTAATCAGCCAATCACATGGCGGCAACTCAGTGCATTTAGGCATGTAGACATGGTCAAGACAATCTCCTGCAGTTCAAACCGAGCATCAGTATGGGGAAGAAAGGTGATTTGAGTGCCTTTGAACGTGGCATGGTTGTTGGTGCCAGAAGGGCTGGTCTGAGTATTTCAGAAACTGCTGATCTACTGGGATTTTCACGCACAACCATCTCTAGGGTTTACAGAGAATGGTCCGAAAAAGAAAAAAAATCCAGTGAGCGGCAGTTCTGTGGGCGGAAATGCCTTGTTGATGCCAGAGGTCAGAGGAGAATGGGCAGACTGGTTCGAACTGATAGAAAGGCAACAGTGACTCAAATCGCCACCCGTTACAACCAAGGTAGGCCTAAGAGCATCTCTGAACGCACAGTGCGTCGAACTTTGAGGCAGATGGGCTACAGCAGCAGAAGACCACACCGGGTACCACTCCTTTCAGCTAAGAACAGGAAACTGAGGCTACAATTTGTACAAGCTCATCGAAATTGGACAGTAGAAGATTGGAAAAACGTTGCTTGGTCTGATGAGTCTCGATTTCTGCTGCGACATTCGGATGGTAGGGTCAGAATTTGGCGTAAACAACATGAAAGCATGGATCCATCCTGCCTTGTATGGAGCATCTTTGGGATGTGCAGCCGACAAATCTGCGGCAACTGTGTGATGCCATCATGTCAATATGGACCAAAATCTCTGAGGAATGCTTCCAGCACCTTGTTGAATCTATGCCACGAAGAATTGAGGCAGTTCTGAAGGCAAAAGGGGGTCCAACCCGTTACTAGCATGGTGTACCTAATAAAGTGGCCGGTGAGTGTATATATATACTGTCATACATACATGTACTATACATACACACACGCATATACCGTACATACACACATACCGTGCACACACATACCGTACATACATATACTGTACATACACACAGATACACATACCATCATACATACACGCATATACCGTACATACACATAGATACACATACATATACCGTACATGCATACAGGTACACATACTCGTACCGTACATACATATACAGTTATATACACAAAGTATACACATGCCGTACACACAGACATACACATATACTGTACATACATGCACATAAACATACCATATATACATACAAATATATCGCACATACCGATACACACAGACATACACATGTACCGTACATGCATACAGGTACACATACTCATACCGTACATACATATACAGTTATGTACACAAAGTATACACATACCGTACACACAGACATACACATATACTGTACATACATGCACATAAACATACATACCGTATATACATACAAATATATCGCACATACAGATACACACATATTATACACACAGACATACACATATACTACACAGATACACACAGAAGCATACACATAGATACACACACTCTGTACATACACAGATGCACACATACATACATACATATACAAGCACATACACACACACACACACACACTAATCTTGTATAGGTGATCAGATGAGCCCTGGAGGTCAGTTCAGTTGGAGAGGGCTGCAGAACTCACTGTGTGGGATGGGGCACAGAGCAGACAGGACTGATATCAGCCCCCTGGTGCTGCTGTGCTGTCCCGTGCAGTGAGCTCCTCCCCCATCTCGTCACAGTGAGGACGGAGATGCTGCAGCCTGCTGGGAACAGAACAGTGGAGGGAACAGAAGACACTGTAAGTCCTTGTTCTGTCTTCATACACGTTGATACGGTGTGTGATCCGACATACGGCATAAACCACTTCTGTCTCCCAAATAAGCAGACTGTTCTCTGTAGTCTAACTTGTTTATTGGTAAACATGAGCACGGTAAAACTATAAGAATACAAATGACATGAATAAGTATTGGGTAAAATAATAGCACATCTGACACTTTACAACTAACAGAAAAGTATACAGGATGATGCAACTTCTATATATAACTACATAAAGCAAGTCACTGATAATAGATTTCCTAAGTACTGGCTGCTATACAGTAAATCACATTCTGTACAACACTATATAGCAAGAACAGGGATAACAATCTTACCAGATAAACTTAACCAGGATGGCAAGTAAGTGAGATAGTTCAGCACAGCAATGAACACGTGTTTCCCAAGAAGTACACAGAGAAAAAAATGGAGTTTCCCTATCCCATGATACCTTGGTACAATCCCACAATGCAACACTCTAATAATTACTAAAACACAGGTTATAAATTTAACCACTGCTAGATGGTGCTATAACACAGCAAAAACCAAAACACTAATAGTAGTAAACTTTAATGCATGATACGAACACCTGTCCTTCCTAGAAAGGACAGAACAGTCCTGCTCTTCCTCCACTGCTGTTCCTGCGTGCTGTGCTGCAGGGCCCCTGACTGTAGGGGTGAGTACTCACCAGTCACCAGGGACGCGCCATGCAGGAGAACAGAGGCAGCAGCCAGTGAGCGCTCTCCTCAGTCTGGTGAGGAAAGCGTTCATTGGCCAGCGTCTCTCCCTGCATGACACGCCCCCCCTTTTGAAGTCCTGCACTTCGCACGCTGCTCTCTCCCCAGCTGAGGGTGCTGACAGGATTACAGGAGGGAGTGACAGGGGCCTGATGCTACATGATACCGGGCCTGCCTGCAGGGGCCACCCTCCACCTCTCGGCCCCAGATCAGTGGCATTGGCGGTATGTCTGCCCCTGGCTGGGGGCCCCTAGGGCAGAGGGGGCCCTAGGCAGCTGCCTAGTCTGCCCGCCCCTAACGCCGGCCCTGATAATAACCCATCTTTCAAAAATGGATTGAAAAATCTTTAAGTGATAATTAAATGTGAGTTTGGGAAAAGGAAAACCCAAACTATCTATATTGTCTACAGAACAGTTAAATAATCTAAAAATGGTTTGTTACAGAGCAGAATAGAGAGAGAGAATGAGAGAAAGATATAGAGTAGATAACGGGCTAAAGGTTGTTGGGAAGGGCGTAAGAGAAATTAGGCGATAGCAATAGGATTTAGGGGAGAGGGTAAGGGGAGGGAAAGATCCGGTTTCTCATCCAATCCATCTTATGTCTGCAATTATTATTATAAGTCATGATCAAATTGTTTCACATCAGAAAGTAATGGAAGGCATGGGTTAGATTGTGTCTATTAGGCCATTTTATTTAACCAAATGTTCAGCTCGGTCTGAATACGATCCAAGGTGTCCAGACATTAAATACCTTATCTGAAGTTCTAGTATTTTGACCTATCAATTGCTCTATTCTGAAGGTATGATTAAGTTCTGAAATAAAATCAGAGTGTGAAGGGAACTTTGTTTCTTTCCAATAACGAGGAATTAGATTACGCGCAGCTGTTAAGAAATGTTTAAAGGGAACCTGTCACCCCAAAAATCGAAGATGAGCTGCGGCCACCGGCATCAGGGGCTTATCTACAGCATTCTGTAATTCTGTAGATAAGCCCCCGATGTATCCTAAAAGATGAGAAAAAGAGGTTATATTATACTCACCCAGGGGCGGTCCTGCTGCGGTCCGGTTCCGATGGGCGTCACGGTCCGGGTCCGGCACCTCCTATCTTCATACGATGATGTCCTCTTCTTGTCTTCCTGCCGCGGCTCCGGCATCCACTCATCTCCCTGTGCCCTCTCCCGACCCCCTGCTCACAATCCCTTATCTGGTCCGGCTAGGTCCGTCACCCTTGCGCCCCTGGGTCCCGTGTGTCCGGCTCTCCTCCGCTGCTGTCCAGCACGCCAGCTGTGGGACGTTCTGCGCTGCGTCCCTGCGGTCCGGAGGTTGGAGCTGTCCAGATTCCCACACTGGAGCCCCTCTCTGCATCACAGCAGATCGAGGGCCTCCCAGCTGTGGGCATGCAGGTGACCTCCCGAAGGCAGCGGGGTAGGGCTGGGCGCCGCACCCGCCGGAGAAATGTCAGCGGTTCCCTTGTGGATGCGGCGTCAGGTTGCGCCAGGCTGTGCACGGTGCCGCCCCTTTGCCCTACTGCTCCGGTTGCTGTCGGTGTGCCAACAGGTGGCGCCAGGTGGCGAGAGGCATCGCCCCATTCCCCAACCAATGGCCAACGGCGCAGGGGAAAAGGCGGTCCTCCCGCCTACCCCACGCCCCGGAGCGGCTCCAGGTTGGGGATGGGGCAGCCTCGTCACCTCGCAGCTGCCGGTGGCTTCCTGCTTCGGGCTCGGCTCGGAGCTCTGGGGAGGCTCCGCCCAGCCACTTCCGGTCCCCGCCCAGCCACTTCCGGTCACCGCATTTTAATGCAGAGGCCAGTGCTGGCCAGTCCTCCATTACATTCCATGCGGGACCATATATGCCGCTCGCAGGGGGTAACCTGGAGGCTGGCAGTAGCCCCGCACAGACCACAGAGTGCGCTAATCGGTCAAACCAGACCGAGAAGCGCTCTGATTTGCCACCAGGCCTGACTTCCATGCTACCCTCGGCAGGCACAGCACTGACGCCTGCACAGGGGTATCGGGTCAGTCGGTAGAGGTAACAGGGCAGCTGAAGAGCGCATTGCTCGGTCTAACCAGACCGATCAAAGCGCTCAACAGCTGCACAACACGGATCACTGTGAATTATCAGTAATGACACCAAACACGGAAACGTTTACACCTTCCCCCACAGCCCAAATACTTAATAAAGTTGTCCCATTAACCTCTGCCCCGTCTTATCCCAGCCATGGGATTGAATACAGTTACCTCTGAACACCCCCCTTCTAAGCAGCACTACAGTACCGACTACGGCCAATAATCCCCCTCGGGCGACAGATAGAATCCCCCCCATTATACCGCATAGTAGCGGCGGACGAAGGTGTAGACGCCGCACGTCCTCCCAATCTTCCTCTGATAACTCCTGTCGCCATTCACGCTACCCCTCTAAACGCCCCTCCCGTCACCGACGCAGACGCTGCTCGCATAGGAGCCGCCGCAGATCGCGAGCCTCAGGATGGTTATCAGCCACATTGGAGGGTTCCGAAGTATCGCAGAGCCCAGATAGGAGTTATCGGGCACGCAACAAATCCTCTAAATCACGGGCACCCTCTAGGGCTTTCAGCAGGGGAGAACAATCCCCCATGGCTTCCAGCCACAACAACTGCCATGCAGTCGCACAGGACAGAGCTGTAAATCCGCCATCACATGGTTGTATTCAGGCTCGAGCGCACGACAGTCCGTCAGGCGCTCCAACGTTGGTTAACAACCAGGAATACGCATCCCTGGTTTCCAGTCAGTGCATCGGCCAGTCCATCGCTGTAGCGGGAGCCATAGTTTCCCCATCCTGTGACATCACCCCGTCAACATCAGCGGGAGCCGGGGTTCCTCCAGGATCGGTGTACACTCTTCCAGAGTCACACAGCGGTGAGTGTTCCAAAGGTAGCGAGGAATTGTTACATTACGGGGTTAACTCGAAGGAAAGGGAGCTAACCTCAGAGCTAAAGGAGCTAATCCTACACTTACCACATCCGAGCGGAAAAGTGGTGAACAATACAACACCACAGTCTGCGAACCTACATAAAGACGCCTTCTTCTGCAGGATCAGCCAGCTAGGCGCTCATATAGATCAGGAAACTAGACAGAAAATCTGGAACAACGATTATATTGACATATGGTCGCTGTTATCAGCCGACCAACAAACGGTGGATAAAGCTAATGAGAGGGGTTATGATAGGAGTAGATCAAAAATAGCATTAACCATGAATAATTGGCTCCAGGCCTTCGCAGTATTGGGCTGTATTATGGGCCAGAAACATCCGGAACGCTGTTCTGAATTGTTTATATATCAAGACATGATATATAGTTCGTACAAGTCGCATGGTGGTTCAGCCTGGTGGTGGTATGACGAGGAATTCCGCAGGCGGCTGGCCCTACAACCCGATCTAGGCTGGGTAGCTAAAGCGACAGACGTGTGGTTGCGACTGATGCTGTTGCAGAAGCAGCCCCCCTTTTCAGCTACGACCACTAATTACTCCGCAGCCGCAGGTCAAAACTCAGTGGTCGTGCGAAAACCCGGGGCCTGCTGGCTATTCAGCGAGGGAAACTGCCATTTCCACGCGTTATGCAAATTCAGACATGATTGCTCGGCTTACGGGGGGGCACCCTGCTTCAAGGTGCACTCGCCAACCATACAAAGCACCTACAAGGCAGAACCCCAGTGAGCGTAACCGCGATGTCCCCCTGGCTAAATCTCTACCCCAATATGAAAGCGGCACAGCAGCTACAAGCTGGCTTCACGGACGGGTTTTTTATCCCCTTCAAGCTTACAAGAACGCCAACCATATCGGATAACCTAAAATCCGCTTGTGAATTCCTAGAAATACTTAGACAAAAAATAGAAAAGGAGGTTGAGCTTGGTAGAATAGCAGGCCCCTTTCAGTCGCTCCCCTTCAAAAACATCAAAATCATCAAAATATCACCGTTATGCATTATACCAAAAAAGGAACCCAGTAAATATCGCCTAATCAATCATTTGTCTCACCCCAAGGGCGATTCAGTTAATGATGCCATCTCCCCGGAAGAAGCTTCCGTCACATACGCGTTGTTTGATAAGGCAGTGGAACTAGTCAGGACAGCCGGACCCGGCGCCCTGCTAGCAAAAACTGACATAGAATCAGCGTTCCGTTTACTACCTGTGCACCCTGAATGTTTCCACCTGCTTGGCTGCAAAGTGGACCAGCATTATTATTTCGATATGTGCCTACCCATGGGATGTTCCATCTCTTGTCACTATTTCGAGCTATTTAGTACCTTCCTAGATTGGGTAGTTCGCTACGAGACGGGCAGCAAATCCCTAATTCACTACCTCGACAATTTCTTGTTTGTCAGCCCCAAAAATTCTAAACTCTGCTCCGTCCTGCTAGAAAATTTCAAAGCTATCTCGGTGTACCATTATCGCCTGTTGTGTATTTGGATTCTGGGCTCCCCCGGTGGCCGCTTGTGGAATTGGACTTGTCATCCTCTTTCCTGTTTCACCTGATTCCATCAGTAGTGGGTGTCGCTATTTAAGCTCATTTCTCTGGTGGTTTCTTGCCGGTCAACAATGTTATCTGATGCCTCTCAGTGCTTGTTCCTGCTTCTAGACAACTACTCATAAGTTGGACTTTTGTCCATGTTTTGTTTTGCCTATTTGTTCCAGTTCGCAGCTGAAGTTTTGTTACTGTGTCTGGAAAGCTCTCGTCGATCAGGGATTGCTACTCTGGCGTTATGAGTTAATGCCAGAGTTTAAGGTAATCTCTGGATGGTGTTTTGTTAGTATTTTTCTGCTGACCATGAAAGTATACTATCTGTCTTCTGCTATCTAGTAAGCGGACCTCAAATTTGCTAAGACTATTTTCCTGCTGCGTTTGTTGTTTCATCTGAACTCACCGTCATTATATGTGGGGGGCTACTGTCTTCTTTGGAATATTTCTCTAGAGGTGAGCCAGGTCTTATATTTCCCTCTGCTAGCTATTTAGGTCTTAGGCCAGAGCTGGGCATCTAGCTATAAATAGGAAATGCTACCTGGCTATTTCTAGTTGCGCGGCAGGCTTAGTTCATGGTCAGTATAGTTCCATCTTCCGAGAGCTTGTCCCTCTATAGGCTTGCTATGATCTCTGCCTGCAGAGATCATGACAGTTTGACCGGCCCACTAAAGTGTTAAAGACCCAGGTTGAGAAAGGAGAGTTATAAGAAGTCTGCTGGAATTTTTTTTTTTTTTTTCCTCCAGTCTGCCTTGCTGCAGTCTTTTTTCTCTCTCTCCTCCTAATCTCTGTATGCTCTGTGTGCACCTGACAATAATGGATCTCCAGAGTGTAACTGCGGGTTTGAATAATCTCATCACGAAAGTACAAAATTTACAAGATTTTGTAGTACATGCTCCGGTATCTGAGCCGAGAATTCCTTTGCCGGAGTTCTTCACAGGGAATAGAGCTAGCTTCCAGAATTTCCGAAATAATTGTAAGCTTTATTTGTCCCTGAAGTCTCGTTCAGCTGGAGACCCTGCTCAGCAGGTTAGGATTGTGATTTCCTTGCTCAGGGGTGACCCTCAAGATTGGGCCTTCTCATTGCCAGCAGGGGATCCTGCGTTACGCGATGTGGATGCGTTTTTTCTGGCCTTGGGCTTGCTTTATGAGGAACCTCATTTGGAACTTCAGGCAGAAAAAACTTTGATGGCACTATCTCAGGGGCAAGACGAAGCTGAAGTTTTCTGCCAAAAATTCCGTAAATGGTCTGTGCTTACTCAGTGGAATGAGTGCGCCTTGGCGGCAACTTTCAGAGAAGGTCTCTCTGATGCCGTTAAGGATGTTATGGTGGGGTTCCCTTTGCCTGCAGGTCTGAATGAGTCCATGACAATGGCTATTCAGATTGATAGGCGTCTGCGGGAGCGCAAACCGATGCACCATCTGGCGGTGTCTATGGAAAAGACGCCAGAAAGTATGCAGTGTGATAGAATTCTGTCCAGGAGTGAGCGACAGAATTTTAGACGGAAGAATGGATTGTGTTTCTATTGTGGGGATTCTACTCATGTTATATCGGCATGCTCTAGGCGTACAAAGAAGCTTGATAAGTCTGTTTCCATTGGCACCATTCAGTCTAAGTTTATTTTGTCTGTAACCCTGATTTGCTCTTTGTCATCCATTGCCACGGACGCCTATATTGACTCTGGCGCCGCTCTGAGTCTTATGGATTGGTCCTTTGCCAATCGTTGTGGTTTTGATTTTGAGCCTTTGGAGACTCTTATTCCTCTGAAGGGGATTGACTCCACCCCATTGGCTAATAATAAACCACAATACTGGACACAAGTAACCATGCGTATCAATCCGGATCACCAGGAGATTATTCGTTTCCTGGTGCTGTATAATTTACATGACGATTTGGTACTGGGATTGCCATGGTTGCAGTCTCACAACCCAGTCTTGGACTGGAGAGCTATGTCTGTGTTGAGCTGGGGATGTAAGGGTATTCATGGGGACGTACCTTTGGTTTCTATTTCGTCGTCCATTCCCTCTGAAGTCCCTGAGTTCCTCTCTGATTATCAAGACGTCTTTGACGAACCCAAGCTTGGGTCGTTACCTCCGCACCGTGAGTGCGATTGTGCCATAGATTTGATACCGGGTTGTAAATATCCAAAGGGTCGTTTGTTTAATTTGTCTGTGCCGGAACATGCTGCTATGCGGGAATATATAAAGGAGTCTTTGGAAAAGGGACATATTCGTCCATCTTCTTCTCCCTTGGGAGCTGGGTTTTTCTTTGTCTCAAAAAAAGACGGCTCTTTGAGACCATGTATTGATTATCGGCTTCTGAATAAGATCACTGTTAAGTATCAATACCCATTGCCATTGCTTACTGATTTGTTTGCTCGTATAGAGGGTGCTAAGTGGTTCTCTAAAATTGATCTTCGTGGGGCGTATAATTTGGTGCGGATCAGGCAGGGGGATGAGTGGAAGACCGCATTTAATACGCCCGAGGGCCACTTTGAGTATTTGGTCATGCCTTTTGGTCTTTCTAATGCCCCTTCAGTTTTCCAGTCTTTTATGCATGATATTTTCCGCGATTTTCTGGATAAATTTATGATAATATATCTGGACGATATTCTGATTTTTTCTGATGACTGGGACTCTCATGTCCAGCAGGTCAGGAGAGTTTTTCAGGTTCTGCGGTCTAATTCTTTATGTGTGAAGGGGTCTAAGTGCGTTTTTGGGGTCCAGAAAATTTCCTTTTTGGGGTATATTTTTTCTCCCTCTTCCATTGAGATGGATCCCGTCAAGGTGCAAGCTATTTGTGACTGGACTCAGCCCTCCTCTCTTAAGGGTCTTCAGAGATTTTTGGGCTTTGCCAACTTTTACCGCCGATTTATTGCTGGTTTTTCGGATGTCGTTAAACCACTGACTGATTTGACCAGACAAGGCGCTGATGTTGCTAATTGGTCCCCTCATGCTGTAGAGGCCTTTCAGGAGCTTAAGCGCCGTTTTGCCTCTGCCCCTGTGTTGCGTCAGCCTGATGTGAATCTGCCTTTTCAGGTTGAGGTTGACGCTTCGGAGATCGGAGCTGGGGCAGTGTTGTCGCAGAAAGGTTCCGACTGCTCCGTCATTAGGCCTTGTGCCTTCTTTTCTCGCAAATTTTCGCCCGCAGAGCGGAATTATGATGTTGGGAATCGGGAGCTTTTGGCCATGAAGTGGGCGTTTGAGGAGTGGCGCCATTGGCTCGAGGGGGCTAGGCATCAGGTGGTGGTATTGACTGACCACAAAAATTTGATTTATCTTGAGACTGCCAGACGCCTGAATCCTAGACAGGCGCGCTGGTCTTTATTTTTTTCTCGCTTTAATTTTGTGGTGTCATACCTACCGGGTTCTAAGAATGTTAAGGCAGATGCCCTTTCTAGGAGTTTTGACCCGGACTCTCCTGGTAATTCTGAACCCACAGGTATCCTTAGGGAGGGAGTAATTTTGTCGGCCGTTTCTCCTGATCTGCGGCGGTCCTTGCAAGAGTTTCAGGCGGATAGACCGGATCGTTGTCCGCCTGATAGACTGTTTGTTCCGGATGATTGGACCAGCAGAGTCATCTCTGAGGTACATTCTTCTGCATTGGCAGGTCATCCCGGAATTTTTGGTACCAGGGATTTGGTGGCAAGATCCTTCTGGTGGCCTTCTCTGTCACGAGATGTGCGAGTCTTTGTGCAGTCATGTGACGTTTGTGCTCGGGCCAAGTCTTGTAGTTCTCGGGCTAGCGGACTGCTGTTGCCCTTGCCTATTCCTAAGAGGCCTTGGACACACATCTCGATGGATTTTATTTCAGATCTGCCTGTTTCCCAGAAGATGTCTGTCATCTGGGTGGTCTGTGACCGTTTCTCTAAAATGGTCCATTTGGTTCCTCTGCCCAAGTTGCCTTCTTCTTCTGAGTTGGTTCCTCTGTTTTTTCAGAATGTTGTCCGATTGCACGGTATTCCTGAGAATATTGTTTCTGACAGAGGTACCCAATTTGTGTCTAGATTTTGGCGGGCATTCTGTGCTAGGATGGGCATAGATTTGTCTTTTTCATCTGCTTTTCACCCTCAGACTAATGGCCAGACCGAGCGGACTAATCAGACCCTTGAGACATATCTGAGGTGTTTTGTCTCTGCTGACCAGGATGATTGGGTTGCTTTTTTGCCATTGGCAGAGTTCGCCCTCAATAATCGGGCCAGTTCTTCCACCTTGGTGTCCCCGTTTTTCTGTAATTCGGGGTTTCACCCTCGATTTTCCTCCGGTCAGGTGGAATCCTCGGATTGTCCTGGAGTGGATGCGGTGGTGGAGAGATTGCATCACATCTGGGGGCAGGTTATGGACAATTTGAAGTTGTCACAGGAGAAGACTCAGCGTTTTGCCAACCGTCATCGTCGTGTTGGTTCTCGGCTTTGTGTTGGAGATTTAGTGTGGTTGTCTTCTCGTTTTGTCCCTATGAGGGTCTCTTCTCCTAAGTTTAAACCTCGGTTCATCGGCCCTTATAGAATATTGGAGATTCTTAATCCTGTTTCTTTCCGTTTGGACCTCCCTGCGTCCTTTTCCATTCATAACGTTTTTCATCGGTCGTTATTGCGCAGGTATGAGGTACCTGTTGTACCTTCTCTTGAGCCTCCTGCTCCGGTGTTGGTTGAGGGTGAGTTGGAGTACGTTGTGGAGAAAATTTTGGACTCTCGTGTTTCCAGACGGAAACTCCAGTATCTGGTCAACTGGAAGGGTTACGGCCAGGAGGATAATTCTTGGGTCAATGCATCTGATGTTCATGCTTCTGATCTTGTTCGTGCCTTCCATAGGGCTCATCCTGGTCGCCCTGGTGGATCTGGTGAGGGTTCGGTGCCCCCTCCTTGAGGGGGGGGTACTGTTGTGTATTTGGATTCTGGGCTCCCCCGGTGGCCGCTTGTGGAATTGGACTTGTCATCCTCTTTCCTGTTTCACCTGATTCCATCAGTAGTGGGTGTCGCTATTTAAGCTCATTTCTCTGGTGGTTTCTTGCCGGTCAACAATGTTATCTGATGCCTCTCAGTGCTTGTTCCTGCTTCTAGACAACTACTGATAAGTTGGACTTTTGTCCATGTTTTGTTTTGCCTATTTGTTCCAGTTCGCAGCTGAAGTTTTGTTACTGTGTCTGGAAAGCTCTCGTCGATCAGGGATTGCTACTCTGGCGTTATGAGTTAATGCCAGAGTTTAAGGTAATCTCTGGATGGTGTTTTGTTAGTATTTTTCTGCTGACCATGAAAGTATACTATCTGTCTTCTGCTATCTAGTAAGCGGACCTCAAATTTGCTAAGACTATTTTCCTGCTGCGTTTGTTGTTTCATCTGAACTCACCGTCATTATATGTGGGGGGCTACTGTCTTCTTTGGAATATTTCTCTAGAGGTGAGCCAGGTCTTATATTTCCCTCTGCTAGCTATTTAGGTCTTAGGCCAGAGCTGGGCATCTAGCTATAAATAGGAAATGCTACCTGGCTATTTCTAGTTGCGCGGCAGGCTTAGTTCATGGTCAGTATAGTTCCATCTTCCGAGAGCTTGTCCCTCTATAGGCTTGCTATGATCTCTGCCTGCAGAGATCATGACAATCGCCCCAAAAAACAGAGGGACCATGCAATGTATTGCCTTTTTTAGGCATCGAAATAGACACCAATTCTATGGTTTTCCGATTACCGACAGATAAAATACAAAAAACTCAACAGATGTTGGAGGGCTTTCGCGAAGTTAACAAGGTAACCCTCCAGCAAATGCAGGCACTATTGGGTCTACTGACGTTCGCCTGCTGAGTAATGCCGGTCGGCAGAGCATTCTCGCGCAGACTTTTGGCAACAAAAGGTGCTTCTCAGCCCAGCCACAGAATTAGGCTCACTCGCGCGTTAAAGGCAGATCTGCTAGTATGGCAGACGTTCCTGCAATCGTACAACGGCCACACATGCATCATGGCTAGAGAAACTGCAAGCAAGGAATTAGGGATGACAATAGGGTGGAGCAGAAAAGAGAGTTTTGCAGCGATTTATAAGAACCAATGGTGTAAATCCGATTGGCCGGAGCAATGGACGAAAGCAAATTGGGGGCGAGACCCGGCCCTATGGGAAATGTTTGTAGTGGTTGCAGCGATTGAGATATGGGCCGATCAGTTGAGTAACATGAACATTTGTTTCCAAACAAAGAATGCAAAAACAGCAAGGAGTGTATGTCTTCCTCATCCTTGCCCATACTCGCTCTCTTACGTCGGCTAGCGCTACTATGCCTAGAAAATAATATTTGGTGTAGAGCCACAGTTGTGGCGGAAGCAGATGCTAATGTCGTTAACTCACTGTTATTTTCCAATTGGCAGGCTTTGAGAATCCAGCATCCCAACGCGCAACCCCAGGGTATTCAGTGCCCACTGTCCCTGTGGGACACAGTGGCCAATCATTGATGCCCTTAATCCGGGCCTCCGTTTTGCCAACTACCTGGCAGGTCTATGGTAAGGCTTGGGAGGAGTGGTGCTCATTAATTCAGAGTAGGCCAGTTGATAAATGCGACCGAGCACGAAGCGCGGTGACGACTGATTTTCTAATACGGATGAGGGAATGAGGGGCGTCGGTGACCTCGGCACAGTGGAAATTATCGGGAATAGCATTTTTCTTTCAACTATTGGGATGGGTAGACGTTACTAAGTTCTTCTTCATTAAACAAGCCATTAAAGGCTGGAAAAGGCTTCAACCAAGCAGGAGGCCTAATTAATGAGGACATTGTAATATGCAGTGACGCTCTGCGCATTCGGGTGAGAAAATCCAAATGTGATCCCACCGGTAGGGGCACATGGGTCCTGGTTAACTCTACAGATAGCCCAGTTTGCCCGCTAAAAATCGTTAAAAGATACGCCGTAATAAGACACACAAGTAGATTTTTCTTCGCTCATACAGATGGGTCCCCTCTGACCAAGTACCAATTTCAGGCAATGTTAAAGTTATGCTTGGAAAAAAACGGCGCAAATCCAAAGGAGTACGGAACACATTCATTCCGGATTGGGGCAGCCACAGAGGCAGCTAGGGCAGGAGTGTCAGAGGCCGAAGTGCAGAGAATGGGTCGTTGGAAATCCGCATGCTTCGCCAGATACATAAGACCTGATTTGCTGAATTAACAAATGTTCTCTCTTACAGGGGTTGAAGTTTGGGTTGTAGGACATTCCTAATGTCTACTGGGCCAAAAAGAGGGCCAGACTGCAGCCGGGAGGAACAAGTCTCGGCCTCCCGGGCATAGAAATTAACTGGAGGGGTATCAGAGGCCTCCAGTGGAAACAGGTGTTTAAAGAGATGGTTGGTACAGCAAGGAGGGCAGAATGCCCAGTGATAATGGTGTTACACGCGGGCGGCTATGACCTAGGCAAACAAAAAGTGGCCGAGCTGTACAAATGGATGACAACAGATATGGAACGGTTCAGCTGTCTATTCAAGAACTTAATACTAGTGTGGTCGGATATAATACCACGGGCCGTCTGGTGTGGAGCAAGAGATAGAAAAGCCATAGAGCGAACAAGAAGGAAATTCAATGCTCGGATTGGAAAATTTGTGAGAGGAAAAGGCGGTATCGTGATTCGTCACCACCAGCTACAAGGGGATAACACGCCACTATTAAGACCGGATGGCGTTCACCTGACGGACATTGGCCTCGATATTTTTCTGTCTGGTTTACAGGATGGGGTTGAACAGGCCCTAATGGTGATGGGGGGGTTGGAGTCCCGCGTAGGTAATACATGGGATCCTCCGTGGCGGAAGAAGCGGAGGGGGGTAAAGGTCATAACCACTCGTTTGGACTATTCACCTGTCGATCAGGGACAGGAGCTCGGCGCGAGCTGCCCGTTATGACATGTAATTGCCTTTCTCTGCTTATGTAAGTAATAAACTGTGACCGACCTGTTCAACCCACCTAGGACTGTGTGTGTTTCATTACGGGATTGATGGGAGGGGGCAAGGCACTGGTTACGACAGATCTCCACAGTCTGATCTAGAGGGCTCTCCCCCAGACACCCGAGCTCAAAAGGAGTAAGTGGCCTAAAAATGTTGGTTTGTTTAGATATTGTGCTGATAAAACTTTTAAGTTGTTCATAAAAGAACCATGAGCCTACTGGGGGTTCAGTTCCAGTAAAGATTGTAAGGATTTTATCTTGGAGTGATCTATATAGTCATAAACTATCCGACGGTTGTCTTTATGTTTGTGTACAAAGTAGTTTTATTTAAGCCTACAGGGAAGTCTGGATTATTAGAGACCAGCGTTAAGGGACCTGGTATGGATGATATATTAAGTTTTTTGTTGCCATGTTTAATGAACAGAACCAGATTTCTTGTAAGATAGGGGAGAGCACCTCCCCGTTTATCTGTGCTCCTCCCTGTCCAGATGGTCGCCAAAAAAACGTTTAGTGAGAGCTTCATCTTCAAACCAACCCATTTTTTGCTGTTTTTATGGTGGAAAGGTCTAAAATGCAGTTTCCCAGTGAGGCATAATTATATAACGAGAAGTCTGGGAGGCCCAATCCCCCGGCTTGTTTAGTTCTACTTAAGAGATAGTAAATCATCCAAACATAAAAGTGCAACTCAAAGACATAGTGTTGAAATTATTTCTTTATTAGTAATATTACAATAAAATTTAATAGTAAATAAAAATAAAGCTGATATCTATAGAACAATTTATAATGGCATGATAGGACACCTCCAATAAATAATTAAATAAATACCCCTATATTTCATATATAATGTAAATATTGCACTAAAATAAATACATGACTAAACATTTATATTCCCTGATCATAATAATTTATTTCATACAAAGAAAACCAAATTGTGTGATAAAAAACAGTGAAAAATTTGTGTAAAATATTGCACATAAATAAATATATATGTGAAAATATGTGAAGATACGCCCCCGGAAGAAGGCATCTCGCCGAAACGTGCGTAGGGACAGAGCATTTATAGGTATGTGGAACCTCTGTTAGTTATTTATAATATTACTAATAAAGAAATAATTTTAACACTATGTCTTTGAGTTGCACTTTTATGTTTGGATGATTTACGTTTAGTAGTGCAGGACGTATATTTTGCATACAACTGGTTACTGTTTTGATTAAGAGATAGTAAGACAAGCGTGGACGCTTACCGGACCACACAAATCTCATTATTGCTTTCTTGAGTCCAGAGAAAAAGGAAGCTGGAAGGAACAAAGGGATAGTTTGGAAAAAATATAAAAGGCGCGGCAAGAGATCCATTTTAATTGTGTTAATCCTTCTAAGCCAAGATAAATGTAATTTATTCAATTTTTCCAGGTCAAGCTCCGTCTTATGAAGAGCAATTTTATAGATAGCGTCATATAATTGTGATGTCTTTGCAGTTAATTTTATACCCAAATAGGTGAGGGAGTCAGATCGCCATCTAAACGGGAAGGAGG
Organism: Ranitomeya variabilis; assembly: GCF_051348905.1. Taxonomy (NCBI): domain Eukaryota; kingdom Metazoa; phylum Chordata; class Amphibia; order Anura; family Dendrobatidae; genus Ranitomeya; species Ranitomeya variabilis. The sequence goes on from NC_135232.1 coordinate 376,830,203, forward strand.
AGCTCAACTGAGAAACCAAAGAAGGTGTTAGTAAAACGTTCAGCAATTCAGACTTATGAGAGTTAATTTTAAAATTTCTCAAAGATCCAAATTTGTGCAATTCTGAAATGATATTGGGTATACTGATGATAGGGGAAGTAATATACATAAGCACAACATCAGCAAAGAGAGCTAATTTATGTTCTTCTGATTGAAGCTTCAATTCTACTATAGATGGGTTGTTCCATGATTAAAACATACAATAGAGGCGACAGTGGGCAGCCCTGTCTCGTGCCATTCCATATAAGGAAAGGACATGACAGAGAGCCATTTAATTTAATGTGAGCAGAGGGGGAATCATAAAGAGCCATAATACTCCACAGCATTTTCCCTTTAAATCCAATGCCTTCCAGCGTCTGAAACAAAAATTCCCAGTGTACCCTGTCAAACGCTTTTTTAGCATCTATTGACAGGATACACATGGGATCACTCCCCCTACCTGCACTATCTATTAATGATATAGATCTAATGGTATTGTCCCTCGCCTCTCGTCCTGGTATGAAACCTACCTGATCTTGGTTAACTAATTTCCGCAAAAGACAGCCAAGTCTCTTCGAGATCATTTTGGCATAAATTTTTATGTTTATATTTCTAAGTGAAATAGGGCGATAATTGCTACACAATGAAAGATCGTTTCCCGGGTTCTGAATTACCGTTATATGAGCAACTAAAGCCTGTGGTGGAAAGGAGCCTCCTGAAGATATAAAGTAACATGTTGATCGGAATGATGGCCACAAAAGGTCCAAAAACTGTTTATAAAAGCCTGCTGTGAACCCATCTGGGCCGGGACTTTTACCTCATTTTAAATCCTGAACTGCAGAGGTGACTTCTTCTAGTGTTAAATCATTTTCTAAATCTATTAGTGTCTCCTCTGAAATTGCCGGTAGTTTATTCAATTGTAGATAAGATTTGATTTTGCCTTAGAGCGAGTGTATAGGAAGATCTTTAAAATGTCCAGCTATATTGTAGAGAGTATTATAATAATCAAAGAAACCCGAGAGTATGTCTTTGGTGCTATGAGCCTTCTTTCCTTGGGTATTTTTTATGTATGAAATAAATGTGTGTGGACCTCGGGGATGTAAGGCTCTTGCTAGATATTTGCCATTTTTATTACCTAAATGATAGAAACGACTTCTAACTCTTTCTCTTAAACAACATGTTTTCTGATCCAAGATCGTGAGCAATTTTTGCCTAGCTGTAGATTGCTTCGATAGTGTGAGTGGAGATAGGTCCTGTTTATGCTGTATCTCAAGTTTATGGATCTGAGAAGAGAGGTCTACAATTTCAGCTGAACGCTCTTTGTTAAGATGAGCACCCTGTGATATAAATGCACCTCATAAAACACTTTTCAAGGCCTCCCACTTCATTGAGGGAGACGTGGGATCCGCAGCATGGTCCTCAACGAAGCCCTCAATAGAACGCTTCACCTCTGAAACACACACCGGGTCTTGTAATAAATTTTCATTTAGGCGCCATGAAAAACTAGGTCTCAGGCAAGGATCTAATAGTATCGAAAAATAGATGGGTGCATGATCGGACAACAGCACGGACTCCACATCCGCCCCCACCCCCAAATCCAGCAGGCAATGTGAGATAAAAAAGTAATCAATTCTGCTGTATGTAGAATGCACTTGTGAGTAGAAGCTGTAGTCTTTTGTGTCTGGGTGAAGAGCCCTCCACACATCTACCAATCGCAAGTCATACATCTGTTTCTTTACTTCCTGAATAGAAGACAAAAGGTAGGAGGGGAGGACTTACCAGAAAATAAATCAATTAAGGAATTCATTGGGAGATTGAAATTGCCCCCAAGTATTATCGATAAAGCGCCCGCGAACTCCTCCAAGAGTCTCCTACATGTAGATCCGAACTTCTGCTGACCTTGATTAGGGAAGTAAATGGAGCGCCCCCACACCGCCGCAGGGCCGAGGGGTACCCGGAGCCGGGCCTCTAGGTCTCAGTCCTGGGGTTGTCACGGTGGCTAGACCCGGTCCGTGGCCCTGTCTGTCAGTGGGGGACGTCCGGTGCAATAAGTCGTGTTGTAACGGTGCAGTTGTGGGGTGCAGGTCGCGGTAAATAACGAAGACACCAGGTTGCAGTCTCTTTACCTCTTTACTGGAGATCTCTGAGTCCTCAGTCCAGAATACGGTTCACCAGGCTGCGCAAGTCCGGCCGGTCCAATGGCACCTCCAGAGTTCACTTCACAGGTGGAAATCGGTGCCTTCCTTCTTAGCGCTATGTGTTGTAGTCCTTCCCTGCTGTGCTTACGGAAAGTACCCCACAACCGTTGTGTCTGTTTCTTAAGTTCCCTCACAACTCGATTAAATGATGTTCTTCTAATCTTCCGTCCCTTCCTGATGTTACAGTTGGAACGGCACCCGTTTGTCGGATAGGCCTGGAGTTCTTCCGGGACCCTAGAGACGCCCCTCTCCCCCAATTGCCTCCCAAGACTTCATAGGTGATATGTGTTAGACAGCCCACCTTAAACTGACTGTCCTGCCGCTGTTTAGAGTATTGCTTGAAGCTGAATGTTATAATACTCCCTCGGCGTTCCGGCCACCGGTAATGCGCCTCAGTAGGGTGTTGCTCCGGTCTTACAGCACGACCCCTACTGGAATTCTCCTATTGCTTGATCTCGTTTCTCACTCAGCACAATCTATCTCGCTTCTAGTCCTTTCTTGGGTCCCGCCGCTTCCCGGAGCTGGCGCGGACCCGTTACGTTCTTTCCAATGCCAAGCCTCTGTCAGGATCCCACCCCTGACAGAGACCCTACTGTCTCTTCCTCCACAACACCCTCTGCCACTAGGTGTTGCTTCGTCCAATCCAGTCAGCTTTCTGATCTAACTTCCTGCCTGACCCCCGGTTTACCCACTATGGTGGGGAGTGGCCTAATGAATAGCACCCTTAGCTCCCCCCGGAGGCCCTGCTGTGAAATGTATTGGTGTCTGTGATACCTGATCAGATGAACTCCTTCAGTGCCATCGGACGCACCGTAGCTCCCCATAGTGGCGGAGCCACAGTACTGCAACAACCAGGACTCTGGGGCGCTGCACTCCCCCCTGGTTAAACACAGTACTCCGGGACTGGGAAGAAAACAACAATACAAGTTAGCAAAAAGACATACAATTTTGTTGAGTGCAATAACAATAAGTATACTTGAACAGGCTTCCCTTTATGGGAGGTAAGGACACTTGAACGTTACAAACATGGCAAAAATATCATAGCAACATGCTATAATTAACTTCTGTTACCCAACCGGGTATTCTACTAAGTACAAAAATTGTTGAACAATAATTTAACTTTGCCTTTAAGGACATACACTCTGTATCCACCAAAGACCTTCCTATAATCACATTATAAGGCAATTTAACTTTTACATTCTCCTACTTTGAATCTGCAGGACCGCCTGTCCTATCGGCACCAGACCTACTGCCTCTCCTTTCTGTTACAGGACCGCCCCGTTCAGCCAGGGCCTACTGCCTTTTCAACTACTATACACAGTATAGAACATAACTTTTCTTTCAGTTTGAGAACACCGAGCCGGCTCTACTTGGCTCCTATAAGGACTCACCCACTAACCCTTACAGGTTCACTTTCTGTCCTTAGTAACACATTACTAACTTTCGATGGGGAACGCAGGGTTTACCTTCTATCCCCCCCCCTTTTCTTATCAACATTATCAACTATCTTCTTTTCACAACATTAAACTTTCTCATTTCTTCCTTCTACTTTTTCTTTCAGAGAACATTATCAATATTTCTTCACATTTAACCAGTTAAACACATATAACTTTGCTCATATAAACATTATCATTATTTCCTTCGGTCAAGACATTATTGCTACTCATCTTAAGCAATATTACTATCGAAGCATAACAAATGAACATCCCCTTTAAGAGAAGACCAAGTCTCTGTGAGGTAGCACATCTTCTCAAGCTACCAGTCCATACTTATCAAAGGTTCCAGTACGGTATCTTCGCAAAGAGTCCTTGTTTAAGTAAAACCAGTAGGGAGCACCTTTAATAAGGTGCAAACTATATACAAAGAAGTTTTGATCATGCACTGTTCATGATTTCTCAGTTTTTAAAACTTGTGCAAAACTTTTGGTAACAAAAACAAAACAAACAAAACAATAGGGATCCCGGGTCAACAAAGGGATCCCTTTAAGAGTTTACCCTGAACGGGTTTAGCAGCCCAACGGAAAACAGTAACTATTTACAGATTCATGGCATCGAGGTTTATTCTTTCTCAGGTGGCCGTGGGAGGTTGCTAAACAACAGCTGATGGTGGACACCTCCCGACCGTGCAGGCTTCAGCCCTTGGTCCACGGCTGATGCAGCGGTAGTTTGTTCCCTTTCTTTCCAGTCTTTCCATTGTAGGATCAAGTACCGCTTATATTGTTCCCAATTCAGCACGGCAATGGTGTGACCTTCTCGCCGGACTCCATCCAGTCCAATTCGGGGGGCCTCCCACCGGAGGATAACTCCCTCCGGGCTCACATCTACGAACTCCCCCGTCTGAGTCGGTGGCAGAGGTATCAATCTCCCCGTTGCGCCGGGGGATAATACCCCTAGCCCCGCAAAAAGGAAACGGTTATTGTGGGGGCGAGGATCGATCGCAGGATCGAGATCGGTCGGGGGAGCAGGGACGCTTTCTATACCTGCGTCTGATGTGATTCCACCGATGTCGGTCCGTTCCATTAACGAGGACGCTGGAGTCGGCTGCAGCCCGGACCGCGGCTCCTCCCCGGCAGTCTCTGGATACGGCTCCGCTCCCCATAGCTCTTCTTCGACTAGTTCCGGGATCGGGATAGGTAGGCTCAGCTCCGCTACCGGCTCCGAGGAACTCAGGTCCCCCCGCTGCGGTGGACGCGGGTCCTCTTCTGATGGATGAGGACAAGCCGGGTTCACCTCGCCGTTGTTCGGGCCCCCGCTGTTCATCGTCGCTGTCCGGCATTCGAGGGCAAGGCATACATCTGACTCTGCCATTTCTCCAAGGTCGAGCTCCTCCTTCACCTCGTTCCCGCCATCGCAAGTCAGGGGGCGGTTCTCTGCTTTGAGGCACGTCATCGCTTTGCAACAAGAGGCGCAGGGGGCGATCACCGTTTCTGGCGCCACTTTGGTAGTCTCCTCCCATGGCACGCCCTCCTGCTTCTCTGGCGTAGCAATGGCGGCGGTCTTTGGCGGGAACTTTTGGCGGTAAATGGCGCAGCACAGTCTTTGCAATAAAGTACAATCCAAGCACAATAAATCACAGTTCCAAGGCACACATGACCCGATTCTTCAGGCTTAAGTAGATCCTGTTCGTGACGCCAAGTTTGGAGCGCCCCCACACCGCCGCAGGGCCGAGGGGTACCCGGAGCCGGGCCTCTAGGTCTCAGTCCTGGGGTTGTCACGGTGGCTAGACCCGGTCCGTGGCCCTGTCTGTCAGTGGGGGACGTCCGGTGCAATAAGTCGTGTTGTAACGGTGCAGTTGTGGGGTGCAGGTCGCGGTAAATAACGAAGACACCAGGTTGCAGTCTCTTTACCTCTTTACTGGAGATCTCTGAGTCCTCAGTCCAGAATATGGTTCACCAGGCTGCGCAAGTCCGGCCGGTCCAATGGCACCTCCAGAGTTCACTTCACAGGTGGAAATCGGTGCCTTCCTTCTTAGCGCTATGTGTTGTAGTCCTTCCCTGCTGTGCTTACGGAAAGTACCCCACAACCGTTGTGTCTGTTTCTTAAGTTCCCTCACAACTCGATTAAATGATGTTCTTCTAATCTTCCGTCCCTTCCTGATGTTACAGTTGGAACGGCACCCGTTTGTCGGATAGGCCTGGAGTTCTTCCGGGACCCTAGAGACGCCCCTCTCCCGCAATTGCCTCCCAAGACTTCATAGGTGATATGTGTTAGACAGCCCGCCTTAAACTGACTGTCCTGCCGCTGTTTAGAGTATTGCTTGAAGCTGAATGTTATAATACTCCCTCGGCTTTCCGGCCACCGGTAATGCGCCTCAGTAGGGTGTTGCTCCGGTCTTACAGCACGACCCCTACTGGAATTCTCCTATTGCTTGATCTCGTTTCTCACTCAGCACAATCTATCTCGCTTCTAGTCCTTTCTTGGGTCCCGCCGCTTCCCGGAGCTGGCGCGGACCCGTTACGTTCTTTCCAATGCCAAGCCTCTGTCAGGATCCCACCCCTGACAGAGACCCTACTGTCTCTTCCTCCACAACACCCTCTGCCACTAGGTGTTGCTTCGTCCAATCCAGTCAGCTTTCTGATCTAACTTCCTGCCTGACCCCCGGTTTACCCACTATGGTGGGGAGTGGCCTAATGAATAGCACCCTTAGCTCCCCCCGGAGGCCCTGCTGTGAAATGTATTGGTGTCTGTGATACCTGATCAGATGAACTCCTTCAGTGCCATCGGACGCACCGTAGCTCCCCATAGTGGCGGAGCCACAGTACTGCAACGACCAGGACTCTGGGGCGCTGCATAAACATTGGCTATAATAAGTTCATATGACATCCAGGCCACTCGTAGGAAAATATATCTCCCTTCCGTATCAATTACTGAGTCGAGGACCTCAGGTAAAAAGGATTTATGAAAGGCTATTGACACTCCTTTAGATTTAGAATGAGGGTTCGAACTGTTAAACCATTTCGGGTAATAGTATGAAGAATAATTTGGAACTACCCCAGTCTTAAAGTGTGTCTCCTGAAGCATTAATATTGAAACATGCTGTTCATGATTCGAGTATAAGACTTGTTTCCTTTTTTCTGGAATATTTAATCCTTTAACATTGAGGCTGTGTGCACACGTAGCAGATTTTTTGGGTTTTTTTCGCGGTTTTTCGCTATAAAAACGCTATAAAACCGCAAAAAAAACGGTAACATTAAGCATCCTATGTAACAGAATGCAATCCGCATTTTTTGTGCACATGCTGCATTTTTTTCCTGAGCAGAATCGCAATCCAGAAAAAAACGCAGCATGTTCATTAAAATTGCGGAATCGCGGCGATTCTGCACACATAGGAGTGCATTGATCTGCTTACTTCCCGCACGGGGCTGTGCACACCATGCGGGAAGTAAGCAGATCAAGTGCGGTTGGTACCCAGGGTGGAGGAGAGGAGACTCTCCTCCACGGACTGGGCACCATATAAGTGGTAAAAAAAAAAAGAATTAAAATAAAAAATAGCGATATACTCACCTTCGGGCGGCCCGACCTCCTCAACGGCTTCTGTGGTGTGTGTGAAGGACCTGCGATGACGTCACGGTCACATGACCGCAGGTCACGTGACCGCTACATCAATGGAAGGTCCTGAACACACAGCATTAGGAACGGACGCCGCTGAGGTGAGTATAACCTTTTTTTTTTTTTTTTTTTTTATTATTTTTAACACTCTACCTTTTACTATAGATGCTGCATAGGCTGCATCTGTAGTAAAAAGTTGGTCACACTTGTCAAACACTATGTTTGACAAGTGTGACCAACCTGTCAAACAGTTTTCCAAGCGATGCTACAGATCGCTTGGGAAACGCTAGCATTCTGCAAGCTAATTATGCTTGCAAAACGCTAGTTTTCTGCGGGAATATGCATGCAAATTCTGCATGCGATATACCTGCGGCAGGAGGCGAAGAATTGCCGCGGAAATTTCCGCGGCAATTCTGCTACGTGTGCACATAGCCTAAAGGAACAAAATTTTACTTTAACCATGACTATTATGTTGTTCTATGAGTTGATTATAAGAACGTTGAAACCAGATCCAGGGAAGTATCATAGATGATATTTGGATAGGGGATAGAGCGAGAGGATAGGATAGAAGGAAGGATGGGAGAAGAAAAAGTTGAAAATAAGGGAAAAAGACTGAGTGTATGGTGAATGAACACCAAGTGTGAGAAATCATGATGTGGTATTTTGGCGACAGAGCCACCAAGCGCATTGGTGAGGGTGAGAGAAAGCCGAGGACGAGTCCTCACCTGTGATAATCTCCCCCACAGCCTAAACAATATGATTCAAAAAGAGGCATTAGAAACTGACATCTGGTCTGAACTAAACCAAATTCAAGTTCAAACTTAGATATGAGAAAATAATTAACTCGAAGAGTAATGTTCTAGCTAACAATTCAATATTATTCAGTACAAGAGATCAACTTTTCTAATCTTCAGTATTATTAGAAAAACAGATGACAGTATTTAAAGGGAACCTGTCACCCCGTTTTTTCAATATGAGCTAAAAATAGCGTTCAATAGGGCCTGAGCTGTGCTTTACAATAGTGTTTTTATTGTCCCCTGATTCCCCACCTTTGCTGCCAAAATACCTTAGTAAACTCGCTGTTTTCGGCTGTCAATCACGCTGGTCCGGTCAAATGGGCGTTGTTAAATCGCTGTTTCTCCCCCCGCTCCTCGGCGTGTCAAACGTAACTCGGTCTGTGAATAGCACAGATCGCGCTCTTTTTTTGCAGTTGTGCAGTGGATTCGGCTCTAGCACCTGCGCAGTATGCTTTGCCCAACTGTGGGCAAAGCATAAAGCACATCATTGCGCATGCGCCGGTTTTTCACTGTAACCTCTGTGCCCCGGAAGTCTCGATATGCAAATTTGCTTACCGAGACTTCAGGGGCACAGAGATTACAATTAGTATTGAGCATTCCGATACTGCAAATATCGGGTATTGCCCGATATTCGCTGTATCGGAATTCCGATACCGAGTTCCGATATTTTTGCGATATCGGATCCTGGAATCGGAAGTTCCCATAGTGCAATAATGCACTATAATAGGGTCTGAGCGGCCTCTCGGGGGTCTATGCGGCCTGGCGGGGGTCTGTGCGGCCTCTCGGGGGTCTGTGCTGCCTGCCGGGGGGTCTGTGCTGCCTGCCGGGGGGTCTGTGCGGACTGCCGGGGGGTCTGTGTGTCTGTGCAGGCATCGTCCGATGGGACTACAAGTCCCATCGGACGATGCCTGCTACAATGACATTGATTGACACATTAGCCAATGATGGGACAGTAGTAGTCCCACCATCCGGCTAATGTGTTGAATGTAAAAAAATAAATACATACTACATACATGCTACATACATACAACATACATACTACATACATACTACATGCTACATACATACAACATACATACTACATACATACTACACGCTACATACATACAACATACATACTACATGCTATATACATACAACAAACATACTACATGCTACATACATACAACATACATACTACATGCTACATACATACTACATACATACTACATGCTACAAACATGCTACATACATACTACATGCTATATACATACTACATACATACTACATGCTACATACATGCTACATACATACTACATGCTACATACATAATACATACTACATGCTACATACATACAACATACATACTACATGCTACATACATACTACATGCATACATACATACAACATGCTACATACATACTACATGCTACATACATGCTACGTACGTACATACTACATGCTACATACATGCTACATACATACTACATGCTACATACATACTACATACATACTACATGCTACATACATACTACATGCATACTACATACATACATACTACATACAATACATTCATACATTACATACAATACATACATACAGACATACAGTACATATAACATAGAGTACATACACACCATTACTTGTCACTTTGTTCCCCGAAGCCAGTGTCATCTGTAAAAAAGATTAAAATAACAAACAACCAATATACTCTCTGTCCACAGAAATCCACGAGTGTCCCACAACGATCTCCCGTAGAGAACGGCAGCATCAGCTGATGCGACCGCTCTCTAGGGGCTCCAGGAACACAATGACGGGAGGAAGGTATCCTTCCGCCACTGTATTCCTCCGCCACTGTAAAGAAAAAAAAATAGTCCCAAGTCTCACTTTATGCCATTGCTGTGTGAGAAATTTTCCCACGCAGCAATTGCCATAAAGTAAGACTTTGAACTCAGGTAAGCTCAGTGATGTACTGCAGGAGCCATTGTCTCCTGTCATTGTGTCACTGAGGGTCCTATAGAGCAGTGACATCACCCAATGTCACTGTTCTATAGGGGAGATCGTCGTGGGACACTCGTTATTAATTGGACTATGGCGGACAGGTAGTATACGGTTTATTATTTTACGTTTTTTGCAGTCGCTGAAGTATGGTAAGTATGGTTAAATGAAGAATATTAAAATACTTTTTTCCTAATGTATGTGTGTGTTTTATTAACCCTTTATTAGTATTGGATTAATAATGCATAGGCGTTTTATTGACACCTCTCCGTTATTAACCCAGCTTAATGTCACCTTACGATAGCAAGGTGACATCAACCCCTTATTACTCCATATCCCACCGCTACACGGGAGTGGGAAGAGAGGGGCTAAGTGCCGGAATTGGCGCATCTTACAGATGCACCATTTCCGGGGTGGCTGCGGACTGGTATTTGTAGCCAGGGGGTGCCTATATCCATGGCCCCTCTTGTTGTGAATTCCATTCTCGGGCTCCCTCCTGTGGTCGTGAATGGTACTTTGGGGAGTTCTGTCCTTGGACACCCTCTGGTGGCTTTGATTGGAACTGCTGATCTTTGAGGTTGGCTTTCTCAGCTGCCCTCGTTTATTGCTGCTGCTGACTTCCCTATTTAACTCTGCCCAGGTCGTTAGTTCATGCCACCTGTCAATGTCTCAGTACTGGTTTAGATCTCTCTTGGAATTCTCAGATGACCTGACTACTCCAGCAGAAGCTAAGTCCTTGCTAGTCATTTGTTGTTCATTGTTTTTTGAATATATTTTTCAGTACATGCTATATTTCAGTCCAGCCTGCTATTATGATATTTCCTTGCTAGCTGGAAGCTCTGGGGGTGCAGAGCTGCACCTCCACACCGTGAGTCAGTGTGGAGGTCTTTTTGCACACTCTGCGTGGTTTTTGTAGTTTTTTATACTGACCGCATAGTTCCCTTTCCTATCCTCTGTCTTTCTAGAGAAGATTCGGCCTCCTTTGCTAAAATCTGTTTCATTCCTGTGTTTGTCACTTCCCTCTTAACTCACAGTTAATATTTGTGGGGGGCTACCTTTACTTTGGGGAATTTCTCTGAGGCAAGGTAGGCTTCTATTTCTATCTTTAGGGGTAGTTAGCTCTTAGGCTGTGAAGAGGCGTCTAGGGAGAGTTAGGTACGCTCCACGGCTATTTCTAGTGTGTGTGATAGGATTAGCGATTGCGATCAGTAGAGTTACCACTTCCTCAGAGCTTGTCCCAGGTTTTCTGTTTTAACCATCAGGTCACTTCGGGTGCTCCTAACCACCAGGTCATAACAGTACAGCTGGCCCACAAAGTGTTAATGCATCTCAAAAGAGGGATAAGAGAAGTTCTGAGTCAATTTTTTTTTCTTTGCAGCTTGTTTTGTCTTTCTTTTCCCCTTAACCTCTGGGTGGTTCAGGACTCAGGTGTAGATATGGATATTCAAGGTTTGTCCTCTTGTGTGGATCAACTCACTGCTAGGGTACAGAGTATTCAAGATTATGTAGTTCAGAATCCGATGTTAGAGCCTAGAATTCCAATTCCTGATTTGTTTTCTGGGGATAGATCTAAATTTTTGAATTTCAAAAATAATTGCAGACTGTTTCTTGCTCTGAAACCCCGCTCCTCTGGTGATCCCATTCAGCAAGTAAAGATTGTTATTTCTTTGTTGCGCGGCGACCCGCAAGACTGGGCATTCTCCCTTGAGCCAGGAAATCCTGCATTGCTTAATGTGGATGCATTTTTTCTAGCGCTTGGATTGCTTTATGACGAACCTAATTCTGTGGATCAGGCAGAAAAGATCTTGCTGACTCTATGTCAGGGTCAGGATGAGGCAGAAGTATATTGCCAGAAGTTTAGAAAGTGGTCTGTGCTTACTCAATGGAATGAGTGTGCCCTGGCAGCAATTTTCAGAAAGGGTCTTTCTGAAGCCCTTAAGGATGTTATGGTGGGGTTCCCCACGCCTGCTGGTCTGAATAAGTCAATGTCTTTGGCCATTCAGATTGATCGGCGTTTGCACGAGCGCAAAGTTGTGCACCATTTGGTGGTGTCCTCTGAGCGGAGGCCTGAGCCTATGCAATGTGATAGGACTTTGACCAGAGCTGCCCGGCAAGAACACAGACGTCAGAATGGGCTGTGTTTTTACTGTGGTGACTCCTCTCATGCTATCTCTGATTGTCCTAAGCGCACTAAGAGGTTCGCTAGATCTGTCACCATTAGTACTTTGCAGCCTGAATTTCTCTTATCTGTTACTCTGATTTGCTCACTGTCGTCCTACTCTGTTATGGCATTTGTGGATTCAGGCGCTGCCCTGAACTTGATGGACTTGGAGTTTGCCAGGCGCTGTGGTTTTTCCTTGGAGCCTTTGCAGAGTCCTATTCCCTTAAGGGGGATTGATGCTACGCCATTGGCCAAGAATAAACCTCAGTACTGGACTCAGCTGACCATGTACATGGCTCCCGCACATCAGGAAAATATTCGCTTTTTGGTGTTGCATAATTTGCATGATGTTGTCGTGTTGGGTTTGCCATGGTTACAGGTTCATAATCCAGTACTGGATTGGAAATCAATGTCTGTGTCTAGTTGGGGTTGTCAAGGGATACATGGTGATGTTCCTTTGATGTCAATTTCTTCTTCCACTCCTTCTGAAGTCCCTGAGTTTTTGTCGGATTACCAGGATGTATTTGATGAGCCCAAGTCCAGTGCCCTACCTCCTTATAGGGACTGTGATTGTGCTATTAATTTGATTCCTGGTAGTAAGTTCCCTAAGGGCCGACTGTTCAATTTATCTGTGCCAGAACATGCCGCTATGCGGAGTTATGTAAAGGAGTCCTTGGAGAAAGGGCATATTCGCCCGTCTTCGTCGCCGTTGGGAGCAGGGTTCTTTTTTGTGGCCAAGAAGGATGGCTCTCTGAGACCCTGTATAGATTACCGCCTTTTCAATAAAATCACGGTCAAATTTCAGTACCCTTTGCCTCTGTTGTCTGATTTGTTTGCTCGGATTAAGGGGGCTAGTTGGTTTACCAAGATTGACCTTCGAGGGGCGTATAATCTTGTGTGTATTAAACAGGGCGATGAATGGAAAACAGCATTTAATACGCCCGAGGGCCATTTTGAGTATCTGGTGATGCCATTCGGGCTTTCTAATGCTCCATCTGTGTTTCAGTCCTTTATGCACGACATCTTCCGGAAGTATCTGGATAGGTTCATGATCGTATATTTGGATGATATTTTGGTCTTTTCAGATGATTGGGAGTCTCATGTAAGGCAGGTCAGGATGGTGTTCCAGGTCCTTCGTGCTAATGCGCTGTTTGTGAAGGGCTCTAAATGCCTCTTTGGAGTTCAGAAGGTTTCCGTTTTGGGCTTCATTTTTTCCCCTTCTACTATCGAGATGGATCCTGTTAAAGTTCAGGCCATTTATGATTAGACTCAACCTACATCTGTGAAGAGTCTTCAGAAGTTCCTGGGTTTTGCTAATTTTTACCGTCGCTTCATCGCTAATTTTTCTAGTGTGGTTAAGCCTTTGACTGATTTGACGAAGAAAGGTGCTGATGTGGTGAATTGGTCCCCTGCGGCCGTTGAGGCCTTTCAGGAGCTTAAACGTCGTTTTACTTCGGCCCCTGTGTTGCGTCAGCCAGATGTTTTGCTTCCTTTTCAGGTCGAGGTTGATGCTTCTGAGATTGTGGCAGGGGCTGTTTTGTCTCAGAAGTTCTGATGGCTCCTTGATGAAGCCGTGTGCTTTCTTTTCTAGAAAGTTTTCGCCTGCCAAGTGTAATTATGATGTCGGCAATCGGGAGTTGTTGGCTATGAAGTGGGCATTTGAGGAGTGGCGACATTGGCTTGAGGGAGCCAAACATCGCGTGGTGGTCCTGACTGATCACAAGAATCTGACTTACCTCGAGTCCGCCAAGCGGTTGAACCCTAGACAGGCTCAATGGTCACTGTTTTTCTCTCGTTTCGATTTTGTGGTCTCATACCTTCCGGGATCTAAGAATGTGAAGGCTGATGCCCTTTCTAGGAGTTTTTTGCCTGATTCTCTGGGAGTCCCTGAGCCGGCTGGTATTCTTAAAGAGGGAGTGATTCTGTCTGCCATCTCCCCTGATTTGCGACGGGTGCTGCAGGAGTTTCAGGCTGATAGACCTGACCGCTGCCCAGTGGAGAAACTGTTTGGCCCTGATAGATGGGCTAGTAGGGTTATTTCTGAGGTTCATTGTTCAGTGTTGGCTGGTCATCCTGGGATTTTTGGTACCAGAGATTTGGTTGCCAGGTCCTTTTGGTGGCCTTCCTTGTCACGGGATGTGCGTTCTTTTGTGCAGTCCTGTGGGACTTGTGCTCGGGCCAAACCTTGCTGTTCTCATGCCAGTGGGTTGCTTTTGCCTTTGCCTGTCCCGAAGAGGCCCTGGACACATATTTCCATGGATTTTATTTCTGATCTTCCTGTCTCTCAAAGGATGTCTGTCATCTGGGTGGTTTGTGATCGGTTTTCTAAGATGGTCCATTTGGTACCCTTGCCTAAATTGCCTTCCTCCTCTGATTTGGTTCCATTATTTTTTCAGCATGTGGTTCGTCTGCATGGCATTCCGGAGAACATTGTGTCGGACAGAGGTTCCCAATTTGTTTCTAGGTTTTGGCGGTCCTTTTGTGCTAAGATGGGCATTGATTTGTCTTTTTCTTCAGCGTTCCATCCTCAGACAAATGGCCAAACCGAACGAACCAATCAGACCTTGGAAACCTATCTGAGATGCTTTGTTTCTGCTGATCAGGATGATTGGGTAACCTTCTTGCCATTGGCCGAGTTCGCCCTTAATAATCGGGCTAGTTCTGCTACTTTGGTTTCACCTTTTTTTTGTAATTCTGGTTTTCATCCTCGTTTTTCTTCAGGGCAGGTTGGGCCTTCTGACTGTCCTGGTGTGGATTCTGTGGTGGACAGGTTGCAACAAATTTGGACTCAAGTGGTGGACAATTTGACGTTGTCTCAGGAGAAGGCGCAACGTTTTGCTAACCGCCGTCGCTGTGTTGGTCCCCGACTTCGTGTTGGGGATTTGGTTTGGTTGTCTTCTCGTTATGTTCCTATGAAGGTTTCTTCTCCTAAGTTCAAGCCTCGTTTCATTGGTCCTTATACGATTTCTGAAATTATCAATCTTGTGTCGTTTCGTTTGGCCCTTCCAGCTTCTTTTGCCATCCATAATGTGTTCCATAGGTCGTTGTTGCGGAGATATGTGGCGCCTATGGTTCCTTCCGTTGATCCTCATGCTCCGGTGTTGGTTGAGGGGGAGTTGGAGTATGTGGTGGAGAAGATTTTAGATTCTCGTATTTCGAGACGGAAGCTTCAGTACCTGGTTAAATGGAAGGGCTATGGTCAGGAGGATAATTCCTGGGTTGTTGCCTCCGATGTCCATGCTGCCGATTTGGTTCGTGCCTTTCATTTGGCTCGTCCTGATCGGCCTGGGGGCCCTGGTGAGGGTTCGGTGACCCCTCCTCAAGGGGGTGGTACTGTTGTGAATTCCGTTCTCGGGCTCCCTCCTGTGGTCGTGAATGGTACTTTGGGGAGTTCTGTCCTTGGACACCCTCTGGTGGCTTTGAGTGGAACTGCTGATCTTTGAGGTTGGCTTTCTCAGCTGCCCTCGTTTATTGCTGCTGCTGACTTCCCTATTTAACTCTGCCCAGGTCATTAGTTCATGCCAGCTGTCAATGTCTCAGTACTGGTTTAGATCTCTCTTGGAATTCTCAGATGACCTGACTACTCCAGCAGAAGCTAAGTCCTTGCTAGTCATTTGTTGTTCATTGGTTTTTGAATATATTTTTCAGTACATGCTATGTTTCAGTCCAGCCTGCTATTATGATATTTCCTTGCTAGCTGGAAGCTCTGGGGGTGCAGAGCTGCACCTCCACACCGTGAGTCGGTGTGGAGGTCTTTTTGCACACTCTGCGTGGTTTTTGTAGTTTTTTATACTGACCGCATAGTTCCCTTTCCTATCCTCTGTCTTTCTAGAGAAGATTCGGCCTCCTTTGCTAAAATCTGTTTCATTCCTGTGTTTGTCACTTCCCTCTTAACTCACAGTTAATATTTGTGGGGGGCTACCTTTACTTTGGGGAATTTCTCTGAGGCAAGGTAGGCTTCTATTTCTATCTTTAGGGGTAGTTAGCTCTTAGGCTGTGAAGAGGCGTCTAGGGAGAGTTAGGTACGCTCTACGGCTATTTCTAGTGTGTGTGATAGATTAGGGATTGTGGTCAGTAGAGTTACCACTTCCTCAGAGCTTGTCCCAGGTTTTCTGTTTTAACCATCAGGTCACTTCGGGTGCTCCTAACCACCAGGTCATAACACCCTCTCTAGGCTATGAATATCAGTGTCATGTCGGACGCTGTTCAGACCAGGTCATCCGACAGACAGCGGTAGTTCCGCTTTTGACCACTATTTGCTCATTGGCGTCGGCTAGATTTTGTCTAGCTGTTCCGAGGTTAATTTACCTGATTCTCGGATTGGAGGCTGGGCCATGCCCATTGCCTTTAAATAGTTCTCCTGATCATTGGGTGTCGCCGATTATAGCTCCTGTCTTGCGCATTTGTTATCTCGGTCTGGAGTGGAGAGCTGGTCGTTGGAGTATCGTTGCTGGTGGTGTATTTTCCCTTGTCTTATTTACTCCTTCCTATATTTGTGTTTATTTTGCCCTGCACATTTATAGTGTATTCCTGAGTGACTGCAGCGTGATGTATATTTTCCTTTATCCTTGTCTGTGCTAACTGTGGGTACTGGTGTATTGCATTCACTGGGTGGAGGGCAGAGGTTTCCAGCTCAGGGTTGTATCAGGAGGCAGGGTGAGGTTCGAGGCCTGAACATGCACACCATCAGTGTAAACTTCAGGTAGAGGGCCAGTCAGTATTTCCCTAGTCTTAGGGAGATTGCAGGGGCCCGGGTTATAAGCTCTCGCCCACCTAGTCTCTCCGTGACATTATAATCGGCCAACATTATTTCCATGGATCCCATGATTTCCATAAACCGCCAGTTGAGGGCGCTGTTCCTACAGGTCACTGAGTTGAGGGGGGCAGTGCAGCAACAGGGAATAGCAGTATCTAATGTGCAAGCCGTTGTTACAGATAAAGTTGCTGAACCTAAGTATCCGTTGCCTGAAAAATTTGCTGGGGAACGCAGTAAATTTGTTACTTTTCATGAGGCTTGCAAACTATATTTTCGGATGCGTCCGACTTCCTCCGGTAATGAGGCTTAGCGTGTGGGCCTGGTGTTGTCATTATTATGCGGGGATCCCCAAGCATGGGCGTTTTCTTTGCCATCTGATTCTGCTGCTTTTGACTCTGTGGAGAGTTTTGTTTCTGCACTTGGAAACATCTACGACGAGCCTGACAGAATGGCTCTAGCAGAATCTAAGATACGCACTATTTGCCAGGGGGAGCGAGTAGCAAAGGATTACTGTTCTGAATTCCGCCGCTGGGCGGTCGACACTCAGTGGAATGATTCCCCGCTGCGGAGTCATTTTATTCATGGAGTTTCTGACAGGGTTAAAAAAGCCCTCCTGATGTACGAGACTCCTACTTCACTTGATTCCGCTATGAGTCTTGTTGTCCGTATTGATCGCCGTTTGCGTCTGGGAGAGCATGTGACGTCATCTGTGGGAGGAGGTTTGGGTTTACGTGAGGTTGCTGCAGGTGAGCCCACGGAACCTATGCAAATCGCAGGGGTATCACATGTTAAGCATCAGGCTTCTGTACATGGGAGGCAGGGAGCCTGCTTTTTCTGCGGTAAAACTGGTCATTTTATTAATATCTGTCCTCTGCTGTCAAAGAAAAATGCAACGGCGGAAAGACTTCTAAACTCAGAGGGTGTGGAGGAGTCCAATCTGAGCTTGTGTATGTCCTCCATGATGGTATCTCACATGCATGCTCCCTGCCAAGGTTGTTGTTGCTGGCAGAGAGCTGCCAATCACTGTTTTTGTGGATAGTGGTTCTGCCACAAACCTCATTGATGAGGAGTTTGCACGCACCGCTGGTTTTAGGATCGAAAAACTGCCTCATCCTATCCGCGTGGTCGCTATCAATTCTGCTCCTCTCCCACAGGGGGAGATTACTGAGTTTGTGTCTGAGATTAAACTCCACATTGGGGTTCTTCATTCTGAGCAGGTTACATGTAAGGTGCTCAAGAGTCTTCCGGCACCATTGGTTCTGGGTTTTCCATGGTTGTCTACACACAACCCGGTGATAGACTGGAAAACTCAGGACATAATTCAGTGGAGTGATTTCTGCCAGAAGAATTGCTTGGCCACATGTGCTGCTGTGACTTCAAGTGTCCCTGAGTCACTTCTGGATTTTGTGGATGTGTTCTCTGAGAAGGGTTGTTCAGAGTTGCCACCACATTGTCCCTATGACTGTACTATCAGGTTTAAACCAGGGGCTAAATTGCCCAAAGCAAGGATGTTTAACATCTCCGGTCCGGAGAGACAAGCGCTAAAGGATTACATTGCTGAAAGTTTGAGCAAAGGGCACATCAGGCCTTCATCCTCTTCGGTGGCAGCAGGGTTCTTCTTCGTTAAGAAGAAAGATGGTGGACTACGGCCGTGTCTGGATTTCCGGGAGTTAAACCAGATTACGGTTTGTGATCCATACCCTATGCCATTGATATTGGATTTGTTCAACCAGGTGGCAGGTGCTAAGTGGTTTACCAAGCTTGACCTCAGGGGGGCGTACAACCTCATAAGAGTCCGTCAAGGTGATGAGTGGAAGACGGCTTTTAATACCCCTGAGGGTCATTTTGAAAATTTGATGATGCCATTTGGGTTGACAAACGCACCTGCAGTGTTTCAGCATTTCATAAATGATGTGTTCTCGCATGTTTTGGGGAAATTCGTTATTGTGTACCTTGATGACATCCTCATATATTCTTGCGACTGTGACACTCATTTAGATCATGTCAGGCAGGTGTTACAGCTTCTCAGAGAGAATAAGCTGTATGCAAAACTGGAGAAATGTGTGTTTTCGGTACAGGAGTTGCCTTTCTTGGGCTATATCGTGTCTGCCTCTGGTTTTAAAATGGTCGCCGCTAAGGTGCAAGCGGTGTTGCATTGGGAACGGCCTGATAACCTGAAAGCACTTCAGCGGTTCCTTGGGTTTTCTAACTACTATAGGAAATTTATCAAGGATTTTTCCACCAATGCTAAACCGCTAACTGACATGACTAAAAAGGGTACCAATTTCTCCGTTTGGCCTGAGGCTGCTGTGTGCGCATTCGAATCTCTTAAAAACAGGTTTGTTTCGGCCCCCATTATGGTGCAGCCAGATGTATCGAAACCTTTTGTGGTGGAAGTCGATGCATCTGAAGTTGGTGTGGGGGCGGTGCTGTCACAAGGCTCATCCTTGAGCGGTTTGCGTCCGTGCGCCTATTTTTCCAAGAAATTGTCGCCCGCCGAACGTAACTATGATATCGGCAACAGAGAGTTGTTGGCAATCAAATTGGCCTTTGAGGAATGGCGACACTTCTTGGCGTGGTCGATTCATCAGGTCACTGTTGTTACCAACCATAAGAATTTGCTTTATTTGGAGTCTGCCAAGCGTCTGTCTCCCAGGCAGGCTCGCTGGGCATTGTTTTTCACGCGGTAAAATTTTGTTGTCACCTACAGACCGGGGTCTAAAAACACTAAGGCAGATGCTCTGTCCAGGTGTTTTCCGGGGGGAGAACCTCGGGAGGATCCAGTACCCATCCTCCAAAAGGGACGGCTCTCACTACCGAGGTGGAGGCTGAGATTGCCGAGGCTCAGGAGGAGGTACCATCTGAGCTTCCCATCAACAAATCTTTTGTACCGCTTCATCTCCACTTAAAGGTTTTGGCGGAGCATCATGATGCTGTCCTGGCTGGCCACCCAGGGGTTAGAGGTACCTTGGAGTTGGTGTCACGTCGGTTTTGGTGGCCCAAGATCCGACAGGACGTGGTCTCATACGTGTCAGCTTGTACCACGTGCGCTAGGGCTAAGACGCCTCGCTCCCGTCCTGTTGGCACACTACTTCCTCTTGAGGTACCTAGTAAGCCATGGACGGAAATATCCATGGATTTCATCACTGATTTGCCCTCATCAGCTGGGAACACGGTCATCTTGGTGATTGTTGATCGGTTCTCAAAAATGTCGCACTTTGTGTCTTTGCCTTCGTTGCCTAACGCTAAGACTCTGGCGCAGGTATTTGTGCAGGAGGTGGTCAGACTTCATGGGGTTCCATCTGACATCGTGTCTGATAGGGGGTCTCAGTTTGTGGCAAAATTTTGGAAAGCATTTTGCTGGGGATCAAGTTGTCTCATTCTTCGGCGTTTCATCCTCAGTCAAATGGTCAGACTGAGAGTATGAACCAAAATTTGGAACAGTACTTACGCTGCTTTGTCTCTGATAATCAGAAGGAGTGGTCTACCTTTCTTCCTTTGGCTGAGTTTGCCATCAATAATCATCGCCAGGAGTCATCTAGGGAGTCTCCGTTTTTTCGGGTTTACGGGCTACATCCTCAATTTTGTACTTTGAGTCAAAGGGGTTCTTCCGGCGTTCCGGAGGAGGACCGCTTAGGAGCACAATTGTCGTCAGTCTGGAGGAGAGTTAAACAGCGCCTGTTGAGTGTGGGTGCTAGGTACAAACGTGTGGCTGACAGTAGGCGGGTGCCCGGTCCGGACCTGAGTGTGGATGAGTGGGTGTGGTTATCCACAAAAAACATAAAACTCAAAATTCCGTCCCTTAAATTGGGTCCACGGTTTATTGGTCCATTTAGGGTCACCGCCGTCATTAACCCAGTAGCGTACTGACTGGAGCTCCCCACGGTGTATAAGATACACAACGTGTTCCACAGGTCTCTTCTGAAGAGGGTGGTGGGTTCTGTGGACGCGGCGCCTATGCCATTTCCAGTCTTGGTGGATGGTAACCTGGAATTTGAAGTCTCCAAGGTGGTTGACTCTCGTGTAGTGCGCCGCACTTTACAGTACTTGGTACACTGGCGTGGTTATGGGCCTGAGGAGAGGTCCTGGGTACCAGCCTCAGACATTCATGCGGATCGGCTGATCAGGTTTTTTCATCGTCATCATCCGGACAGGCCGGGTCCTATAAGCCATGAGGGCCCTGGGGTCCCTCGTAGAAGGCGGGGTACTGTCATGTCGGACGCGGTTCATACCAGGTCATCCGACAGACAGCGGTAGTTCCGCTTTTGACCACTATTTGCTCATTGGCGTCGGCTAGATTTTGTCTAGTTGTTCCGGGGTTAATTTACCTGATCCTTGGATTGGAGGCTGGGCCATGCCCATTGCCTTTAAATAGTTCTCCTGATCATTGGGTGTCGCCGATTATAGCTTCTGTCTTGCGCATTTGTTATCTCGGTCTGGAGTGGAGAGCTGGTCGTTGGAGTATCGTTACTGGTGGTGTATTTTCCCTTGTCTTATTTACTCCTTCCTATATTTGTGTTTATTTTGCCCTGCACATTTATAGTGTATTCCTGAGTGACTGCAGCGTGATGTATATTTTCCTTTATCCTTGTCTGTGCTAACAGTGGGTACTGGTGTATTGCATTCACTGGGTGGAGGGCAGAGGTTTCCAGCTCAGGGTTGTATCAGGAGGCAGGGTGAGGTTCGAGGCCTGAACATGCACACCGTCAAAGTAAACTTCAGGTAGAGGCCAGTCAGTATTTCCCTAGTCTTAGGGAAATTGCAGGGGCCCGGGTTATAAGCTCTCGCCCACCTAGTCTCCCCATGACAATCAGCCCGCAGCTGTCTGCATAGCCTTTCTGGCTATAAAATATAGGGGGACCTCACGTAATTTTTTGGGGGGGGTCCCCCTAGTTTAATAGCCAGTAAAGGCTACGCAGACAGCTGCGGGCTGATATTCATAGCAGGCTACAAATATTGGCCCCTGACCGTCGGCTTTCCCCCTCTGGCGCAGAAAATTGCGCTCATTAAGGCCTCTTTCACACTTGCGTCGGTAAGGGTCCGTCGCTATGCGTCGGGCCGACGCATGTTGTGAAATTTGTGGACGACGTGGGCAGCGGATGCAGTTTTTCAATGCATCCGCTGCCCATTCTGAAGTCCGGGGAGGAGGGGGCGGAGTTTCGGCTGCGCATGCGCGGTAGAAAATGGCGGACGCGATGGACAAAAAAACGTTCACTTTAACGTTTTTTCGTGCCGACAGTCTGCCAAAATCCGTTTTCCGTCTGATCCGTTTTTTCTGTCGGATCCGTTTTTTACTGCCGGATCCGTTTTTTCCCACCGGATCTGTTTTTTTTCCGCCGGAAGAGGGGCCATGGATATAGGCACCCCCTGGCTACAAATACCAGTCCGCAGCCACCCTGGAAATGGTGCATCTGTAAGATGCGCCAATTCCGGCACTTAGCCCCTCTCTTCCCACTCCCGTGTAGCGGTGGGATATGGAGTAATAAGGGGTTGATGTCACCTTGCTATCGTAAGGTGACATTAAGCTGGGTTAATAACGGAGAGGTGTCAATAAGACGCCTATGCATTATTAATCCAATACTAATAAAGGGTTAATAAAACACACACACACGTAAGGAAAAAAGTATTTTAATATTCTTCATTTAACCATACTTACCATACTTCAGCGCCTGCAAAAAACGTAAAATAATAAACCGTATACTACCTGTCCACCATAGTCCAATTAATAACGAATGTCCCACGACGATCTCCCCTATAGAACAGTGACATCGGGTGATGTCACTGCTCTATAGGACCTTCAGTGACACACTGACAGGAGACAATGGCTCCTGCAGTGCATCACCGAGGTTACCTGAGTTCAAAGTCTTATTTTATGGCAATTGCTTCGTGGGAAAATTTCTCACAGGAGCAATGGCATAAAGTGAGACTTGGGGCTATTTTTTTTTTTTACAGCGGCGGAGGAATACAGTGGCGGAAGGATACCTTCCTCCCGTCATTGTGCTCCTGGAGCCCTTAGAGAGCAGTCGCATCAGCTGATGCTGCCGTTCTCTACGGGAGATCGTTGTGGGACACTCGTGGATTTCTGCGGACAGGGAGTATATTGGTTGTTTGTTATTTTAATCTTTTTTACAGATGACACTGGCTTCGGGAAACAAAGTGACAAGTAATGGTGAGTATGTAATCTATGTTTAATGTACTGTATGTCTGTATGTATGTATTGTATGTAATGTATGAATGTACTGTATGTAGTATGTATATCGTATGTATGTAGTATCTATGTAGTATGTATGTAGCATGTAGTATGTATGTAATATGTATGTAGCATGTAGTATGTATGTAGCATGTAGTATGTATGTAGCATGTATGTAGCATGTAGTATGTATGTAGCATGTATGTAGCTTGTAGTATGTATGTAGTATGTATGTATGTAGTATGTATGTAGCATGTAGTATGTATGTAGCATGTATGTAGTATGTATGTAGCTTGTATGTAGTATGTATGTAGCATGTTGTATGTATGTAGGTAGTATGTATGTAGCATGTAGTATGTATGTATGCATGTAGCATGTAGTATGTATGTAGTATGTATGTAGCATGTAGTATGTATGTAGTATGTTTGTAGTATGTATGTAGCATGTATGTAGTATTTATTTTTTTTACATTCAACACATTAGCCGGATGATGGGACTACTACTGTCCCATCATTGGCTAATGTGTCAATCACTGTCATTGTAGCAGGCATCGTCCGATGGGCCTATGCAGCATCAATAGTAAAAACATCTAATGTTAAAAATAATAAAAAAATTAAAAAATCATTATATACTTACCTTCCGCCGCCTTTCCCGTTCCTCGCGACGCTCCGGTGACCAGTCCATGCAAGCGTCAGGTTCCGGTGGCAAGGATGGTCTGCGAGAAGGACCTACCATGACGTCACGGTCATGTGACCGCGACGTCATCACAAGTAGTGCGCGCCTGCGCGAGAAGGACCTGCCGTGACATCACAGTCATGTGACCGCGACACGGTCATGTGACCGTGATGTCATCACAGGTCCTGCGCGAGAAGGAGACGACAGAACTACAAGGGGCCCTCGGAAGGTAAGTATATGTTTATTTTTTATTTTTTAACCTGTGAAATATGTGGCTGGGCAATATACTACGTAGCTGGGCAATATACTAGGTGACTGGCCAATATACTACGTGGCTGGGCAATATACTACGTGGCTCTGTGCTGCATACTATGTCGCTGTGCAATATACTATGTGGCTCTGTGCTGTATACTACGTCACTGGGCAATATACTACGTAACTGGGCAATTTACTACGTGGCTCTGTGCTGTATACTACGTCACTGGGCATTATACTACGTAACTGGGCAATATACTACGTGGCTCTGTGCTGTATACTACGTCGCTGTGCAATATACTACGTGGTTGGGCAATATACTACGTAGCTGGGCAATATACTATGTGACTGGACAATATACTACGTGGCTGGGCAATATACTACGTGGCTCTGGGCAATATACTACGTGGCTTTGGGCAATATACTACGTGGCTCTGTGCTGTATACTACGTGGCTCTGTGCTGTATACTACGTCACTGGGCAATATACTACGTGGCTGGGCAATATACTACGTGGCTGGGCAATATACTACATGGGCTGGGCAATATACTATGTGGGCTGTGCAATATACTACGTGGACATGCATATTCTAGAATACCCGATACTTTAGAATTGGGCCACCATCTAGTAAATATATATTTTTTATTTTATTATTTTTCCCTATCTAAGGGGGTGATAAGGAGGAGTTTTATTTACTATTTTTTATTTTGATCACTGTGATAGGGTCTATCACAGTGATCAAAATGAACCAATAGGAAAGATTTCCTATTGTTACTGGTTGCCGGCCTGCAGATCTCGGTGTGCGCACTGCGCATGTGCCTGCCATTTTCCCCTGGAAGAAGATGCTGGCGGCCCGCGGGACTTCATGGGGGATGCCTA
Source organism: Ranitomeya variabilis (assembly GCF_051348905.1). Classification (NCBI taxonomy): domain Eukaryota; kingdom Metazoa; phylum Chordata; class Amphibia; order Anura; family Dendrobatidae; genus Ranitomeya; species Ranitomeya variabilis. The sequence continues at coordinate 376,855,157 of NC_135232.1, forward strand.
GACACCAGAGGTACCAGCGGGGTGATTGGGGGACTTATTTCTCTCTCCTCTGATGTGCGATCACATCAGGGGAGAGAGAAATTATATGGAAAATCTGACTTTTTTTTGCGGTCGCCGTTATACCGTTAATAACTATAATCGCAACACCAGGGTCGGTAAAAACCGCCCCGAATCATATTCTCTGGGGTCTTGGCTACCACCGGCAGCCGAGAGCCCAGAGAAATTCCGACTTTGGGGGCGCTATACACTTAAACCATAGCACCCTTAAAAAGTGGCTCTGTGGTTTAAGTACCCTTAACTGCCGCCGTTAAAAGACGTATTAGCGGTCATTAAGGGGTTAAATAAAGGTGCACTGTTTTGGATATTTCCTGGTATTTTTGCTTTGACAAAACTTCATTCCTTTACTTAGGTGCGGATTATATGCATTTTTGATGTGTTTTTTTTATCTGCAGATTTTCAGCATCTAAGGGTACCTTCCGACGTCATTATTTGCTGCAGTCTTTCAGATCCGCAGCATGTCAGTTTCTCTTGCTAGTCTCCGCAGCAGAAATTTCCACAATAGAATGTATTGGATGTGGTTTAGTGAACATATAATACAAAATATGCTAGATCCTGATCATGGGCGCATAGCCTAACTCTATTGGGAAACATTTGCACAGAAAACTTAGCGTACCCGCAAGAGAAATTGACTGTCATGGTTTGGCAGGCTTACCCCCCTGCCCTCTCAGGGTTAATTGTTGTGGCCTCCTTTTGGATCTGGGAGGGATATTTATACCCATGCTGGACTAGGATTCTCTGTCAGTTATACATCTGTTCTGGCTGTGTGTCTGACCCCCTTGTGTGCTTGTGCATTCTGACTTGCTTGTTTGCTCTCCATGCCTTATCTGATCTGTTTAATCCTCTTGGCTTCCATGCTTTGTGTTTCTATCCGTTCGCTTACTTGGCTTTCTGACCTCCAGCTTCCACATGACTATCCTTCTGTCTCACCCTCCGGTACCTCGCCTATTCCCTGGTTATTGACTTCAGCAAGATTGACTACTCTCTGGCGCCGTTCGCCTCTTTGCACCGTGGCGCCTGGCTCCACCCTTGGCCGCTCCCGCTCGGTCACATGGCTCAAGTCCTGCTTGCTACCCGGTGAGTTCTTTGCTGGTCTGCTCTGGGCTCCCTTACTGCAGCGAGTAGCCTCCCAGCATTAATTACACCTGGGAGCCTTGACATTGACATGCTGCAGATTTGAAGCACGCTTCACAGGTCAGTTTACACTGTGTAAGTAATAAGCACAGTGGGTATGAGATTTCTAGAAACACCTTCCACTTTGCTGGAGCTGTAAGATGCTGCTTCTTGACACAGGGAAAACACACAGCCTCAAAAAGGCGATCAAAGCTCATCATGGGAACGCAGCTGAAGTGTGTGTATTTCTGTGTGTGTGTGTATATAAGGCTACTTTCACACATCCGTTTTTCGCCGTCAGGCACAATCTGGCGAATTGTGAAAAAAACGGATCTGGTCAATGATGCCGCCGGATCCATTTTTTTCCCATAGACTTGTATTAGCGCCGGATTGCGCCTGATGACCTTCCGTTTCATCCGTTTTTCGCCGGATGCTGCAAAAATTGCCGGTCCTGCGGCCAGAGAAAACGTACAGAGGAACTTTTTTTGTTCCAGTGAAAAACATGACGGCGCTGGAATCGGCGCTGTCCGGCTTTTCTTACAATGGACGCCTATGGGTGCCGAATGCGCCACATGATGATATCCGGCGCCGGAGTCCGGCCTCCAAACTGCACGTGCCCTGTTCTCTCTCTCTCTCTCGTTCTCTCTCTCTCTTTTTACTATTGATGCTGCCTGTGCAGCATCAATAGTAAAAAGATATAATGTAAATAATAATAATAAAAAAATAAAAATCGTGATATTCTCACCTTCTGGCGGCCCCGGCAGCCTTCCCGCTCCTCGCGATGCTCCCGCCAGCTCCTGTTCCTAGTGATGCCTAGCGACAATAACCCCAGATGACGTGGAGGTCTTGTGAGACTGCTACGTCATCAAAGATCATTGCCGCAAGGCATTACTGGGAACGGGAGCTGGCGGGAGCATCACGAGGAGTGGGAAGGCTGCCGGGGCCGCCAGAAGATGAGAATATCATGACTTTTTATTATTATTTTTTATATTATATTTTTATCCCAGAACCGGAAGAAAAGCTGATCCAGCGCATCAGTTTTTACACTAATTGCACCTGATCCAGCAATCCGTCCCGCCTCCGGATTATGCCTGACGGCGCAGGACAGATGTGTGAAAGTAGCCTAAACCAGGATTGCTTTTTTGTTAATTCAGTCTCCCAAATAGTGTAAGGCTTCATTCAGATGTTTAGGTTGCACATTTTGTATCTCTTTTTTTCATGGGGGTGGTGCTAGTGTGGCGCCCTGTGTCTGTGTCGCCACAAAATTATAACTTTTGTACAGTGTCGGACTAGGGTGCCAAGGGCTTACCAGTAACAATGACTTTGGGGGCCCACATTTCATCTGCATACAAATATTACACAACCCTCGTTCACAAATTTACCTATATCTCTATATAATAATAAACTAGGTAGTTTGGTTAATGAATGATGAGATGCTGCTTTTTTCTGTACAGAATAAATCATGTGAATTATGCCAAGTACTACCCATATAGTGGGGTTAGGGGCCCGTGTCTGCACAGGGACCCACCGGGGGATTCCCCTGTTCCCCTATGTGCCAATTCAAGCCTGCATATGTACTATTTAATATGTGTATTGCAAATGATGGGACTTATGCTTTCTCTGCTGGGAACAACTACACACAAAATAAACCCAGCTCCCTTCCTCTGCCTGAAGCTTAGATATTTGCACAGATAATGTAGCGCCCCCACTGTCGCAGGGCCGAGGGGTACCCGGTACCGGGCCTCTGAGTCTCTGTTCTGGGGTTGTCACGGTGGCTAGGCCCGGTCCGTGACCCTACTGAGGGGTGTACAATAAAGGTGGAGGGAATGGTGATGATGTTGTGGTGGTGCGGTGCAGGTCGGTCGCAGTAAATAACGAGGACACCAGGTTGCAGTCTCTTTACCTCTTCACTGAAGGCCTCAGGATAGATTTGTGTGAGACAGCCCGCCTATAGCTGACTGTCCTGCCGTAGGTTTGAAGTATTGCTTGGAGCCTAGTACTTCCTCGGCGTTCCGGCCACTGGCTACGCGCCTCAGTAGGATGTTGCCTCGTCTTACAGCACGACTCCTACTGGTATTTCTCCTTGTTGCGTTGATCTCGTTTCTCACTCAGCACAATGAACCTCGCTTCTTGTCCTTTCTTAGGGTACTGCCGCTATCTCGTGCAGGTGCGGTCCCGTAACGTTCTCTCTGTTCGCTAGGCCTCTGTCAGGATCCCACCCCTGACAGGGACCCCTGTTGTGAACTCTGTTTCCGGGCTCCCTCCTGTGGTCATGAGTGGTACTGTGTGAGTTCTCTCTTTGGGCTCCTCCTGGTGGCTCTTTTTGTTATTTTGCAGGTTTCTGGCAGGATCAGCTGTCTCGTCATCTGCTAGTTAGGTTTCCTATTAAATCCACCTGGTCCTTCATTCCTTGCCTGTTGCCGTTGTATTCAGTGTTATTCTGATTGCTCCTGTCTACATCCGTTATCAGTCTCTCCAAGAGAAGCTAAGTTCTGTTTGCTTATTTTTGCTCATCTGTGTTCAAGATGTTTCCTAGTATATGATGAGTTTTTGTCCAGCTTGCTAATATGTGATTTCCCTGCTTGCTGGTGCTCTGGGGTGCTGAGTTGCTCCCCCCACATCGTTAGTTGGTGTGGGGGTTCTCGCATTCTCTGCGTGGATATTTTTGCATAGGGTTTTTTACTGACCGCACAGATCCCTTGCTATTTTCTGCTATCTAGCGTTAGCGGGCCTCATTTGCTTAACCTGTTTCATCTCTGCGTTTGTCTTTTCCTCTTAACTCACCGTTATTATTTGTGGGGGGCTTCTATATCTCTGGGGGATTTCTCTGAGGCAAGTGAGGTCTTTACTTTCTCTTTAGGGGTAGTCAGTTTCTCAGGCCATGAAGAGACGTCTAGGATTTCAGGAAACGTTCCACGGCTGCCTATAGTGTGTGCGGTTAGGATCAGGTTTGCGGTTAGTCCAGTTACCACATCCCCAGAGCTCGTCCTATTATTTTCTACTTAGCTGGTTAGATTTGTGATCCTAAGCCACTAGGATCATAACAGTGCAACAGGCCAAAAGTGTTAAATGCATCGCAAAAGTGGGATAAGAGAAATCCTGAGTTCAAATTTTTTTTTTCTGCTCTGCAGTCTGTCCTGCTTCTCTCCTCCCCTTAATCTCTGGGTGGCTTTGAGTTCTGCTGCAGACATGGATATTCAGAGTCTGACTTCTAGTGTGGATCATCTTGCTGCAAGGGTGCAAAGCATTCAGGATTTTGTTGTTCACAGTCCTATGTCTGAGCCAAAAGTACCTATTCCTGAGTTTTTTTCTGGAGATAGATCTAGGTTTCTGAATTTTAAGAACAATTGTAAATTATTTCTTTCTTTGAGACCTCGTTCCTCTGGTGATTCCGCTCAGCAAGTTAGAATTGTTATCTCTCTGTTATGCAGCGACCCTCAAGATTGGGCCTTCTCCCTGGCGCCAGGAGATCCTGCATTGCTGAATGTGGATGTGTTTTTTCTGGCGCTTGGATTGCTTTATGAGGAACCTAATCTGGAGAACCAGGCAGAAAAGGCCTTGCTGGCTCTCTCTCAGGGTCAGGATGAAGCTGAGGTGTATTGTCAAAAATTTCGGAAATGGTCGGTGCTTACTCAATGGAATGAGTGTGCCCTGGCTGCAAATTTCAGAGAAGGTCTTTCTGAAGCCATTAAGAATGTTATGGTGGGGTTCCCCACGCCTGTGAGTCTGAATGAGTCAATGGCTTTGGCCATTCAGATTGATCGGCGTTTGCGGGAGCGCAAACCTGCGCACCATCTGGCGGTGTTTTCTGAACAGAAACCTGAGTCTATGCAATGTGATAGGATTCTGACCAGAATTGAACGGCAAAATCATAGACGTCAGAATGGGTTGTGCTTTTACTGTGGTGATTCAGCTCATGTTATCTCAGCATGCTCTAAGCGCACAAAAAACTTTGCTAGATCTGTCACCATTGGTACTGTACAGCCTAAATTAATTTTGTCTGTTACTTTGATTTGCTCTCTGTCATCCTACTGAGTTATGGCTTTTGTAGATTCAGGTGCCGCCCTGAATCTGATGGATTTGTCATTTGCCAAGTGCTGTGGTTTTATCCTTGAGCCATTACAGTTCCCTATTCCATTGAAGGGAATTGATGCTACACCATTGGCCAAGAATAAACCTCAATACTGAACTCAAGTGACCATGTGTATGACTCCTGCACATCAGGAGGTGATTCGCTTTCTTGTGTTATATAATTTGCATGACGTTGTCGTGTTGGGTCTGCCATGGTTGCAGGCTCATAATCCAGTCCTGGATTGGAAAGCTATGTCTGTGTTGAGTTGGGGTTGCCAGGGAATTCATGGCGATGCTCCCTTGGTATCAATTGCTTCCTCTACTCCTTCTGAAGTCCCTGACTTTTTGTCGGACTACCAGGATGTATTTGATGAGCCCAAATCCAGTGCCCTACCTCCTCATAGGGATTGTGATTGTGCTATAAATTTGATTCCTGGTAGTAAGTTCCCTAAGGGACGACTGTTTAATTTGTCTGTACCAGAGCATGCCGCTATGCGGAGCTATGTAAAGGAGTCTTTGGAGAAGGGACATATTCGCCCCTCCTCCTCCCCTCTTGGTGCGGGATTCTTTTTTGTGGCCAAGAAGGATGGTTCGTTGAGACCCTGTATAGATTATCGCCTTCTAAATAAAATCACGGTCAAATTCCAGTATCCCTTGCCATTGTTGTCTGATCTGTTTGCTAGGATTAGGGGGTCTAGTTGGTTCACCAAGATAGATCTTCGCGGTGCGTATAATCTTGTGCGTATAAAACAGGGCGATGAATGGAAAACAGCATTTAATACGCCCGAAGGCCATTTTGAGTACTTGGTGATGCCTTTTGGACTTTCTAATGCCCCTTCTGTGTTTCAGTTCTTCATGCACGATATCTTCCGAGAATATCTGGATAAATTTATGATTGTGTATCTGGATGATATTTTGGTATTTTCAGATGATTGGGAATCCCATGTGAAGCAGGTCAGGATGGTATTTCAGGTCCTGCGTGCCAATGCCTTGTTTGTGAAGGGTTCCAAATGTCTCTTCGGAGTCCAGAAGGTTTCCTTTTTGGGCTTTATTTTTTCTCCTTCTTCTATTGAGATGGACCCAGTCAAGGTCCAGGCTATTCATGATTGGACTCAACCTACATCGGTTAAGAGTCTTCAGAAGTTCTTGGGTTTTGCTAATTTTTACCGTCGCTTCATTGCTAATTTTTCTGGTGTGGTTAAACCTTTGACGGATTTGACCAAGAAGGGTTCTGATGTGACTAACTGGTCTCCTGCGGCCGTTGAGGCCTTTCAGGAGCTGAAGCGCCGGTTTTCTTCGGCTCCAGTTTTATGTCAGCCAGATGTCTCTCTTCCCTTCCAGGTCGAGGTTTAAGCTTCTGAAATTGAAGCAGGGGCTGTTTTGTCACAGAGAAGCTCTGATTGCTCTGTGATGAAGCCATGTGCCTTCTTTTCAAGAAAATTTTCGCCGGCTGAATGAAATTATGATGTTGGTAATCGGGAGTTGTTGGCAATGAAGTGGGCATTTGAGGAGTGGCGACACTGGCTAGAGGGAGCTAAGCATCGTGTGGTGGTCTTGACTGATCATAAAAATTTGATTTATCTTGAGTCGGCCAAGCGGTTGAATCCTAGACAGGCTCGTTGGTCGTTGTTTTTCTCACGTTTCGATTTCGTGGTCTTGTACCTTCCTGGTTCGAAGAACGTGAAGGCTGATGCTCTTTCTAGGAGTTTTGTGCCTGACTCCCCTGGAGTTTCTGAGCCGGTTGGTATCCTCAAAGAGGGGGTAATTTTGTCTGCCATTTCCCCAGATTTGCGACGGGTGTTACAGGAATTTCAGGCGGATAGACCTGACCGTTGTCCATCAGAGAGACTGTTTGTCCCAGATAGATGGCCAGCAGAGTTATTTCCGAGGTCCATTCTTCAGTGTTGGCGGGTCATCCTGGGATTTTTGGTACCAGAGATTTGGTGGCTAGATCCTTCTGGTGGCCTTCCTTGTCGCGGGATGTGCGTTCCTTTGTGCAGTCCTGTGGGATTTGTGCTCGGGCTAAGCCTTGCTGTTCTCGTGCCAGTGGTTTGCTTTTGCCTTTGCTGGTTCCTAAGAGGCCTTGGACGCATATTTCCATGGATTTTATTTCGGATCTTCCGGTCTCTCAGAGAATGTCTGTCATCTGGGTGGTTTGTGATAGTTTTTCTAAAATGGTCCATTTGGTGCCCTTGCCTAAGTTGCCTTCTTCCTCCGATTTGGTTCCGTTATTTTTTCAGAATGTGGTTCGTCTGCACGGCATCCCTGAAAACATTGTGTCTGACAGAGGATCCCAGTTTGTGTCCAGATTTTGGCGGTCCTTTTGTGCAAAGATGGGCATTGATTTGTCTTTTTCGTCGGCCTTCCATCCTCAGACGAATGGCCAAACCGAGCGAACTAACCAGACCTTGGAAACTTATTTGAGATGTTTTGTTTCTGCTGACCAGGATGATTGGGTGACTTTTTTGCCATTGGCCGAGTTTGCCCTTAATAATCGGGCTAGTTCGGCTACTTTGGTTTCGCCTTTTTTTTGTAATTCTGGTTTTCATCCTCGTTTTTCCTCGGGTCAGGTTGAGTCTTCTGACTGTCCTGGGGTGGATTCTGTGGTGGATAGGTTGCAACAGATTTGGAACCATGTGGTGGACAATTTGATGTTGTCACAAGAGAAGGCTCAGCGCTTTGCTAACCGTCGTCGCTGTGTGGGTCCCCGACTTCGTGTGGGGGATTTGGTGTGGTTGTCTTCTCGTTATGTTCCTATAAAGGTTTCTTTTCCTAAGTTTAAACCTCTTTTTATCGGTCCTTATAAAATTTTGGAAATCCTCAACCCTGTATCATTTCGCTTGGACCTCCCGGCATCGTTTACCATCCATAATGTGTTCCATAGGTCTTTGTTGCGGAGGTATGTGGTGCCTGTGGTTCCTTCTGCTGAGCCTCCTGCTCCGGTGCTGGTTGAGGGAGAATTGGAATACGTGGTGGAGAAGATCTTGGATTCTCGTATTTCAAGTCGGAGGCTTCAGTATTTGGTTAAGTGGAAGGGCTATGGTCAGGAGGATAATTCCTGGGTTGTCGCCTCTGATGTTCATGCGGCCGATTTGGTTCGTGCCTTCCATGTGGCTCACCCTGATCGCCCTGGGGGTTCTGGTGAGGATTCGGTGACCCCTCCTCAAGGGGGGGTACTGTTGTGAACTCTGTTTCCGGGCTTCCTCCTGTGGTCATGAGTGGTACTGTGTGAGTTCTCTCTTTGGGCTCCTCCTGGTGGCTCTTTTTGTTATTTTGCAGGTTTCTGGCAGGATCAGCTGTCTCGTCATCTGCTAGTTAGGTTTCCTATTTATTCCACCTGGTCCTTCATTCCTTGCCTGTTGCCGTTGTATTCAGTGCTATTCTGATTGCTCCTGTCTACATCCGTTATCAGTCTCTCCAAGAGAAGCTAAGTTCTGTTTGCTTATTTTTGCTCATCTGTGTTCAAGATGTTTCCTAGTATATGATGAGTTTTTGTCCAGCTTGCTAATATGTGATTTCCCTGCTTGCTGGTGCTCTGGGGTGCTGAGTTGCTCCCCCCACATCGTTAGTTGGTGTGGGGGTTCTCGCATTCTCTGCGTGGATATTTTTGCATAGGGTTTTTTACTGACCGCACAGATCCCTTGCTATTTTCTGCTATCTAGCGTTAGCGGGCCTCATTTGCTTAACCTGTTTCATCTCTGCGTTTGTCTTTTCCTCTTAACTCACCGTTATTATTTGTGGGAGGCTTCTATATCTCTGGGGGATTTCTCTGAGGCAAGTGAGGTCTTTACTTTCTCTTTAGGGGTAGTCCGTTTCTCAGGCCGTGAAGAGACGTCTAGGATTTCAGGAAACGTTCCACGGCTGCCTATAGTGTGTGCGGTTAGGATCAGGTTTGCGGTTAGTCCAGTTACCACATCCCCAGAGCTCGTCCTATTATTTTCTACTTAGCTGGTTAGATTTGTGATCCTAAGCCACTAGGATCATAACAGACCCCCCCCTGAGTCTCTCCCCGCAACACCCTCTGCCACAGGATGTTGCCTGTTCAATTCCCAGTCAGCTTCTGTCTAACTTTCTGCCTAACCCCCAGTTTTACCAGATTGTGAGGAGTGGCCTAATACATAGAACCCTTAGCTCCCCCTGGAGGCCAGACTGTGAAGTGTATTGGTGACTGTGATACCTGGTCAGAAGAACTCCTTCAGTGCCATCAGACGTACCATAGCCCCCCTTAGCGGCGGAGCGTCAGTACTGCAGCAACCAGGACTCTGGGGCGCTGCACTCCCCCCCCCGGTTAAATCCAGTACTCCTGGACTGGGGAGAAAACAACAATACATGTCAGCAAAAAGACATACAATTTTGAAATGCAATAACAATAAGCAAGTTTGAACAGGGCTTCCCTTTATGGGAGGTGAGGACACTTGAACGTTACAAACATAGTTAACTATTTTAAATAACAGGCTATAAATAAATTCTCTTACCCAACCGGGTATTCTACTTAGTGCAATTTCTGAACAATAATTTAACATTGCCTTTAAGGACGTACACACTGAATCCACTAAAGACCTTCTTATAAAACACTATAAGGCTAATCAACTTTTTCTTCATTTTCCCTTTTTTACATCTGCAGGACCGCCTGTCTACTTGCCCAGGCCTACCGCCTCTCGTTCTATTACAGGACCGCCCCTTTCAGCCCGGGCCTACTGCCTTTCTGCTACTATACACAGTATAGAACTTATCTTCCATCTCTCAATTCAGGATCACCGAGCCATCTCTGTATGGCTCCTAGGAGGACTCACCGACTAACCCCGTCTGGGTTCACTTCCTGTCCTCATTCTCTGACACATCATTAGACATTTCTCACAATTAACTAGCTCACTACATATAACTTCTTTATACGTAAACATTATCAATACTTTCTTTTAAAGCATCATCATTCTTTAAGTGCTATCAACGAACCAACGAACTTTAAGAAGGAACCAAGTCTCTATGAGGTAGTGCAACTTCTCAAGCTGCAAGTCCGTATGCAGCAAGGACTCCGATACTGCTTCCAGGAACAGTTTCTTCGCAAAGAGTCCTTTCTTTTATAAAACCAGTAGAGGGCACCTTTAAGAAGGTGCGAACTATTTACAAGAAGTTTGTAATCATGCAGTGTTCATGATCCAGCAGTTCTTTCAACAATGATAAGACAGGAACAGAAACAAAAAGCAAAAGAAGGGATCCCGGGTAAACAAAGGGATCCCTTTAAGAGTTAGCCCTAGTCGGGTTGTAGCAAGAGGACAAACAGTTGACTATTTACATGTTCAGAAGGTTAGAACATTTACTTGAACCACTCAGGAGGCAGCACCGGCGGAGGCAACCCCACTGGATATTGCCCGCCGCCTGGTACTGCGTAAGGGGGAGTGTTATCCCATCTGGGTGTCTGCGTACCCACTGTCTTCAGTCCTGAGGCAGCAGAGGCACCGACTACCTGAGGAGGCACCTCCTTGGCCACAACGGTGGTTGAGGTGACGATGCTGCAGGTCGTGGTTTTGATAATGGTGCACGCTGGAGTGGCCACGGTGGTCTTGGTGATGACTGCGGGCTGACCACAAGGGGGCACCTTCGCTATGGGAAACAGCTTCACCGGCACCTTAGTTGGGGATGTCACGGGGTTTCGCTTCTTATGAACATTCAGGGCGAACCACCCCTTCTCCCCAAAGTGCCGGGTGTAAGCGACGTCGTCCCCTGGGTAGAGATCCCGGTCTGGATGGCCTTCCCTGAGATGAGACTCCACATCCCTCCGGTTAACAAAAACTTCGGCGTACAGGCCCGGCTCTTTTATAAAGCCCCAGCCTCCGCGGAGCTTGAAGGCGACAACGGTGCCCTGCCTGCGTGGGGCCTGGTGAGCGGTGGGGTCCTTGCGGGCCCGGTCCTTGACCGCCAAGTCCCTTTGGTGATAGGCCTCTAGCCCGGCCTGGTACACCTTTTCCTTCTCCTCCCACTGCTGTTCCAGCTGGGCCTGGTATTCCTCCCAGCTCAGGGACTGCACCATCTCCCCTTCCTGTGTCTTCACCCCGGGGAATCCCATAAGGTCGGGCCCTGGGTTCACCCAGCGGCACACTGTACGCTCCGCATGGACCTCACGCAGTGTGGTAGTTGGTGGAATCGGGGCTTTCAAGACATGTTCCATTCCCGTTGTCTCCTCCCACGGTAACAAGCGCTGGAGTCTATGGGTCCCAGGGAGAGGGGGTGCCGCAACGGGGCCTATCAGCAGACCCTCGGCCAGCGGGACAGGGTCAGCGGACTCACCAGTCAGTGCGTGCCCCTCCTCCTCGGTCGGCTTCTCTGGCGGTACGGTCAGTGGGAGCGTCGGCTGGGGTTTCGGCAGCAACGCAAGGTCCGACGTTAGAAGGTCCTCCGCTGGCGTCTCCGTCCGCAGCTGGAGGAGTTGTTCGATCAGGCCCTCCATCTCCATTTGCAGGAGGCCGGCCCCTATGGTGGAGAGCTGGCTGCTGGGCTCATCCGGGTGGCTGGGGGAGCCTTCGGCCTCAACCCCACATTCCTGGTCTGAGCGACTCGTCATAGCGTCCTCCGCATGGGTCGCTTCCTGGTCCTTTTCCCGCTCTCTCCTTCGTGAGCGGTTTCGTTTTCTCTGTCTCCGCCCACCATTGAGAATCAGGAGGCGGATCTCGGCTGCTGACGGACACGTCCTCACGGTGCAGAAATATTTAGACTGGGCGGCCATTGTCTTTCGCGCTCTTCAGCTGGTCCACGCCTACTCCACGCCCCTCTTCTTCTCCTGCGCTCTCCTCAGCGCTGTAATGGTGGCTGGTTTTGTCGGCAAATGGCAACACACAGTCCTTGCAATAAGTCACAGTCCAAGTACAATAAATCACAGTTCCAAGGCACACATGACCTGATTCTTCAGGCTTAAGTAGATCCTGTTCGTGACGCCAAGTTGTAGCGCCCCCACTGTCGCAGGGCCGAGGGGTACCCGGTACCGTGCCTCTGAGTCTCTGTTCTGGGGTTGTCACGGTGGCTAGGCCCGGTCCGTGACCCTGCTGAGGGGCGTACAATAAAGGTGGAGGGAATAGTGATGATGTTTTGGTGGTGCGGTGCAGGTCGGTCGCAGTAAATAACGAGGACACCAGGTTGCAGTCTCTTTACCTCTTTACTGAAGGCCTCAGGATCAATTTGTGTGAGACAGCCCGCCTATAGCTGACTGTCCTGCCGTAGGTTTGAAGTATTGCTTGGAGCCTAGTACTTCCTCGGCGTTCCGGCCACCGGCTACGCGCCTCAGTAGGATGTTGCCTCGTCTTACAGCACGACTCCTACTGGTATTTCTCCTTGTTGCGTTGATCTCGTTTCTCACTCAGCACAATGAACCTCGCTTCTTGTCCTTTCTTAGGGTACCGCCGCTATCTCGTGCAGGCGCGGTCCCGTAATGTTCTCTCTGTTCGCTAGGCCTCTGTCAGGATCCCACCCCTGACAGGGACCCCCCCTGAGTCTCTCCCCGCAACACCCTCTGCCACAGGATGTTGCCTGTTCGATTCCCAGTCAGCTTCTGTCTAACTTTCTGCCTAACCCCCAGTTTTACCAGATTGTGAGGAGTGGCCTAATACATAGAACCCTTAGCTCCCCCTGGAGGCCAGACTGTGAAGTGTATTGGTGACTGTGATACCCGGTCAGAAGAACTCCTTCAGTGCCATCAGACGTACCATAGCCCCCCTTAGCGGCGGAGCGTCAGTACTGCAGCAACCAGGACTCTGGGGCGCTGCAATAACCTAACTAGAAAAGAAAATGGAGAATGTTCAGGGAGGAGAGACATGTGCTACCTCCAGGGACCGTGCTGAGAAGGATCAGGGTATCAGCTTCTAGGTCATCCAGACTTCCAGCGTCGGGTGGTAAACTGAGAGGCTGTGTGGTTTTCACAACCAGCAAAGAAGTGTTTTTCCCAGGAGCTCTGTAGCAACAGAGAATCAGTAAGAGATTGTGCAAGAACAAACACGTCCTTCACATAGGATTCACGCTGCAAGTTACCAGAGGAGAAAACGCCATGAGTACTTGGCTGTACTGGAAGTTTCAGACTCCAGGAAAACCTTTGTCCCAGAAGGAATTAGAGCAGCAGGGATTTTATACTGGATCACAGTAGAGAGAGATAATTCCCATCGTGCAGAGCAGACTGTATACCTGGTGAGAGTTGTATTACATCCTCTGAAACTGTATTTGGACTTCAGTAAATGGTAAAGTGACTTTCCTTGTCTCCTGCCTTATTACTCTGCACCATCTACTTCTATAACTATCCCTGAGGGCCAGCCCTAGTTGGAGGTGAGTTAAACACCTGCACTGCCATCATCACCTACCCCCCCCCCCCCCCCCCAGGGATCATCTGCAGTGCCGGCCATATTACAGTTGAACACTCCAACTGGGGTCTCGAACTCTATTTCATAATTTTTGTTTTCCTTTTTATTTTTTTATTTTTAATCCCTGTTTCACTGTCCCCAGAGCACAGGCACCAGGCATGGCCGCCATCTGACCCCAGAATCCAACGCTGGCTGGCGACCTGAGTACCCTGCTCTGGGCGATACAAAATGTGGCATCATGAACAGGATACTGTGCGCCTAAAGACCCTAATGTTTCTAAAGAACTGTTGTTTCAAGTTCCTGTGGCAGCGAGGAAGTCCTGGTCACCATCCGTACGTGCCATGATGGCAATAGCTCTCTTTTTCAGACGGGGGACTCGTTACAAAAGATGCATGTGGGCACTGGCTCCACTCGTGCACATCAGAAAAATGGACTGTATCGAGCAGTACAAGAATACAAGAGGGTTTTCAGTAAGCATCCCTTGGATTATGGGCAGGTAAAAGGAGTTCAACATAATATTCCCACAGGAGATCACCCCCTATCAAAAAAAATATAGTCCCTTACCTTCTGCTGATTATCAGTGTGCAAACGCTATGCTAAAGGAAATGAAACAAGCAGGGGTAATCAGGGATAGCTGCAGTCTTTGGTTCGGCTCCCCTGGTGTTAGTCAAAAAGAAAGATGGTACCATGGGAATGTGTGTAGATTACAGAAAAATTAACAAAGTTACTCAGAAAGATGCATACCCCTTACCGCGCATAGAGGAGTCAATAGCAGCATTAAAATAGCAGCATTAAAATCGTCTAGGTACTTCTCCACTCTGGACTTAACCAGCGGGTACTGGCAGGTTCCTGTTGCTGAGGCGGACAAAGAAAAAACTGCATTCACTACTTCTATGGGGCTATGTGAATTTAATTGCATGCCGTTTGGGTTGTGCAGTGCACTCGGAACCTTTCAGAGACTTGGACATAAGAATTTTGAGACTTTGCTATTGTACTTGGATGATTCCTGGACCTACGAAGAACAACTGCAACACCTGCCAGAGGTCTTTGAGGCATTGTCCAACTTTGGCTTAAAGGTAAAACCATCCAAATGTCACCTACTAAAGCCAAAAGTGAAGTATTTAGGTCATGTCGTGAGTGCAGAGGGAGTAGCACTTGACCCAGACAAAGTGACTGTCAACAGAGACTCGCAGGTACCCACCAACATCCGAGAGATCAGATAATTCCTAGGGCTAGTGGGATACTACAGATGCTTTATTAAAGAATTTACTAAATTGGAAGCCCCCCTTCAAGATCTCCTAGTGGGCCCACTCAAAAAGGTCAGAAGTAGGAGTCCTCCCATAGAGTGGGATGCTAGAATGGATGAGTCATTCAAGAGCCTTAAGCAAGCACTTACCAGAGAAGAGATCTTAGCTTATCCAGACTATGATCAACCATTTATCCTGCACACCGATGCTAGCAATACTGGGTTAGCACCTGTCCTAAATCAAGAGCAGCAGGGTATGAGAGAGTCATTGCTTATGCAAGTCAGTAGCTCAGTCCTACTGAGAGGAACTGTACCAACTTTAGCTCCTTCAAGTTAGAATTCTTGGCTTTCGTTTGGGCAGTGACCGAGAGGTTCAAGCACTATTTTGCCTCGTCTAAATTTACCATCTATACGGACAACAATCCACTTACCTATCCAGAGACAGCCAGGGTCAGCACCTTGGAACAAAGATAGATGGCTCGGTTATCCAACTATGAATTTGTCATTAAATACCGTGCTGGCACTAAAAATGCCATTGCTGATGTCTTGTCCTGTATGCCAAATTTTTCTGATGCAGACGAAGATCTAGCTGACCTGGAAGAGATAGAGATGTCGGCATTCCACCGCCACAGTTCCTCCCAAGACTCTAACCGTGTGACAGGTAGAAGTCTTGCCTGTCACGCCGCCGCTGCCACCCGCTTTACCCTGCTATACTCACGTGTCCTTGGCATCCCGGCGCGACTCTGCTGCTGCAGCGTCCTCCCTCCAGCGCTCGCTCCCGGTCTCAGCTGATTGTCAGGTGCGCGCGCACGCAGGGTTTCGTTCTGCGCATGCGCACCTCTAGGTCCTGCTAGTGCTTCCTGCTCTGTCCTCTCTATGGTCTTGGAGGACTCTCTCCATCCGGAAGTAAGTCGGAGCACTGCTATATTTTCCTGTCTGTTTCCTCTTCCTGTGCCTGATGATCACTTGTATTTTTCAAGGGCTCCTGGTCGCTCGTATACTTCGTATATCTTCTTGTTTCCTGATCTGGTTCTTTGTTGTTTTCTCCGCAGTGCCTGCGTCAGTTCCGGCCTCCGTCCCTGCCGTCCCTGTTCCACTTCAGTCCTCGTGTTCCAGCTGCCCTTGTGTCTTTACTGGTACCGTGTCCTTGCCATCCCTGTTCCACTGCAGTCCCCGTGTTCCAGCTGCCCTTGTGTCTCTACTGGTACCGTGTCCCTGCAAGTCTCTGTCTCCCTGCTGTCCAAGTGTTCCTGTTTTTCCCTGTGTCTCTATAGTTCTCTTCCGTTTTGGTTCCCTGCGGCATTCCGTCTTTCCTGCGTCCTTGCCTCTTCCGCCTGGTTCTGGCTTTCTTCCGCCTCTCCGGTCCCTAGTCCTCTTTTCTCTTTTGCTCTTTGGTCCTCCAGCTTCCGTGGCGATAGTCCCTCACGTTCCTGCCCCTAACGCTCCCTGTATAGGGGGCGGTCTACCTGGTCAGCTCGTCCGTGAGGGGATCGTCGTCACGGTCCAGAGGGTCCACCTACTTTATCAGTGATTCCTCACATTGCCGTTCAAGAAGTTTCCCTTAATCCACTATCCCCCATGGTTGGGCAGAGACACAGAGCAGTGACCCTGCAATATGTATTGTCAAAGAACTCCTTGGTGAAGCAAATTCATATCAAGCTCCTGATGTGCCTTCAGATGTCCAACAGTTGTGGAAAGAGAAAAAGAAGCTATTCACTTTTGAAGGCAAGCTGGTCAGAAGAGCTATTAACCCATGTACGTATGATCAGGTATGGCAAATCGTGGTCCCGAGAAAAGACGTATCCATGGTCTTAGAAGCTTACCACAATCAAGCGGAACACTTTGGTTGGAAAAAGCAAGAAGTTGTCATCCACGACCGCTTCTTCTGGACAGGTATGAGACAGTCCATTGAACAGTGGTGTAGGGAATGCGGCCCATGTAATTTTAGAAGGAAAAATTCCACCAGTCAATGGGCCCCTTTGCAGCCCATCATCACTAAACAACCTTTGGAGTTAGTGGGCTTAGACCACATGCAACTATCTCGAAGCCAATCAAGGTATAACTATGCCTTAACAATAGTGGGTCACTATTCTTGTTTCCTAGTGTATGTGCCAGTGAAAGACCAAACAGCAAGAACAGCTGCAAAGGCATTCCAAGAGTATTTCTGCAGTCCCCATGGCTACCCAGGTCAAGTGCTGACAGAAAGAGGTCCAGCCTTCGAAGCAGAAGTCTTCCAAGAATTTTTATCCCTATACGGATGTAAAAAGATCAGAACAATGCCATACCACCCACAAGGCAATGGTTTTTGCGAAAAACTGAATCATCTGGTAATCAATTTATTGCAGAACCTACCACTAGATGAAAGGAACCAATGGCCTGAGAAATTGCCTGATTTGATAGAGATGTACAATCATATCCCAACCACCTCAGCAGGATTTGCCCTAGCTTACTTGATGTGTGCAAGGCCAGGTAATCTCCCCATTGACCTGGAAATGGGAGTCCTAACTCCTGAAACCATATCCAGCCAATTAGACACTGATTGGAATATGGAAAGACAATTGCAGTATCAAAAAGTTCAGCAATGTGTAGAAGAAAGAAAGTCTTGCTCAAGCTAGGCAAAAACAGGAAAGAGACTTTAATCGACGTTCCGTGGCAACCCCCTTACCACCAGGTGAACAAGTATTAAAGAAAAAGAGAAGAAACAATAAGTTAGATGACCAATGGGAAACCCAGCTTTACACTATTCAACCGTCTAACTATGACAACAGCAAACAGTGTACCATTTCCAAAGATGGCAGAAAAACGTGTACTACCGTATCAAGAGACAACCTGAAAGTATATCCAGCACAATTGAATGAAAGAGTTGAGAGTAATGAAGATCCTCAGCCAATAGAAAAGACTGATGCAAAGATTCGCACTGTCCTATGTGAATTCCCCAGTTCTTGGCTACAAGTCAGTAACGCAGTGGTAGTTCCAGTGATGTTGCTCCCACAATGCTCTTTACCAGAGACACCAAACTATGCTGAAAGCGACGAACAGCTAATGCCAACTACTGACATTTTGCATGCAGAAGAATCAGAAAACTTGCCCACAGTCAGCAGTGAACCACTCGTACCTGTGGTAGGTTCAAAGAGTCGTAGAAAGTTGCCTAGCATTCCTATTTTGCACAGATCGCAGCGTAGCACACAGGGACAAAACTCTTCTCGCTACCAAAATGATTTATAAAGCATTCTCATAGAGTATTAAGATCAGGGCTGCCACTAGGAATTTCAGGGCCCCAAATTGGTAAAATTTTCGGGGCCCCTTTGAGACTGCCCAGGCTCCACCCCAGCTCAGCCTCCACCCCTCGAACTGTCCACAGCCCCACCGCTCTCTCTTGGAAAAACTTCACTTCTCACCTATCACACATTAACAGTTCCCATCACCAGATCACACATATAACAGCAGCTTTGTTTTGGCCAAAAGATTTTTCTAATCTGCCACCACGACATGGCAGACTCTTTTGGCCGGGCCCTACGCTACTGTAACCTATTAAAAATTTGTTAAAATATGCAATACAATTTAGGTATATTTTTATTTTTCAATTTTTAAAATGACCAATAATATCACATACAAGGGACAAATACCACCACACCATAACCAGACACCATATTACCACCACAGTGACCGAATAATACCACATACAAGGAACAAATATCCCCGCATCATGTCCAAATCACATATTACCACCACATGGTGGTCAATAATACCACATACAGGGAACAAATGCCACCACACCATGACAAGACCACATATTACCACCACAGCGACCAAATAATAGCACATACAAGGGACATATACCACCGCACCATGACCAGACCACATATTACCACCATATAGTGACTGTATACTGCAATACTGATCATTAATAAAAAAAAAAACCACAATACTAATATCACCATATGTGCCATTATACACAGGAGATCTGTACTTAGTATGCAGTGTCCGTGTACAGGTAACACACTGACTCACCAGTGACATCTCTAGATGAAGTCCTTCAGCCTCGCTTTCCATCTTCATCCAGCACAGACCACCATCACGTCTTCCAGCCAGGACTTGTCTCTGCAGGAAATAACAGTTATCTAGAGCTCCTCTTGCAGAACACATTGCTTAATTTTTTCCACAACTTCTACACTACACCAGATGAAGAAAAAAAGGCGACATAGTATCACTCTACACAGTAACAGGACCGCCCCCCCATTTAAAACAGTATCCTCAAAAAATAAAATAAATACATCACTACAGTAATAATATCCCTTAATTAGCCCCTATGGTAATAATATCCCCCATCCTGGCCCGTGTATCTCATTCCTGGCTCCAGCCATAAGTTCTCACATTCTGCCCTCATATGATCTCCCCATCTGTCCCATGATCCTGCCCTATCTGTCCCATGATCCTGACCCATCTGTCCCATGATCCTGCCGCCCTATCTGTCTCCATCGTATCCATCCTGCCCCATCTGTCTCCATCCTGCCCCATCTGTCAACATCCTGCCCCATCTGTCTCCATCCTGCCCCATCTGTCTCCATCCTGCCCCATATTCCTGCCCCATCTGTCTCCATCCTGCCCCATATCCCTGCCCCATCTGTCTCCATCCTGCCCCATATTCCTGCTCCATCTGTCTCCATCCTGCCCCATCTGTCTCCATCCTGCCCCATATTCCTGCCACATCTGTCTCCATTCTGCCCTATATTCCTGCCCCATGTCTCCATCCTGCCCCATATCCCTGCCCCATCTGTCTCCATCCTGCCCCATATTCCTGCCCCATCTGTCTCCATCCTGCCCTATATTCCTGCCCTGTGTCTCCATACTGCCCCATGTCTCCATCCTGGCCCATGTCTCCATCCTGCCCCATATCCCTGCCCCATCTGTCTCCATCCTGCCCCATGTCTCTATCCTGCTCCATCTGTCTCCATCCTGCCCTATATTCCTGCCCCATGTGTCTCCATCCTGCCCCCGTGTCACACATTCTACCCCGTGTCACACATTCTACCCCGTATCACACATTCTGCCCCGTGTTTGCATTCCTGCCCCGTGTATCACATTCCTGCCCAATGTTTTTATTCCTGCCCCGTGTCTCACATTCCTGCCCCATGTCTCACATTCCTGCTCCCTGTGTTTTCATTCCTGCCCCATCTCACATTCCTGCCCCCGTGTCTCCATCAAGCCCCTGTGTCTCCCATCCTGCCCTCTTGTCTTTATCATGCCCCGGGCTTGCCGCATTCAGTAAAAAAAAAAAATAAATAAAACCTCTCTCTTTACATGGCTGGGCTCTAGCACCGACGTCCATCGCAGGCATTTCAGCACGGAGTCGCCGGCGAATGATGTCCGTGCGCGTTAACGTCACTGCCAGCCTCCGATTGGCTGGCGGCTTTAACTGTTGCCCCGCAAGCAAGCAGGACACTGAACCTGCGTCTCAGACGCAGGTTCAGTGTACTGTCTGAAGCCTGCCGCTGGGGCCCAGGCCCGATGGGCAGATGAGACGGGGCCTGATGCGGGCCCCCTCTGCCCACCAGGCCCCATACACCAGTCACGGCCGCAATGCCCTGATGGCGGCCCTGATTAAGATTAATAAGTATGTTTTGAATTACACTGAACTATGCCTTATGTAACGTTATTAAAAATGTTGAAGAAGTTGTGCCCACATGGACTAATGTGAGATTTAAGTATCTGATACGCTTTCTTCAACTACAAGAACTCTTGTAAGGACTCAAACTTTAGAGGAGACCTCGTTCATCATGCTTTGGCAAGAAGCCACCTAAAACAGTCAGTGCAGTCAATTTTATATTATGGTCTGTGTGCTCTGCAGCTGCACTCAGGAATGATCCAACCAATTAGAAGTGGTTTTGGGCTGTAATCCATGATTCAGTCAATATGACTGTTTACTTATACTCAGTTTAAATGTTACATAATTTTATTATACGCCGGCGTTCGGTGGTGAAGATTGAGGACGTGCTATCTTTAACTAGGGGAAAATGTGGCGCCCTGTGTCTTTGTTGCCACAAAATGGTCACATATGTACTATTTTATAAGTGTATTGCAAATGATGGGAGTTATGTGTTCTGAGCCTAGAGCTTTGCACTGATACCCTAACTGGGAGGTAAGGGGTGTAGTTAGTCTGTGGAAGGGACAGTAGAAAAGAAAATGGAGAATGTTCAGGAGGAGGAAAGACATGTCCTTCCTCCGAGGACCGTGCTCCTAGGTCATCCAGACTTCCAGAGTCGGGTGGTAAACTGAGAGGCTGTGTGGTTTTCATAACCAGCAGTGAAGTGTTTTACCCAGGAGCTTTGTAGCAACAGAGAATCAGTGAGAGATTGTGTAAGAACAAACACGTGCGTCACATAGGATTCACACTGCAAGTTGCCGGGGGGGTTGTCATGAACTCTTTTTCTTAATTTTTGTTTCCCTGTTTCACTGTTCCCAGAGCACAGGCATCGGACATGGCCGCCATCTCCGTGACCCCAATGCTGCCCCACAACCTGAGTACCCCGCTCTGAGCGATACACTGGCGTGGGGACAGTCACCATTCTAAATATAGAGATTGGCAGCTGTAACCCCACCCTCGGTGTCAGAGTCAGTGGCGGGGTTGCGGTTATAGCTGCCACTCTGTATTCTCAGAGAGGTGACTGAACCAGAGCCGGTGCTGCCCCATGACTGAAACCGGAATGCTGTCAGGTGGAATAAAGTAAATTTTCTCCCAGCAGCGTTCAGCTACGTGTAGGTGCCAAGCAGGTTAGTAAAACTATTAACCACATACCAGCAGGTTAATAGCATTTTTTCTGGTGACAGGTTCACTTTAAAAAGTTGTATGTATGATTGATGAGAACTACACTGCATAAAGAAATAATCATTTTATAAATGATTTTTTTTCAGCTTATTTATTGTAATAAAGTAATCAAACATAAATAAAAGTATATCAATTTGGTAGTAAACACTTTATTAGTGCAGCATAATCAACTACATAAAATTTCTAGTATAAAAAAATAGCAGAATTGCTGTTTTTTTCTTGCTATTAGTTTCCATAAAAAGTGTAAAAGTTACTAAGTTATATGTAGCCCTGTTGTGCCACTGACAAACACAAAGACTTTATATGGTTACATTAAAGGAAAACTAAAGCAGTCTTAATGGCTCTTGGGGAAAAAATATTTTGTTCTAAAGGGCTGAAATAGGCCATCATGAAGCTATTAAGATTACTGTGTTCCTTGATTCCCTTCAATTCCTGCAGCCATAAAGCACTTAACCTTGTGTCTTAAGCCAAAAGACAAAAGGTCATTGCTTAACACACACAAGTTGTGATGTTTAGATGTATCACACACTAAACTTGCTAAGCAGGAATCCCCTGTATATGAAGTTATTCTGCATTTTTAAAGCTGCAGGTTAGGTGACATTGCAGGTAGAATATATCATAAAATAGCTCAATCTTCGTGAATATGGCTAGCATCAAAAAATGTCATACATTTTATCACTAAAATTTAATTCCTCACCACTTTCAAACTTTGAGAAAACATTTTGTAGTGAAAATTAGTGGAGACTTATTTACAGTTTTATTTTCTCCATATTGTAGGTAGTGTATGGCACTAAGCCTTGATTTGCACGTTCAAGCAATGGGCAGAAATGTTCAATAACATCACGTTTACCAAGTAGTGATTTTCTTTTCCTGAAGTGTACCTAAAGAGGTTTTTGATGCATTTTAAGACCTTTTTTTCCTAAAGTGTTTGTTGCAGCCTTTTAATTGGTCAGACTACCAAGGGTTAAACGAGTCTCCATTTGTTTAGGCATTGAAAGACAGTCCCCAATAAAATGTCCCTTTTTTCCACAAAAAAACCCACCCCTTTTTTCTTGTGAACCTCCTGTGCAATGTCTGATGCAGAGGCACCCCCTAACTGCATGGGTTCCTCCGCCCTCCTCAGTACTGGTTTACCACTAGACTTCTCCCCTGGCAAAGGGGCAATACACCAAAAAAGAGGCTGCGAAGAAGGTGGTCTTACCCACCTATCCCAAAGACGTCTATCCACACAAATAGCCAAAGACATAACAGCTACCAAGGACTCTGGGGTTTCGTACAGTGCCAAAGCATCCTTCAACCTCTCAGTGAGACCCTGAAGAAATTGGCTTCTGAGCACTGGGTCATTAATTAATTAATGCGGCCCGAACCGCTGCACGCACAGACTCCAGTGAGGTGTCATTTCGAAGCCAGCGTCCACGAGAGGTGTGCTAAGTATTTTTCGTGTCGATCGGATTTGTAGTTTTGGCGCAATTTGCGTTTGACATTTTTTTTTCCCGTCATTGGAATGCATTGTCTCAATGTATTTCAATGGGGACATTTTCCCATAGGGTTATCTTGACACATTTAAACTTCACCTTATATGTTCTGGGGATCTTCCACATGTTGGCCCATGTCAGATCTGCAATTTCCATTTTTCATTTGCTCTTACATTTTCTGAAGATCAAAATAAAATGGGCCCTAGGAGGCGCAAGTGGCCTCAGCAGGTCCCCAGGGGTTAAGCTCAACCCTGAGGGGCTACAACTACCAAACCAGCGCCTGAGGGGCACCCAAGTGTGAAAGTCTTGCAGGGGCAGCCCGGGCACCATTCCAAAGAACTATCTGTAGTTCCGTCAGGAAATACCCGTCTAGTTCCACTTAGTATCAGTTTCCCACCCGCGGAATTCGTAGCTATGTCTCTACTGACCGATCCCCTGCCAAAGGCGACGCCACCTGGACTTAGCCAAGGTGAAGAGCCAAAAAAAATCATTCCACAGACTGGAGACAAACCGAATCCTGCAATAAAGAGAAAGCCCAGGACTGTGGATCTCCCTGTAGCAGAGAGATCACAATACCCACTCGTTGCTGTTCATTTCCGGAGGAGCAAGGATGAAGCTTAAAATAAAGCTTGCAAGTTTCCTTAAACACAAAAAACTTGTCCCTTCCTCCGGAAAATCTGTCTTGGATAGCAACCTTGGGTTCAGGCTGGACCGGCCTACCTGCAGAGACCCCCAACATCAGCGACCTCCAGCTGCTGTTGCTGCTGCTGAGCCTCATAGCTGAGTTCATTCACCTCCAGAGACAGACAGCGCAGTTGCTCTGCTAGTCCTGCAACTGGATGCATACCAAGAGAAGAAAAAAACACACACAAAAAAGTGTCAGTTTTTTTAAAATATGAACGGCGATTGATAATGTCACGCACAGTGAAGGAAGACTAAGTGCAATACGAAGGGATAAGGGAAAGGGAACCAAATACTAGGGAAGGGGGAGTGAAGACCCCTAGGAATATCTAACATCACCCTGTCTGCCCTATCGTCCCTATATAGGTTCCGCATCTATTGCCGAGCAGGGTACCTAATATCTGCCTGACCCTGGCAATAAGCCCTGCACTGGGAAGGACAGGATGAGCGCTAGTCAATCCCCACTATCACTAAAGACAGATGGCATACATAAACAAGGGGAACACTTAGCTTGAGTAGACTCTGAGAGAAACACGGACGTCCTCCATACACCAGATAAGAAGATAGCTCACTGCTATTGCCCCACTGTGCCACAAACCAGACTACCCTGGAGGGGCGTGACTAAGCAGCTACCTTGGTGTTGACTGGAGCCTCTAGTGTTGAGGTCAGGATTGTGTGACAGGTAGCTGCCATGTACCACTCCAGGGCGGTGTCTGGCTGTAGCAGCTGATCCTACTGGGGAACAGAACACTAATGTCAGGTGCAGGCAAGTACTGATGGGCACGACTGGTACTCTGGCGGGCATGGCTATCACTCTGGCAGGCAAGTGGGCAAGGCTGGCACTCTGGCAGGCAGGTGGGCATAGCTGGCACTCTAACAGGCGGGCACGGCTAGCACTCTGGCAGGCATGGATCAGACTGGTGGAATCAGAACCGTAACAGGTAGGGCAGGAACACAGGCGGGTACTAGTAGGATAAAACAGGTGGGAAACAGTTCAGACAAGAGAGACAAAGAATTGCAGGATGCGGAACGAAGGCAGATCAGAGCCACAGGATGCGGAACAGGAGCAGAGCGGCGGAGAGCAGAGCAGAAGGAGTAGACACCAGGATACACACAGCTGAGTAGGGAAGGCAACAAACAAGGATACAAACAGGTACAGGTATAGGGTGGAGTTCAGACAGGGACAGACACGGGAACAAGTTCAGGACAAATGATTCAGGCATGGGTATACAGTCCCCAGGGTGGTAGAAATGAGACTCAGAGTACAGATACGGGCCTGGGTATAGAGCCCTCAGGGTAGCAGGTACAGGACCTGGCAACTCAGTAGCAGAAAGCAGACTGAGAAAGTTTGTTGCTCAGGCATCTCCCTATGGGTGGAGATGTCTTAAGTACCTGATACCTCTTGGCAATAGGCTGGGGACAGATTAGGAGTGTGCACACTGTCTCTATAAGACTCAGGAAGTGCCGGAGCTGCCGCCCTAAGCATACAGCCAGGAAGTATGCAACAAGCAAGGACATGAGGTTCACAGCATGGAGCAGGCAGAGGATAAAACTCACAGCATGGCCCAAAGTGTTGAGTAAGATGGGAGATGGGAAACCATGCACTGATGCCAGCAGGGATGTTACAATTTCCTTTAACAGATGACAGACCTGAAATGGGGGATTGCTTTTATGCGGATTGAGTTGAAGCTTTAATTGGGAACGTTTTACATAACGTTTGGGATCACATTTAGTCAGCGCTCTACG
Organism: Ranitomeya variabilis; assembly: GCF_051348905.1. Taxonomy (NCBI): domain Eukaryota; kingdom Metazoa; phylum Chordata; class Amphibia; order Anura; family Dendrobatidae; genus Ranitomeya; species Ranitomeya variabilis. Next base: position 376,880,711 of record NC_135232.1, read on the forward strand.
CTGACTTACTTTGAGGTTTCCATCTAAATCTGTGAGCGATGTGATTCAGATGAAACCCCAATGGATCCATTCACTATAATGAGGCAGCAGAGTTACTCTGGACTCCATCTGGCCTCTGTTCAGCGGTGTCCTACTTTTCAGAAATGCACAAAACTGTGGCTGACGGCACTTTTATGCAATCCTAAAAAAACGAACACCACCAGATCATGGGGTCAGATGGCATCTACAGTGCCTCCATCTGCCTCATTATAGGGGAATCTTCCCCAAGGGTTTCGGTCTGATTCACATTTTTCAGAGATTTACACGGAAATCCCAGTGCAAGCGCTCAGCGCAAAGCGCAGGATAAATGTGCTTCGAGCCTTACTGCGATGTTTGGGAGGCTGAATGAAAACATCAACAGGTGAAGAATTGGTCTTATTTATTTTTGATGCCGTTTCTCGTGCGTTATAAGTGGTTAGGCGACTTTATTCTTCGGGTCGGTGCGATTACAGCGATACCAGATTTCTTTCTGGATTTTATGTTTGACTGCTGTCACTCAATAAAAGACTCTTTATTGCAAAAAATAGTTTTTGCATCACCACATTTTGTGAGCTATAATTTTTCCATATTTTGGCACACAGAGTCATGTGATGGCTTGTTTTTTGTGGGACGAGTTGGTGCCATTTTCAGGCACTTGACATTTTTTGATCGCTTTCTATTCAAAATTTTGGCAGGCAGAATGAGCAAAAAACAGTAATTAAGGATTTTTTTTTAGCGGGCAGGGGGTTATGCCGTTCCCTGTGTGGTAAAATTGATAAGGCAATTTTATTCTTCGAGTCAGTACGATTACAGTGATACCTCAAATATATATTTTTTATGTTTTGGCGCTTTTACACAATAAAAACTATTTGATAGAAAAATTAATTATTTTTGCATTGCTTTATTCTGAGAGCTATAACTTTTTTATTTTTTCACTGATGGGGTTGTATTGCGGCCTGTTTTTTGCTGGACAAGATGACGTTTTCAGCGGTACCATGTTTATTTATATCTGTCTTTTTGATCGCGTTTTATTTGGCAGTTTGATGATAAAGCGTTGTTTTTTGCCTTGTTTTTTTATGTTGTTCACTAAAGGGGTTAACTAGTGGGGCAGTTTTATATGTCGGGTCGTTGCAGATACGGCGATACTAAATATGTGTACTTTTATTGTTCATATTTTTTTTATTCAAATTTTTTTATAGATACAATATGTTTAGATTTTTTGATTTTTTATGATTTTAAATATTGTTACAATTATTTAATATAAATTTTGTTTACTTTTTTTTACTCTTTTACTTTGTCAAAATATGGGACTATCATTTTTTGCAGGCTGGTCGCTTCTACACCATGGGGATGCAGCAGCATCCCGATGCTGTATAAACTGTCAGCTCTGCAGTGACAGAGAAACTTGCTCATCATGCACTGGGCATGATCAGCAAGTTTTCTAGCTCTGGTGCCCGGATGTCATCATGATGACATCGGGTCACAATGGCAACGATTGGGAACTTGCGTCACGCTGCGGGGTCTCCAATCCAAAGGCAGAGGGGCTGTCAGCCCTCTGCCAGCTCCCGGAATGCTGCGATCGCTTTTGATTGCAGCATTTAGGAGATTAAAGTGCCCGGAGCGGTGTGTGACTGCTCCTGGCACTTAGTGCCAAGTATCAGCTATCAGAATCAGCTGACATCTGGCGGCGATCGCCCATGCACAGCCTGTGTGCTTGGGCGATCGCGATGTCATAATAATATGTCATTGGTCAGATAGGCCCAGGGCACAGGGACATATTATTACGACAAATGTCAGGCAGGGGTTCAAGGTATCTTGGCACCTAGTCTACAGATTTCATCAAGTTTAAGGGGAAAAGTGGTATGTGATTATTACTAGAATAAATGAAGCTGCGTTTACACTGAAAGATTACCGTAAATAATAAGATAAACTTTCTGTGTAAATAAGCTGCTGAGCACCTGATGAACAAACAAAAGTCTTGTTCATTGGGTGAAATAATTTTTTGTGCAGAACAAAATATCATTGTTCCTGCAGCACATCACCTTGTGTAAACAGGACTCTCACTGCTGAGAACAATGCTAGCCTTTGAGCCCTATTACTGATCACTTCAGTGCCACGGACCATTTGCTATTGTGAAATACACTCATATCAGAGAAACTTGATACTGAGAGCTCTAGTCAAAAAGTACCACCCACCTACAAAAACTTATTTAAATTAAAAGAGAAATCAGTATGGCACACTAAGGCTATGTGCACACGTTGCGGATTTGCCCATGGATCCGCAGCGTTTTTGATGCTGCGGATCCGCAGCAGTTATCCATGTGATGTACAGTACCATGTGAACCTAAAAAACTGCGCAGAAATGCAACGTTGTTTTTTCCACGGCTTGTCAATTCTTTGCGTGGATCTGCAGTGTTTCTGCACCCATTGACTTCCATTGTGTCAGGCCAATCTGCAGCAAAACCACAGGTTTAAAAAAGATCTGCTGTTTTGCTGCGGAGTTGGGTGCAAGAAACGCTGCAGATCGGGAGGGGGAAGAGTGTGTGGGCGGAGACTGTGTGTGGGCAGAGACTGTGTGAAGATGTGCGTGTCTGTGTGCGGGTGTTTGTGTGTGTCTGTGGGGCTGTGTGTGTCTGTGAGGGGATCGAGGGGCTGTGCGGGGATCGCGGTGCTGTGCGGGGGTCTGCGGTGATCACGGGGCTGGGCGGCGATCGCGGGGCTGTGTGTGTCTGTGCCTGGGTGTGTGGGTCTGTGTGTGTGTCTGCGGGGATCGTGGGGATCACGAGGCTGTGCAGCGATCGCGGGGGTCTGCGGGGATCGTGGGGCTGTGCAGAGATCGCGTGGCTGTGTGTGTCTGTGCGTGGGTGTGTGCGGGGCTGTGTGTGTGCGGGTCTGTATGTAGACTGGCACCGTCCAATGGGACTACTAGTCCCATCCGGCTATACCTGCTACAGTGACAGGTAGCCGGATGATGGGACAGTATAATCCCTTCATCCGGCTACTGTGTTCAAGTGTACAAAAAACAAATACACACATACAAGATACAGTACGTACATCATACTACATACAGTACATGCAACATACAGCACATACATACAGTACATACAGCATACTACATACAGTATATACAACATTCAGAACAGACAACATACAACATACAGTAGATACAACATACAGTAGATACAACATACAGTCCAATGCGCAAAAAAAGAGAAAAAAAAGAAAATAATCCGCACTAACAGCTGTGTAGGATCGAGTTTTTCTGCTGAAAGTAAATAAGTTCCATCAGAGCTGAGGGACGGGGTGCACTTCCGAAAAAGGTATAGTCCATGAATATGCAACAATAGAAAAAGAAGGCACTCACCGTCCGCTATTCATTTCTGTACTTTATTGTGGCATAAAACGTAGTAGTGGAAGCAGGTCTTACAGGAGAATGCAGGTGTCGAGACGACGGCCCGTTTCGCGCAAGTGCGCTTCTACAGGTCTACAGGTAAACTGGACAGAAGGAGGAATTAATAGCAGCTGTGACGCTGCCTCAACTCCTCCTCTACCGGAATCCCGCAAGAAACCTTACAACATACTAAACATTAAAAGAACAAATTAAAAACAATGTACATATGTGCTGACACCTTACAACAGTTGCTATTCAATGGAATAAATACAATTATTTACAAAAAAATACAAATATTTTGTTTACAAAAATATTGACATGTCCGTTCTGTCATTCAAACCCATAGGGCCCGTGGCGTTCACTTTTAAGATCCATCTACCTTCTCTCTGGAGTAGGAGTTTATTGTGATCGCCGCCCTGTTGTGGGAGAGAGACACGTTCCAAACCAGCAAATCGCATAACCGTAGCATCACTATTATGGTGAACACGTATATGATTAATCAGACGGGGGACTCCTTTTCCTGTTTTTATGGAACTGAAATGCTCTCTAAACCTTATGAATAAGGGGCGGATGGTTTTGCCCACATAAAAAAACCCACATGGACAAAATACTACATAGACAACATGTGTCGTTCTGCAGGTAACAAAATCTCTAACTCTGTGATAAATCGATCCTATATGTATCACTTTCTCAGTTAGATGATAAGCACAAAAATTGCAATGTCCGCATTTATAGTTTCCCTGCGGAATCCCTGCTTTTAACCAATTATTGTCATCAGAGACTACTCTATTGCGTACCAATAGATCTTTTAAATTTTTGCCTCTACGACATGCAAATAACGGCCCTCGGCTAGTTAATTCCGTAAGGACTGGATCTTTTTCTAGAATATGCCAACTTTTGCGAATGGCTGATCTTATACAATTGTCCATCGGTCCAAACTTAAAACTAAATACAAATCTTTTTTGCGAAATATTATTCTTACTGATACTAGTAACTTCATTTGTTTCGGCTCTTCTTTTTGCTTTATTTAATACAGGTTGTGGATAACCTCGTGTTCTAAACCTTTTATATAGTTCCTGAGACTGTTTTTTATATCCTTCTATACTACTATTCAATCTTTTAACCCTCAAAAACTGACTGTATGGGAGGGAATTTTTTGTATATTGCGGATGTGCGCTGTTATAATGTAAGAGTGAATTAGTGGAGGAAGGTTTTCTAAAAACCTCTGTTTGTACAGAACCATCATCTATCCAGAGTTTTACATCTAAAAAAACCAAATCTGACCCGCCAAAAACTGACGTGAACTTCATATTCATAGTGTTAACTTGTTCTAGGTGGCTCACAAACTGCTGAAAGTCTGTTTTACCTGCAGAACGACACATGTTGTCTATGTAGTATTTTGTCCATGTGGGTTTTTTTATGTGGGCAAAACCATCCGCCCCTTATTCATAAGGTTTAGAGAGCATTTCAGTTCCATAAAAACAGGAAAAGGAGTCCCCCGTCTGATTAATCATATACGTGTTCACCATAATAGTGATGCTACGGTTATGCGATTTGCTGGTTTGGAACGTGTCTCTCTCCCACAACAGGGCGGCGATCACAATAAACTCCTACTCCAGAGAGAAGGTAGATGGATCTTAAAAGTGAACGCCACGGGCCCTATGGGTTTGAATGACAGAACGGACATGTCAATATTTTTGTAAACAAAATATTTGTATTTTTTTGTAAATAATTGTATTTATTCCATTGAACAGCAACTGTTGTAAGGTGTCAGCACATATGTACATTGTTTTTAATTTGTTCTTTTAATGTTTAGTATGTTGTAAGGTTTCTTGCGGGATTCCGGTAGAGGAGGAGTTGAGGCAGCGCCACAGCTGCTATTAATTCCTCCTTCTGTCCAGTTTACCTGTAGACCTGTAGAAGCGCACTTGCGCGAAACGGGCCGTCGTCTCGACACCTGCATTCTCCTGTAAGACCTGCTTCCACTACTACGTTTTATGCCACAATAAAGTACAGAAATGAATAGCGGACGGTGAGTGCCTTCTTTTTCTATTGTTGCACAACATACAGTACATACTCATAATCACCTTGATCCCCAAAGCCCTTGCTCACCTGTAAAAAATATAAAAATAATAAACATAAAAATAATAAACAAACATCAGCCCGCAGCTGTCTGCGTTGCCTTTCTGGCTATAAAATATAGGGGGACCCCACGTTATTTTCTTGGGGGGTCCCCCTATTTTAATAGCCAGTAAAGGTCATGCACATCTCCGGGCTGATATTCATAGCCTGGGAAGGGACCAAGGGTATTACCCCATTCCCAGGCTACAAATATAATGCCCTCGGCCGTCGGCTTTCCCCCTCTGGCGCAGAAAATTGCACTGGAGCCCACGCCATTTTTTCCCATTCTTTTCAAAAATAAAAATAAAACGTTCATTAATAAACATCAGCCTTGCTGTTACATATCTATGGATATAGCTATAGAGATAGATATGGATATATCTATCTATAGATATATCTATCTATAGATCAATCTATCTATAGATATATTTATAGATAGACAGATATATCTATAGATACTTAGATATATCTATCTATATATCTATCTATCCATAGATACATATATGTATCATATATATTAGTGATGAGCGAGTGTACTCGTTGCTCGGGTGACCACCGAGTATTTATGACTGCTCGGAGATTTAGTTTTCATTAACAGCTACTAGCCTGCTTGATTACATGTGGGGATTCCCTAGCAACTAGGCAACCCCCACATGTACTCAGCCTGGCTATCATCTGTAAATCATTCAGCTGCTGTGATGAAAACTAAATCTCCGAGCAGTCGTAAATACTCGGAGGTCACCCGAGCGTGCTCTCGCTCATCACTAATAGATATATCTATAGATAGATATATGAACAGATATATATATGTATCTATAGATCTATCTATATAAAGATCTATCTAACTATCTAATTCCATCTATCTATCTATCTGTCTATCTATCTGTCTATCTGTGTGTAATGGAGTGTGGGTTGGACAAATGTAAAAGAGGAGGTTGGACAAGAATTGACATCACAAATCTTTTTTTTGCTCAATAAGAGATCTTTATTAAGCTTTCAAAAACGCATACAAACCGCATCAAAAAAGCATAAAAAAAGCATCAAAACCGCGCAAAAAATGCATCAAAAACGCACCAAAACCGCATCAAAAACACACCTGTGTTTTCTGCCAAGAGGTGCGGATTCAGTGCTCAAAAATCCGCAGGCAAATCCGCAACGTGTGCAAATAGCCTAAGGGTATGTGCACACTGAGCCTTTTAGATGCCAGCATACCAGCCAAATTTTCTATGTGAAAATGCTTCAGGAAAACAGTTGCAATGTTTTTTTTTCTGAAGTGCATTTGTTCGCTTACGATCTCTGGAATTTTTGAATCGGTTTTGTTGCTGGCGCCTTTTTATTTTTTAAATTTAATCCAGAAATAATAATGAACATGCTACTTCATTTAGTGTACAACCCCTGGCAAAAATTATGGAATCACCGGCCTTGGAGGATGTTCATTTAGTTGTTTACTTCTGTAGAAAAAAAGCAGATCACAGACATGGAACAAAACTAAAGTCATTTCAAATTGCAACTTTCTGGCTTTAAGAAACACTAAAAGAAATCAAAAACAAAAAATGTGGTAGTCAGTAATGGTTACTTTTTTTATCAAAACATAGCGGAAAAGTTATGGAATCACTCAATTCTGAGGAAAAAATTATGGAATCACCCTGTAAATTTTCATAACCAAAACTAACATCTGCATCAAATTAGATCTGCTTGTTACTCTGCATCTAAAAAGGAGTGATCACACCTTGGAGAGCTGTTGCACCAAGTGGACTGACATGAATCATGGCTCCAACACGAGAAATGTCAATTGAAACAAAGAAGAGGATTATCAAACTTTTAAAAGAGGGTAAATCATCATGCAATGTTGCAAAAGATGTTCGTTGTTCACAGTCAGCTGTGTCTAAAATCTGGACCAAATACAAACAACATGGGAAGGTTGTTAAAGGCAAACATGCTGGTAGACCAAGGAAAAAATCAAATCGTCAAGACCGGAAACTTAAAGCAATATGTCTCCAAAACAGGAAATGCACAACAAAACAAATGAAGAACGAATGAGTGGAAAATGGAGTCAACGTCTGTGACCGAACTGTAAGAAACCGCCTAAAGGAAATGGGATTTACATACAGAAAAGCTAAACGAAAGCCATCATTAACACCTAAACAGAAAAAAAAGGTTACAATGGGCTAAGGAAAAGCCATCGTGGACTGTGGATGATTGGATGAAAGTCATATTCAGTGATGAATCACAAATCTGCATTGGGCAAAGTGATGATGCTGGATGGAACTTTTGTTTGGTGCTGTTCCAATGAGATTTATAAAGATGACTGCCTGAAGAGAACATGCAAATTTCCACAGTCATTGATGACATGGGGCTGCATGTCAGGCAAAGGCACTGGGGAGATGTCTGTCATTACATCTTCAATAAATGCACAAGTATATGTAAATATTTGGACACTTTTCTTATCCCATCAATTGAAAGGATGTTTTGGGATGATGAAATCATTTTTCAACATGATAATACATCCTGCCATAGAGCAAAAGCTGTGCAAACATTCCTTGAAAATAGACACAAAAGGTCAATGTCAGGGCCTGCAAATAGTCCGGATCTCAATCCAATTGAAAATCTTTGGTGGAAGTTGAAGAAAATGGTCCATGACAAGGCTCCAACCTGCAAAGCTGATCTGGCAACATCAATCAGAGAAAGTTGGAGCCAGATTGATGAAGAGTACTGTTTGACACTCATTAAGTCCATGCCTCAGAGACTGCAAGCTGTTATAAAAGCCAGAGGTGGTGCAACAAAATACTAGTGATGTGTTGGAGTGTTTTTTTGTTTGTTTGTTTTTCATGATTCCATAATTTTTTCCTCAGAATTGAGTGATTCCATAATTTTTCCCCTATGCTTGGTTAAAAAAAGTAACCATTACTGACTGCCACATTTTTTGTTCTTGATTTCTTTCAGTGTTTCTTAAAGCCAGAAAGTTGCCATTTGAAATGACTTTAGTTTTGTGCCATGTCTGTGATCTGCTTTTTTTTCTACAAAAGTAAACAACTAAATGAACATCCTCCAAGGCCGGTGATTCCATAATTTTTGCCAGGGGTTGTATTCCTGGTTTTCTTATCCTGAAGCATTTAAAATATGCTCCCAAAGACTGAATGCAAGCACAGCAAGACGTTTTGACATTGCTGTGCATTATGTTTATTCTTTGTAGTGGTTATATAGCGCTTTTTTCAGGCAGAAGAAAAGACGTTGTGCGCTTTATTCACACTAAGTTTTTTGATGAGTTTATTGAGCAGGTCCTCTCCAAAATCTTTCTAAAAATACACTTCAAATCAAAATCGTTTGGAAAACTCTTGCTATTCATTTGTATGGAAAATTCACTTTGCTGTTCATATAGGATGTTTGAGAGTTTGTTTTTTTCAAGTGTATTTCACTTTTTTAAGCAGATGCTGACGTAAACCTCTCCAAACTAAGCACTGTCAAATCAAAAGGCTGAAAAACAAGAAAAAAATCACTTTAGATATTTGAAAAACTCCTCCCAAAACTCTACAAAGAAGGAGAGATTTCTGCAGCAGTTTTATTTAAAAAAAAAAGTTTTTTTAGTGCCAGAAAAAACTTTGTACGCTCATAGTCTATCCAATCGGTCCCATTTAATAATATGTGAATTTGGTTAACAAATCGGACTACACTTAGATTAGACATGTCTGTAATTTTTTTTACTGCTGACCATGAGTTCACAAAAAATTACATGTGAATAGGATTATAGTCTATAATATTTTTTTAATGTTTTTAATTACTTTTAAGTGTTACATAATAAATGATCATATTTCATATATGTGATATTGTCCAGATCACTTCTTGCATAAATGTAGTTTATACAGTATATGAGTGTTATATAATCTACAGGATGGGCCATTTATATGGATACACCTAAATAAAATGGGAATGGTTAGTGATATCAACTTCCTCTTTGTGGCACATTAGTATATTGGAAGTGGAAAACTTTTCAAGATGGGTGGTGACCATGGTGGCCATTTTGGATCCAACTTTATTTTTTTCAATGGGAAGAGGGTCATGTGACACATCAAACTTACTGAGAATTTCACAAGGAAAACAATGGTGTGCTTGGTTTTAACATAACTTTATTCTTCCATGAGATATTTACAAGTTTATGACCACTTATAAAATGTGTTCCAAGTGCTGCCCATTGTGTTGGAATGTCAATGCAACCCTCTTCTTCCACTCTTGACATACTGATAGCAACACTGCAGAAGAAATGCTAGCACAAGCTTCCAGTATCCTTTGTTTCAGATGCTTTGGGGTCATCTGAAGTCAATTGTCTATGCTGTGAAGATACGAGATGTGCAGCATCTGAAACAACCGATACTGGAAGCCTGTGCTAGCATTTATTCTGCAGTGTTGCTATCAGTGTGTCAAGAGTGGGAGAAGAGGGATGTATTGACAATCCAACACAATGGGCAGCACTTTGAACACATTTTATAAGTGGTCATAAACTTGTAAATAACTCATGAAAACATAAAGTTACGTTAAAACCAAGCACACCATTGTTTTTATTGTGAATTTCTCAATAAGTTTGATGTGTCACATGACCCTCTTCCCATTGGAAAAAATAAAGTTGGATCCAAAATGGCCAACTTCAAAATGGCTGCCATGGTCACCACCCATCTTGAAAAGTTTCCCCCTCCCATATACTAAGGTGCCACAAACAGGAAGTTGATATCACCATCCATTCCCATTTTATTTAGGTGTATCCATATAAATAGCCCACCCTGTATATATACTTTAGCTATTGTATGAGTGGCCCTATTATAACAGAATGAAGGAACTAAGGTAAAGGGTAATAGGTTTTAATGGGAGCCATAAATCTGGTGTATGATTTCAATGTAATGCATCTGTAGGTGAAGGCTTTCTAATATTCCCAGGCACTATCAAATTGTAAATATTCATGTTGGCCTCCTGCTATCATAGCTGCTATGTATAATTACAGTTTACCTTCCCTTTTATCTCAGAGGCTAAGGGAATGAATGGTTGTTTCTATTTTTGAGCAATGGAGGTAATGGGTTCTGTAAATATGTGACAGAACATTATTCTGTTTGGATGAGGCATATTATCTTTACCCAGTCACAGTAGTGCTAGCTCAGAGATAACATGGAAGAGATAGAGTCCTGTAGTGGACATATTGTGCCAACATATTCACAACCCCTCTATTCAATAGATCACATGGGAAATATTGTAGCTAGTTTGCGATATGTATTATAACATCTACATAGCATTTTAAAAAATACTTTAAATTATTGTGATTAGTGCCAATAAAGAGGACCTTTCACCCGTTTGAGCTTGTTAAACTGCCCACATCATGGAATAGTGGCTGCAAAGCTCACACTTGCGTATAAGAAAAATCGTGGAATCCATATGATTTACCGTATGTCATGCAAGTGCCATGCAAGTGTGTAATTATTTTTCTTGCTTGCATACGTATGCGATCCATACACAATATGTTTTTTCACCAACTTTTCCAAATTTAAGAGCCTATTAATGAATGACCTTTTTGATTGCTAACCCTTGTAAGGCAGCAGCTGTCACGTCAGTATGGTAATGATGAGGCAGTGACCCAAGAAAATTCAACTTAAACATCTTTATTTTCCAAACATACAAAATAAATTCAAACTTTTATCATCCAGTTCACAGTCAGAATGTCCGTATCCAATCCATTGTTGTGGGTGACTGCACCACTACATAACTCGTGGGTGCGGTAATGGCTTTGCTCAAGTCTCTGCTTCTGGTCTGTGTTCAATCTTACACAGACAGGCATACACAGAACCTCTCGGTCTGCTATTTGAAAACCAGCACTGACACACCCAATCTGCAGGTTTAAATGTGAATCGTGGCCATGGGCCACTTGCAAGACCAGGACTGGAGGGTGAGATCCGTCCCACTACCTTCCTACAGATCTCTCCAAAAATAAAAGCTCTTGTCAGGATTTCCTAAATATGACGTGGTCAAATAGCTTGACCCTCTCCACACTTACTTTTATTTTGCATTGTAATAACAGCTGTGGCTGTAATTACAACGCTCTCCAGCAGGGTCAGGGTGTTGCACATCCTGGGGGACACATAACAACCCTCATAAATGATTACCATCACTGCCTCACACCCTATAAAAAGACCTACCAAATGTCAGATACTGAGCTCATCCATATTGTATGGGAGATCCCCATATCATAGTATTGTTCCTGCTGTTGGTGATTACCCTACCTAGTCCGTAATGAATTTGTCCATCAATATCACCGATTGGGTACTGGCTGCTGTCCTGGGAATATGAGACAAGGTACCAATTCCTGGCAGTTCTTAGGAGGCAGCGCTATTCTGGGTGCATCCTCTCCCCAGCAAACATGGTGCAATAGGCCATTTTGCCCGTTTGTTCTGAGAGCTACCTAGCTACCCGGGCAAATGTTATGCACACTGCAGAATGTCAGTCACCACCTTCGATCGGCAATAGAGGAGTTTTGGCTAGGCCTCACTTTTTATAACACCTGTTTGAAGCGTTGTATTTTCTCAGAAGAGTGACTGATGATGGCGTTGAGATAATTTACCAATCCATGCTGTTATTTTGTGGGCTAATTTATTTATTTTAGTTTAGTTTATTAACACTTCAGCTGCTTCACAGGAACTGAAGCAATGTGGAAGAAAAGAAATGAACATTCCATTTTTTTCATGAAAATTTTACTTTAGCCGCAGGAAAGATATATATCTTTGTACCGTGTTAGGCAGTAGATAGATTAATATTTGGAATTGAGAGTCCTCAGTGGTTGATACCTTTTAATGGCTAATTGAAAAGATGGTAACAAAGTGCAAGCTTTCGAGACTACGCAGGTCCCTTCATGAGGCATAGACTAATACAAATTCTGAAAAAACACATATTTAAACACAATACAGCTCAGAAAAAATGTCATAGATAAGACAGGTGACGTGAAGCAGAACTACCATTATGTGATAGTGCTAAAATGTATATGTCCATAAATATTGGAACAGTTCATAGATAAGGAGTGTGAATGTTTTATTGTCCTCTGATGGGCTCTGTTTCTTTGTTATGATGCCCCCACACTGTCTGAGGAGCAAATTCCTTAATTGATGTAAAAAGACATAAATCCATGTGACACATTCATTCTTGCACTGAGTGTGTCAAAGGTCATCATCACCTTATAATCCCAGACTCTTCTGTCTCTCTGAGATTTGAAGTTACCTTTGAATACAAGTAATTTCATGTCCATAATGCTGTGATCTGGGAGACAAAAATGTATTGCCACAGGTAGATCCATTATTTTTTTCTCTTATTGTGTGGCGGTGAGAATTAATTCTTGTTCTAAGCTTTTGCCCTGTCTCTCCCACATATAGACCCCCAGTTGAACATTTAGTACAAATAATTAGGAACACCACATTAGATGTGATGCAGCTGAAAGTACCTGGTATCTTGTAGTCCTGATGTGAGTTGGGGATCTTTATCTTGTCCATGGTCATTATAAATGGACAGATTTTACATTTTTTCTGGTTGCAAGTAAACGTTCCTGCAGCTGTTGGAGAGGACAGGGAGCTTCTGACAATGATGCTTCTTAGATTTGGGGCCTGCCTAAAACACAATAGTGGGGGGTCTGGAAAAATGGATTGTAATCAGGCATCTTTTTGTAGTAAAGGTTGCAATTTCCATGCAGCTCCCCTTAGCACCTCCAGATTTGGATTGTAGGTAACTACTAGAGGTACCCGGTTGCCTCAGAAAGACCTTTTTGAATCAGCGCTACCATCCGAGAACTGTCAGCTTCCTAAGCTAGTCGTTACCTCCTCTCTGTTCAAGCCACAGGTGGGGGTAGTCGACCCTGGAAACTCTGAAGTCACAGCTGCTCTTATCTCGACCGACAAGTCACTTGAAGGGTGAGGCTAATTTTGCACCATCTTGGGTATTTTGCTGGGACTGTTCTATGTGTTATTTGCCTGTTTTGTGGGGCAATAAAGTATTACCACACTGTTTTACCTTCACCCTGTGTTGTCTGATAGTATTACACCCACGGTATAAGGAGAGCTGGCTAGAGATATGTGGACACCTGGATATTTGGGTTCGGCCGAACAGTTACAAAAAGTTTGGGTACCAGAACAGTACCCAGACCTGAACCAGAACCCTGACCCCATTCACTTGAATGGGGGGCCCGAACATCCAGCGTCAACACCGCTTCTGATCGGCGGGGAAATCACCCCCCGCTGGTCAGAGATCTGCGATTCCCACACTGTAAAAAGACAATGGGAGTGCTCAGCTGTGATTGGAGGTATAAAGTTTACCTCCGGTCACTGGTGTCAGCTGATGGGACTACAGATCCCATCATCAGACATCTGCTACCTCTAATTACAGTGAGAGCTTGAGCGGCAGATGGGAGTATTCATCTGCCGCTCCTGCGCTGTCATTAAATAATTTAAAAAAAAAACGGCGTGGCTTCCCCTGCATTTATGCTAACCAACCAGACAAAACTCATAGCTGGGGGTGCAACCCTCAGCTGTCAGCTTCAGCAAGGCTAGTTATCAAGAATAGAGGGGTCCCTATGCTGTTTTTTTTATTTAAATAATTTTAAAAAACGCATGGGGTCACCCCATTTTTGACAACCAACCTTACTAAAGCTGACGAGGGGGCTGGTATTCTCAGGCTGGTAAGGGGCCATGGATATTGCCCCCCCAGCCTAAAAATGGCAGCCTGCAGCTGCCCAGAAAAGGCACATCTATATATATAAGAGGCATCGTGATTACTCGCTAATCCCGACCCCTGCACAGTAGCTCCGCCCCCCACCACATCACCACACATAATCCCGCCCCCCACCACATTACCACACACAATCCCGCCCCCCACCACATTACCACACACAATCCTGCCCCAACCACATTACCACAGATAATCCCGCCCCCCACCACATTACCACACATAATCCCGCCCCCCCACCACATCACCACACATAATCCCGGCCCCCACCACATTACCACACATAATCCCGCCCCCCACCACATTACCACACATAATCCCGCCCCCCACATTACCACACATAATCCCGCCCCAACCACATCACCACACATAATCCCACACCCACCACATTACCACAGATAATTCTGCCCCCCACTACATTACCACACATAATCCCGCCCCCCCACCACATTACCACACATAATCCCGTCCCCACACATTATCACACGAGGCTCCGTCCCCACACATTACCACACGACGCTCCGTCCCCACACATTACCACACGAGGCTCCATCCCCCCACATTACCACACGAGGCTCCATCCCCCCACATTACCACACGAGGCTCCGCCCCCCCATTACCACACGCAGTACTTCCTTTCTATGTAATTCAAGCACTTCAGCCAAGGTAAACGTACATTTAATTGCATCCGCATTCTCCCAAACAAAATGAGCCAAGAGTCGCCAGGTCCATCTCACAGGCCGCCGGAAAATCCAGACAAAATGACTATACATTTAATTGTGTTTACAGAGAAATTTTAACTTAATTTATGTTTCATTATGAAATTTGTTTAGATGCTGGAATTAATAAAAAACGCACATCTTACTGAGATGTACACATCCACTTTGTTTTTGATTTTACACTGTGAATAAAATGTATTATTAGTATTATTCAGATTTTTAATGATTATTATTGTTATTAACTTCATTTTAAGTTAATTTACCACCTGCGTAAGCGCTATTGAATGTTGTCATTATTTACTTTAGTTTAATCACTAGCAGCGTTAATTAGATAGCAATGAGCGTGCCGAGCGTTAGCTGGCTGGAAACAGCTAGTCTATTAGATGCGGCAATTCTGGTGCTTTGCCTGGCTCTTCCCACTTGACCTGTAGTGGTGGCAAGTGAGGTTCATATTTGTGGGGTTGATGTCACCTTTGTATTGTCCGGTGACATCAAGCCCACGGCTTAATAATGGAGAGGCATCTATAAGACACCTATCCATTACTAATGCTACAGTTGTATGGTAAAGACACAGCAAGAATAAAGTCCTTTATTTGAAATAAGACTAAACACAGTTTTCCATTTTTATTTAAGCGCCTAATTCCAGCGAAGCCCTTGATCTCCAGCAATAAAAGTAAAATAAAAAAACAACAATATGCCATACTTGTCCGTAGTTCTGTTCCATGCCGTAATCCATGTTTGTGGGATAAACAGTTTTCAACCTGGACAGTGCCAAGATGTGACCGTCCAGGCTGAAAACCACTGGTTAATGAGCTGCTGGGAACGCAGCCTCAGAGACCGGTGGTGATGTCATTGAGGTTACGTCCAGTCACTGAGGCTCTTTTCCCAGCCGGGCTGAACTCCAGTGACCTCGGTGAGGTCCTTGCTAGCACTGTGAAAAAAACTCCAGCACCGTCCAGCACATCTGAGGATCTAGTGGGAACTGCTAAGAAGCTCTGCGCCAAGTCCCTAACTTATGTCTGCTCCCTTCTAAAGTGAAAGGAATGCTGTAACATGGGATTAGCTGCAGCGCTCTGCAGGTAGAAGAGCACATTATCAGATGTTTCTCTGATGGGCTCCTCTAATTACCCAACTGCTGCAGCCAATCTTAGGCTGCAGTGCTGACTTCACACATGAGCAGACTTAGCTTATGAAGCTGGAGCAGATCTCCTGTGGTGGATCTGTGGGAGAGCTGGTAGGTAAGTATGCTTCTGATAACCCTAGCATTCTGTATACTTTGTTCTTTGACAAAGACTATCACTTTAAAAGAAAAAAACATTTTAACTGTATGCGATTATCTCAAGTAACTTTTTTAACATGTGTCCTATTTTTACATTTGTCTTGCAGCTTTTATTTTTTGAAGCACATAATTATCAGTCTGATATAGTCTCATGGAGCACAGGTGCCAAATAGGAGCTCTTAAGTGGTGCTATGTAATTCTACTGGATAAGAAACATACAATCTGTCTGTTAGTTATTAACAAAGGCCACGTTATCAGTAACCCATAAATGCCATGCGAACCCTTGCCGTACTAATTTACAGCACACTCATGAAGCAATGTGCTGTTTCGGTAAGTTTGTACATTGGTCAGTATTTTTGGATAAACATTTTCCAACCAGTCTGCTTTTCCTCTGTCGTTATGAATGCTGATGGAAAAACCGGCTACACTGGGTCAATTATATGGAGCCTAAAGGATTATACTGTGTGTGTGTGTACTATGGTGCTAGTGACAAGGTGACTGCGGCTAAACTGAACTGCTGGTCAGTGAAAGGGCAACATGTTTGGAAAACATCGTATATTTTCTATTCTATTGCTGACAAAAAAAAATCAAATTACTAATAGCTGTTTCCAACAACATTCCTTAAAACAACCTGAATTCAGCACGGGATGCTCCCCACATAATTAACAACATCCCCGACACCTTGGCAAAGGTCAAGGAGGTGGAACAAATGGTGCAAATACTTTGCCGCTACTTAGTTTAAAGAATCATTTTATTAGTTTTCTAAAATAGAAAAGGACATACACTCGCACATACAAGAAAAAAGCAAGAATACCTCGGGGACATGCAATGGAAGGCACTATAAGATTATTGTAGCCTATAGGTCAAGCATTTACAAGTTATGTATGTGACACAATACATCGATATATCTCTTAGAGTACCTCATAAGCAGCTGATAACCATATCCAATGTTCTAAGGTGTTGGGTACTATAACAATTTTTTATGATTCATAAAGTATTAAAGGACTATATACTGTATATATATATATACACTCACCGGCCACTTTATTAGGTACACCATGCTAGTAACGGGTTGGACCCCCTTTTGCCTTCAGAACTGCCTCAATTCTTCGTGGCATAGATTCAACAAGGTGCTGGAAGCATTCCTCAGAGATTTTGGTCCATATTGACATGATGGCATCACACAGTTGC
The DNA here is from genome assembly GCF_051348905.1 of Ranitomeya variabilis. Lineage (NCBI taxonomy): Eukaryota > Metazoa > Chordata > Amphibia > Anura > Dendrobatidae > Ranitomeya > Ranitomeya variabilis. Next base: position 376,898,168 of record NC_135232.1, read on the forward strand.
CGCAGATTTGTCGGCTGCACATCCCAAAGATGCTCCATACAAGGCAGGATGGATCCATGCTTTCATGTTGTTTACGCCAAATTCTGACCCTACCATCCGAATGTCGCAGCAGAAATCGAGACTCATCAGACCAAGCAACGTTTTTCCAATCTTCTACTGTCCAATTTCGATGAGCTTGTACAAATTGTAGCCTCAGTTTCCTGTTCTTAGCTGAAAGGAGTGGTACCCGGTGTGGTCTTCTGCTGCTGTAGCCCATCTGTCTCAAAGTTCGACGCACTGTGCGTTCAGAGATGCTCTTAGGCCTACCTTGGTTGTAACGGGTGGCGATTTGAGTCACTGTTGCCTTTCTATCAGCTCGAACCAGTCTGCCCATTCTCCTCTGACCTCTGGCATCAACAAGGCATTTCCGCCCACAGAACTGCCGCTCACTGGATTTTTTTTCTTTTTCGGACCATTCTCTGTAAACCCTAGAGATGGTTGTGCGTGAAAATCCCAGTAGATCAGCAGTTTCTGAAATACTCAGACCAGCCCTTCTGGCACCAACAACCATGCCACGTTCAAAGGCACTCAAATCACCTTTCTTCCCCATACTAATGCTCGGTTTGAACTGCAGGAGATTGTCTTGACCATGTCTACATGCCTAAATGCACTGAGTTGCCGCCATGTGATTGGCTGATTAGAAATTAAGTGTTAACAAGAAGTTGGACAGGTGTACCTAATAAAGTGGCCGGTGAGTGTATATATATATATATATATATATATATATATATACACACACACATTACAGACCAAAAGTTTGGACACACCTTCTCATTTAAAGATTTTTCTGTATTTTCATGACTATGAAATTGTAAATTCACACTGAAGACATCAAAACTATGAATTAGCACATGTGGAATTATATACTTAACAAAAAAGTGTGAAACAACTGAAATTATGTCTTATATTGTAGGTTCTTCAAAATAGCCACCTTTTGCTTTGATGACTGCTTTGCACACTCTTGGCATTATCTTGAAGAGCTTCAAGAGGTAGTCACCGGAAATGGTTTTCACTTCACAGGTGTGCCCTGTCAGGTTTAATAAGTGGGAGTTCTTGCCTTATAAATGGTGTTGGGACCATCAGTTCTGTTGTGCAGAAGTCTGGTGGATACACAGCTGATAGACCTACTGAATAGACTGTTAGAATTTGTATTATGGCAAGAAAAAAGCAGCTAAGTAAAGAAAAATGAGTGGCCATCATTACTTTAAGAAATGAAGGTCAGTCAGTCCGAAAAATTGGGAAAACTTTGAAAGTGTCCCCAAGTGCAGTTGCAAAAACCATCAAGCGCTATAAAGAAACTGGCTCACATGAGGACCACCCCAGGAAAGGAAGACAAAGAGTCACCTCTGCTTCTGAGGATAAGTTTATCCGAGTCACCAGCCTCAGAAATCGCAGGTTAGCAGCAGCTCAGATTAGAGACCAGGTCAATGTCACACAGAGTTCTAGCAGCAGACACATCTCTACAACAACTGTTAAGAAGAGACTTTGTGCAGCAGGCCTTCATGGTACAATAGCTGCTAGGAAACCACTGCTAAGGACAGGTAACAAGCAGAAGAGACTTGTTTGGGCTAAAGAACACAAGGAATGGACATTAGACCAGTGGAAATCTGTGCTTTGGTCTGATGAGTCCAAATTTGAGATCTTTGGTTCCAACCACCGTGTCTTTGTGCGACGCAGGAAAGGTGAACAGATGGACTCTACATGCATGGTTCCCACCGTGAAGCATGGAGGAGGAGGTGTGATAGTGTGGGGGTGCTTTGCTGGTGACACTGTTGGGGATTTATTCAAAATTGAAGGCATACTGAACCAGCATGGCTGCCACAGCATCTTGCAGCGGTATGCTATTCCATCCGGTTTGCGTTTAGTTGGACCATCATTTATTTTTCAACAGGACAATGACCCCAAACACACCAGGCTGTGTAAGGGTTATTTGGCCAAGAAGGAGAGTGATGGGGTGCAGTCACCAGACCTGAACCCAATCGAGATGGTTTGGGGTGAGCTGGACCGCAGAGTGAATGCAAAAGGGCCAACAAGTCCTAAGCATCTCTGGGAATTCTGTTATGACCCCAATGGCAGAGGGTCTCATAAATAAATACCAAGTCTGCAAACACAAAAAACCAGCTCATAGGGCAGTGGTAACTGGGCTGACCGTATATCTAATCCTAGCACCACAAATAGCAGCAGCCGGGGAACGTGCCTACGTTGGTTCTAGACGTCTCGCGCCAGCCGGAGAACTAACTAACCCTAGAAGGGAAAAGATAGACCTTTCTTGCCTCCAGATAAAAGACCCCAAAAGTTGGATACAAGCCCCCAACAAATAATAACGGTGAGGTAAGAAGAAAAGACAAACATAAGAATGAACTAGGTATTTAGCAAAGAGAGGCCCACTGACTAATAGCAGAATATAGTAAGATGACTTATACGGTCAGCAAAAACCCTATCAAAAATATCCACGCTGGATATTCAAGAACCCCCGAACCGTCTAACGGCCCGGGGGGAGAATACCAGCCCCCTAGAGCTTCCAACAAAATCAGAAATCACATTTAGTACAAGCTGGACAAAAAATAAGAGCAATACAAATAACCAAAAAACAAGAAAGCAGGACTTAGCTTAATTTTGCAAGAACCAAGACCAGCAGACAGGAGCAAACAGAAAGAACTGATTACAACGATGCCAGGCACCAGACTGAGAATTCAGGAAGTTCATATAGCAACACCCCTGGACGAATGACCCAGGTGGTGCCAAACTGAGGAAAGAAAATCCCAGAGTCATATCACTAGTGACCACAAGGGGGAGCCAAAAAAGTCTAATTCACAACAGTACCCCCCCTTTAAGGAGGGGTCACCGAACCCTCACCAAGACCACCAGGGCGATCAGGATGAGCAGCGTGAAAGGCACGAACTAAATCGGCCGCATGCACATCAGAGGCAACCACCCAGGAATTATCCTCCTGACCATAGCCCTTCCACTTGACCAGATACTGAAGCCTCCGCCTGGAGAGACGAGAATCCAAGATCTTCTCCACCACGTACTCCAACTCGCCCTCAACCAACACCGGACCAGGAGGCTCAACAGAAGGAACCACAGGTACAACGTACCGCCGCAACAAAGACCTATGGAACACGTTGTGAATGGCAAACGACACCGGAAGATCCAAGCGAAAGGACACAGGATTAAGGATTTCCAATATCTTGTAAGGACCGATGAAGCGAGGCTTAAATTTAGGAGAGGAGACCTTCATAGGAACAAATCGAGAAGACAGCCATACCAAATCCCCAACACGAAGTCGGGGACCCACACCGCGGCGGCGGTTGGCAAAACGCTGAGCCTTCTCCTGAGACAACTTTAAGTTGTCCACCACATGATTCCAAATCTGCTGCAGCCTATCCACCACAGAATCTACCCCAGGACAGTCAGAAGGCTCCACATGTCCCGAGGAAAAACGAGGATGGAAACCAGAGTTGCAGAAAAATGGCGAAACCAAAGTAGCGGAACTAGCCCCATTATTAAGGGCAAACTCAGCCAACGGCAAGAAGGTCACCCAATCATCCTGATCTGCAGAAACAAAACACCTCAAATAAGCCTCCAGAGTCTGATTAGTTCGCTCCGTTTGTCCATTAGTCTGAGGATGAAAGGCAGACGAAAACGACAAATCAATGCCCATCTTAGCACAAAAGGATCGCCAGAACCTGGAAACAAACTGGGATCCTCTGTCAGACACGATATTCTCAGGAATGCCGTGCAAACGAACCACATTCTGAAAGAACAAAGGAACCAGATCGGAAGAGGAAGGCAGCTTAGGCAAAGATACCAAATGGACCATCTTGGAAAAGCGATCACATACCACCCAGATGACAGACATGCCCTGAGACACCGGTAGATCTGAAATGAAATCCATGGAAATGTGTGTCCAAGGCCTCTTCGGGACAGGCAAGGGCAAGAGCAACCCGCTGGCACGAGAACAGCAAGGCTTAGCTCGAGCACAAGTCCCACAGGACTGCACAAATGACCGCACATCCCGTGACAAGGAAGGCCACCAAAAGGACCTAGCCACCAAATCTCTGGTGCCAAAAATTCCCGGATGCCCTGCCAACACCGAGGAATGAACCTCGGAAATGACTCTGCTGGTCCACTTATCAGGAACAAACAGTCTGTCAGGTGGACAAGAGTCAGGTCTACCAGCCTGAAATCTCTGCAACACACGTCGCAAATCCGGAGAAATGGCTGACAAGATTACTCCCTCTTTAAGAATACCAACTGGTTCTGCGACTCCAGGAGAGTCAGGCACAAAGCTCCTTGAAAGAGCATCAGCCTTCACATTCTTTGAACCTGGTAAATACGAGACCACAAAGTCAAAACGGGAGAAAAACAATGACCAACGGACCTGTCTAGGATTCAGGCATTTAGCAGACTCGAGATACATCAGATTTTTGTGATCAGTCAAGACCACCACACGATGCTTAGCACCCTCGAGCCAATGACGCCACTCCTCAAATGCCCACTTCATGGCCAGCAACTCCCGATTGCCAACATCATAATTCCGCTCAGCAGGCGAAAACTTCCTAGAGAAAAAAGCACATGGTCTCATTACAGAGCAACCAGGGCCTCTCTGCGACAAAACGGCCCCTGCCCCAATCTCAGAAGCATCCACTTCAACCTGAAAGGGAAGTGAGACATCAGGCTGGCACAAAACAGGCGCTGAAGTAAACCGGCGCTTCAACTCTTGGAAAGCCTCCACGGCTGCAGGAGCCCAGTTAGCAACATCAGAACCTTTCTTGGTCATATCCATCAAAGGTTTAACAACGCTAGAAAAATTAGCGATAAAACGACGGTAGAAGTTAGCAAAGCCCAAGAACTTCTGAAGACTCTTAACTGACGTGGGTTGAGTCCAATCATGAATAGCTCGGACCTTGACTGGGTCCATCTCCACCGCAGAAGGGGAAAAAATAAAACCCAAAAAGGGAACCTTCTGTACTCCAAAGAGACACTTTGAGCCCTTAACAAATAAAGCATTCTCACGCAAAACCTGAAACACCATCCTGACCTGCTCTACATGCGAGTCCCAATCATCAGAAAAAAACAGAATATCATCCAGATAAACAATCATAAATTTATCCAGATACTTCTGGAAAATATCATGCATAAAGGACTGAAACACTGAAGGAGCATTAGAGAGCCCAAAAGGCATCACCAAGTACTCAAAATGACCTTCGGGCGTATTAAATGCAGTTTTCCATTCATCTCCTTGCTTAATGCGCACAAGGTTGTACGCACCACGAAGATCTATCTTGGTGAACCACTTGGCACCTTTAATCCGGGCAAACAAGTCCGACAACAGAGGCAAAGGATACTGAAATTTAACAGTGATTTTATTCAGAAGCCGATAGTCAATACAAGGTCTCAAAGATCCGTCCTTCTTGGCCACAAAAAAGAATCCCGCACCAAGAGGGGAAGAGGATGGACGGATATGCCCCTTCTCCAGAGATTCCTTGATATACGAACGCATTGCGGTATGCTCAGGTACAGACAGATTAAATAGTCTTCCCTTAGGAAATTTACTACCTGGAATCAAATCTATAGCGCAGTCACAGTCCCTATGAGGAGGCAGAGCACTGGACCTGGACTCGCTGAATACATCCTGAAAATCAGACAAATACTCAGGAACTTCCGAAGGAATAGAGGAAGCAATAGACACCGGCGGGGAATCACCATGAATTCCCTGACAGCCCCAACTTGACACAGACATTGCCTTCCAATCCAAGACTGGATTATGGGTCTGTAACCATGGCAGACCCAAAACGACCAAATCATGCATTTTATGCAGAACAAGAAAACGAATCACCTCCCGATGTTCAGGAGTCATGCACATGGTTACCTGTGTCCAAAACTGCGGTTTATTTTCCGCCAATGGCGTAGCATCAATACCTCTAAGAGGGATAGGATTTACCAACGGCTCAAGAACAAAACCACAGCGCTTGGCAAATGACAGATCCATAAGACTCAGGGCAGCACCTGAATCCACAAACGCCATAACAGGGTAGGAAGACAATGAGCAAATTAAAGTCACAGACAAAATAAATTTAGGTTGCAAATTACCAATAGCGACAGGACTAACAACCCTTGTTAGGCGTTTAGAGCATGGTGATATAACATGTGTAGAATCACCACAGTAAAAACACAACCCATTCTGACGTCTATGATTTTTCCGTTCATTTCTAGTCTGAATTCTACCACATTGCATTAAATCAGGTGTTTGTTCAGACAACACCACATGAGGATTAGCGGCTTTGCGCTCCCGCAAACGCCGGTCAATTTGAATAGCCAGCGCCATGGAATCATTCAGACTTGTAGGAATGGAGAAACCCACCATCACATTCTTAATGGCTTCAGAAAGGCCATTTCTGAAATTTGCGGCCAGAGCACACTCATTCCACTGAGTAAGCACGGACCATTTCCGAAATTTTTGGCAATACACTTCAGCTTCATCCTGGCCCTGAGAAATAGCCAGCAAGGCTTTTTCTGCCTGAATTTCAAGATTGGGTTCCTCGTAAAGCAATCCGAGCGCCAGAAAAAACGCATCAATATTTGCCAATGCCGGATCTTCTGGCGCTAGTGAGAAGGCCCAATCCTGAGGGTCGCCCCGTAAGAAAGAGATAACAATTTTAACTTGCTGAGCTGAGTCTCCAGACGAACGGGGTCTCAGAGATAGAAACAATTTACAATTATTCCTGAAATTCCTAAACTTAAATCGGTCTCCAGAGAACAGTTCAGGAATAGGTATTTTAGGTTCAGACATAGGACTACTGGTAACAAAATCTTGTATGCCCTGCACACGAGCAGCAAGCTGGTCCACACTTGTAATCAAGGTCTGGACATTCATGTCTGCAGCAAGCTCAAGCCACTCAGAGGTAAAGGGGAGGAAGAAAGAGAGGAAAAAAAAAAACAACTCAGAATTTCCTTTCTTATTATCCCACTTCTGCAATGTATTAAACATTCAACTTTGGCCTGGCATACTGTTATGACCCCAATGGCAGAGGGTCTCATAAATAAATACCAAGTCTGCAAACACAAAAAACCAGCTCATAGGGCAGTGGTAACTGGGCTGACCGTATATCTAATCCTAGCACCACAAATAGCAGCAGCCGGGGAACGTGCCTACGTTGGTTCTAGACGTCTCGCGCCAGCCGGAGAACTAACTGACCCTAGAAGGGAAAAGATAGACCTTTCTTGCCTCCAGAGAAAAGACCCCAAAAGTTGGATACAAGCCCCCAACAAATAATAACAGTGAGGTAAGAAGAAAAGACAAACGTAAGAATGAACTAGGTATTTAGCAAAGAGAGGCCCACTGACTAATAGCAGCAGAATATAGTAAGATGACTTATATGGTCAGCAAAAACCCTATCAAAAATATCCACGCTGGATATTCAAGAACCCCCGAACCGTCTAACGGCCCGGGGGAAGAATACCAGCCCCCTAGAGCTTCCAGCAAAATCAGAAATCACATTTAGTACAAGCTGGACAAAAAATAAGAGCAATACAAATAACCAAAAAACAAGAAAGCAGGACTTAGCTTAATTTTGCAAGAACCAAGACCAGCAGACAGGAGCAAACAGAAAGAACTGATTACAACGATGCCAGGCACCAGACTGAGAATTCAGGAAGTTCATATAGCAACACCCCTGGACTAACGACCCAGGTGGTGCCAAACTGAGGAAAGAAAATCCCAGAGTCATATCACTAGTGACCACAAGGGGGAGCCAAAAAAGTCTAACTCACAACAGAACTCCTTCAAGATTGTTGGAAGACCTTTCCCGGTGACTACCTCTTGAAGTTCATCAAGAGAATGCCAAGAGTGTGCAAAGCAGTCATAAAAGCAAAAGGTGGCTACATTGAAGAACCTAGAATATAAGACATATTTTCAGTTGTTTCCCACTTTTTTGTTAAGTATATAAATCCACATGTGTTAATTCATGGTTTTGATGCTTTCCGTGTGAATTTACAATTTTCATAGTCATGAAAATACAGAAAAATCTTTAAATGAGAAGGTGTGTCCAAACATTTGGTCTGTACGGTATATATATATATATATATATAAATATATATATACTAGATGGTGGCCCGATTCTAACGCATCGGGTATTCTAGAATATGTATGCAATTTGCAAATGTACAGCAATTTGGTTCATCAGTTCAGCATCACACTTTTCGTTTTCTTTTAGGTTCATCCTTTGTTCTGTAGCCTCATTTGTATCAATGATGTATAATTGTGCAAATTTTGGTGGTTGTCCTATTTCTGGGTGAAGTGTTCCAGTGCGGTGGTAGATCTGGCCGTGTATTTTAAAACAATACGGTCCGAATCCAGGGGGCGGTGCAATGTTGGCACCGAATGAAGCAAACGCATGAGAACTGTTGATGCTTCTGATATTTTCCAGGAAATTTCTACTGTGTTGATGCATTCCTTTCATTAACTGCTCAAACAGATCTGAGTAGTGAGGTCTCGGTAGCATAACTTTTCCTTTTTGGCAGCATTGAGTAAACTGATTGTCAGATTGTTTTTCATCAATGAAATTCAGAGAGTCGCATTTAGAGCAAACTGCATTCATATTCCCACAGTAGTGTTCATGAATTGTACTTTCATTGTCTGTTACATAATGTGCAAGTTGTTGAATATTGTCCTGGTCGTGCCTTAGTTGGTAGAGCATTCGTTTTTTATGAATTTGGCGATCATGTTGTTCCTGTCGTACCATGTTGTGGTGTCTCCGGTTGGCGACGGTGTCTGTGAGATTCCGCATCCTGGGCTTGTCTAGCAGCAGTTTGTTGTGGTGTCTCCTGTTGGCGACGTTGTCTGTGAGATTCCACATCCTGGGCTTGTCTGGCGGCAGTTTGTTGTGGTGTCTCCTGTTCCCGATGTTGTCATTTTCTTGCTGCTGCTGCTGCTTTTCTGTCATCCTCATTGGCGTATTTTCGTTTACGACCCATTCTAAGATAGAAACACAGGGAGATGCTGCCCATACAGTGAGATGCAGGCACACACCCTACACAATGGCGGCACTTGACAGCAGTGGAGGACAATGATGATTCCAGAATTCGCGGCAGACTGTGCCGTCTCTGATTGGTCAAGGCTGGCTGGCCTCGACCAATCAGCAAGGCGGGATTTCCGAGACAGACAGACAATTAGACCCTTAGACAACACAATGGCGGCACTTGACAGCAGTGGAGGACAATGCCCGTCGCTGATTGGTCGAGGCCGGCTGGCTTCGACCAATCAGAGACTGTGCCCGTCGCTGATTGGTCGAGGCCTAGCGGCATTGACCAATCAGAGACGCGGGATTTCCAGGACAGACAGACAATTAAACCCTTAGACAATTATATATATAGATATATTTAAAGATGAGTGTATATGTGTGTGTATCGAAGATAGTGTTATAATGGTTGCCAAGGTGACGATGATGTCATAAACATTGCCATGGCGAAGATGATGTCATAATGATTGCCATGGTGACGATGTCATAATAGGTTGCAATGGTGACGGTTATGTCATAATAGGTTGTAATGGTGACAGTTATGTCATAATGGTTGCCATGGTGATGATAATGTCAGAATTGTTGCCATGGCGAAGATGATGTCATAATGGGTATATGGGCACGGAACTATGGGATGGAGGATGTGTGATGGGTATATGGGTACGGGACTATGGGATGGAGGTTGTGTGATGGGTGTACGGGCAGGGGACTGTGGGATGGAGGATATTTATGATGGGAATATGGGCATGGGACTATGGGATGGAGGATATGTATGATGGGTATATGGGCACGGGACTATGGGATGGAGGTTGTGTGATGGGTATATGGGCACGGGACTATGAGATGGAGGATACATATGATGGGAATATGGGCACTGGACTATAGATGGAGGATATGTATGATAGTAATATGGGCATGGGACTATGGGATGGAGGATGTGTGATGGGTATATGGGCACGGAACTATGGGATGGAGGATATGTATGATGGGTATATGAGCACAGGACTATGGGATGGAGGATAATCATTAAAATTTGTTAATGTTTATATACTGCTCAAAAAAATAAAGGGAACACTAAAATACCACATCCTAGATATCTCTGAATTAAATATTCTAGTTGCAAATTTTTATTCATTGCATAGTGGAATGTGTTCAGAACAATAAAACATAACAATTATCAATGTAAATCAAAATGAATATCCCGTGGAGGTCTGGATTTGGAATGATACTCAAAATCAAAGTGGAAAATCAAATTACAGGCTGATCCAACTTCAGTGAAAATGCCTCATGACAAGGAAAAGATGCTCAGTATTGTGTGTGGCCTCCACGTGCCTGTATGACCTCCCTACTGTACAACGCCTGGGCATGCTCCTGATGAGGAGGCGGATGGTCTCCCGAGGGATCTCCTCCCAGACCTGGACTAAAGCATCCGCCAACTCCTGGACCATCTGTGGTGCAGCGTGACGTTGGTGGATGGAGCAAGAAATGATGTCCCAGATGTGCTCAATCGGATTCACGTCTGGGGAACGGGCGGGCCAGTCCATACCTTCAATGCCTTCATCTTGTAGGAACTGCTGACACACTCCAGCCACATGCGTCTGGCATTGTCCTGCATTAGGAGGAACCAGGGCCAACTGCACAAGCATATGGTCTCACAAGGGGTCTGAGGATCTCATCTCGGTACCTAATGGCAGTCAGGCTACCTCTGGTGAGCACATGGAGGGCTGTTGTGATCCGCTTTTTGGGCTCCCCTAGTGGTGGCTGGTGGTACTGGAGACTTGTGTGTTCTTTTCTGCCTCAGCTCACCTGCTTCCATCAGTTTTGGGAGTTCCCTATTTAGCCTTGCTCTCCAGTCACTTCCTTGCCGGTCATCATTGTAACCTGAGTCTTTCAGTTGCATGTTCCTGCTACCAGTCTGCTGATCAGCTAAGTGGACTCTTGTCCTTTTTGTTTTGTATTTTTTGTCCAGTTTACAGTTTGTCATTTCCTGTTACTGGAAGCTCTTGTGGACTGAAATTGCCACTCCTGTGTCATGAGTTGACACAGGAGTCTTAAAGTAATTTAAGGATGGGTTTTTGAAAGGGTTTTTCAGCTGACCGTGAAGTCCTCTTTTGTATCCTTCCTCTATCTAGTAAGTGGACCTCGCTTTGCTAAATCTACCTTCATACTGTGTATGTCTTTTCCTCTGAACTCACCGTTAATATATGTGGGGGCTACTATCATCTTTGGGGAATTTCACTAGAGGTAAGCCAGGTCTGTTCCTTCCTCTTCCAGGCGTAGTTAGTTCTCCGGCTGGCGCATGGCATCTAGGCAGCCGTAGGAATGCTTCCTGGCTACTGTTAGTTGTGTGGTAGATTTAGGTCACGGTCAGCTTGAGTTTCCATCACCCGAGGGCTAGTCTGTTATTTTGTGTTTCTGATGTTCCCATGCCATTGGGGAATCATGACAGTATGACCGGCCACTGTTAAAGTAATTGGCAGAAGAAAGGAGAGTAAAAGAAGTCTGTAGATTTTTTTTTTTTTTCTCCCTCACATGTTTGCTACTTAGTTGGCTCAGTTGTATTTCTGCTCTATTTACAGCCTTGCCTTTCTCTCCTTCTAATCCTTGAATGGCTCTGATCTCTCCGGTTTAAGGATGGACTCTCAGAGTTTGGCTGCAGGTTTAAATAATCTTGCTACGAAGGTTCAGAATTTACAAGATTATGTTATACGTACTCCTATTTCTGAACCTAAGATTCCTACACCAGAGGTATTTTCCGGAGATAGATCTCGGTTTCTGAATTTCAAATGTAATTGTAAATTATTCCTTTCTCTCAGACCTCACTCCTCTGGAGATCCTGTTCAGCAGGTTAAGATTGTGATTTCTTTGCTGCGAGGTGACCCTCAAAATTGGGCATTTTCATTGACACCAGGGGATCCTGCGTTGCTCAATGTGGATGCGTTTTTTCTGGCTTTAGGGTTGCTGTATGAGGAACCTAATTTGGAGATTCAAGCTGAAAAAGCTTTAATAGCCCTGTCTCAAGGGCAAGATGAAGCTGAGATATACTGCCAAAAATTTCGTAAATGGTCTGTGCTTACTCAGTGGAATGAGTGTGCCCTAGCGGCAATTTTCAGAGAAGGCCTTTCTGATGCCGTTAAGGATGTCATGGTGGGGTTTCCTACGCCCACAGGTCTGAATGAGTCCATCACAATGGCGATTCAGATTGATCGGCGTTTGCGGGAGCGCAAACCCGTGCACCATTTGGCGGTATCTTCTGAAGGGACGCCAGAGAAAATGCAATGTGACAGAATTCTGTCAAGAAGCGAGCGGCAGAATTATAGGCGCAAAAATGGCTTGTGCTTCTACTGTGGTGATTCCGCGCATGTTATATCAGCATGCTCTAAACGTACTAGGAAGGTTGACAAGTCTGTTTCTATTGGCACTTTACAGTCTAAATTTCTTCTGTCTGTAACTCTGATTTGTTCATTATCAGTTATTACCGTGGATGCCTATGTGGACTCTGGCGCCGCTCTGAGTCTCATGGATTGGTCCTTCGCCAGGCGCTGTGGGTTTGATTTGGAGCCTCTGGAAGTTCCTATACCTCTGAAGGGTATTGATTCTACACCTCTGGCTTGTAATAGACCACAGTTCTGGACGCAAGTGACTATGCGTATGACTCAAGACCATCAGGAGATGATTCGCTTCCTCGTGTTGCATAATTTACATGATGTGTTAGTGCTTGGATTACCATGGTTGCAATCTCATAACCCAGTACTGGACTGGAAAACTACGTCTGTGTTAAGCTGGGGATGTCGGGGGGCTCATGGGGACATACCTTTGGTTTCTATCTCGTCATCTATTCCCTCTGAGGTTCCGGCATTTTTGTCGGATTTTGGGGATATTTTTGAAGAGCCTAAAATTGGTTCTCTCCCTCCCCACAGAGAGTGTGATTGCGCCATAGATCTGATTCCAGGCAGTAAATTTCCAAAGGGTCGTTTGTTTAACCTATCTGTACCTGAGCATGCTGCCATGCGAGAGTATGTTAAGGAGTCCCTGGAAAAGGGACATATTCGTCCTTCTTCATCACCTTTAGGAGCTGGGTTTTTCTTTGTCTCTAAAAAGGATGGCTCGCTGAGGCCTTGTATTGATTATCGACTCCTGAATAAAATTACTGTCAAATATCAGTATCCGTTGCCGCTGCTTACTGATTTGTTTGCTCGCATAAGGGGGGCTAAGTGGTTCTCCAAGATTGATCTCCGTGGGGCGTATAATTTGGTGCGAATTAAGCAAGGGGATGAGTGGAAAACCGCATTTAATACGCCTGAGGGCCACTTTGAGTATTTAGTAATGCCTTTCGGCCTTTCTAATGCACCTTCAGTTTTTCAGTCCTTTATGCATGATATTTTCCGTGAATATCTGGATAAATTTATGATTGTGTATTTGGACGATATTTTGATTTTTTCTGAGGACTGGGAGTCTCATGTTTAGCAGGTCAGGAGGGTTTTTCAGGTCTTGCGGGAGAATTCTCTGTGTGTAAAGGGTTCTAAGTGTGTTTTTGGGGTTCAAAAGATTTCCTTTTTGGGGTACATTTTTTCCCCTTCTTCTGTTGAGATGGACCCTGTCAAGGTTCGGGCTATTTGTGACTGGACGCAGCCTACTTCTCTAAAGGGTCTTCAGAAGTTCTTGGGCTTTGCTAATTTTTATCGTCGATTTATAACTGGTTTTTCTGGTGTTGCTAAGCCTCTTACGGATTTGACTAAGAAGGGTGCTGATGTTGCCAATTGGTCCTCTGCCGCTGTGGAGGCCTTTCGGGAACTTAAGCGCCGCTTTTCGTCTGCCCCTGTGTTGCGCCAGCCTGATGTCTCTCTCCCCTTTCAGGTTGAGGTCGATGCTTCCGAGATCGGAGCAGGGGCGGTTTTGTCGCAGAAAAGTTCCGATTGCTCAGTGATGAGACCTGGTGCGTTCTTTTCTCGAAAATTTTCTGCCGCCGAAAGAAATTATGATGTCGGTAATCGGGAGCTTTTGGCCATGAAGTGGGCATTTGAGGAGTGGCGTCATTGGCTTGAGGGTGCTAGACATCAGGTGGTGGTTTTGACTGATCACAAGAATCTGATTTATCTTGAGTCTGCCAGGCGCCTGAATCCTAGACAGGCGCGCTGGTCGTTGTTTTTCTCTCGGTTTAATTTTGTGGTCTCATATCTACCAGGTTCTAAGAATGTGAAGGCAGATGCCCTTTCTAGGAGTTTTGAGCCTGATTCCCCTGGTGATTCGGAACCTACAGGTATCCTTAAGGATGGGGTGATATTATCCGCTATTTCCCCAGATCTGCGACGTGCTTTGCAAGAGTTTCAGGCGGATAGACCTGATCGCTGTCCACCTGGTAGACTGTTTGTTCCTGATGATTGGACCAGTAGAGTCATCTCGGAGGTTCATTCTTCTACGCTGGCGGGTCATCCTGGAATTTTTGGTACCAGGGATTTGGTGGCTAGATCCTTCTGGTGGCCATCTCTGTCTCGAGATGTGCGTGTTTTTGTGCAGTCTTGTGATGTGTGTGCTCGGGCCAAGCCTTGTTGTTCTAGGGCTAGCGGGTTGTTGTTGCCCTTGCCTATTCCGAAGAGGCCTTGGACGCACATCTCGATGGACTTTATTTCTGATCTTCCTGTCTCTCAGAGGATGTCTGTTATCTGGGTGGTGTGTGACCGTTTTTCTAAGATGGTTCATTTGGTGCCATTGCCGAAGTTGCCTTCCTCGTCTGAGTTGGTTCCTTTGTTTTTTCAAAATGTGGTTCGCTTGCATGGTATTCCTGAAAATATCGTTTCTGATAGGGGTACCCAGTTCGTTTCTAGATTTTGGCGGGCATTCTGTGCCAGGTTGGGCATTGATTTGTCTTTTTCGTCTGCCTTCCATCCTCAGACTAATGGCCAGACGGAGCGAGCTAATCAGACTTTGGAGACGTATTTGAGGTGTTTTGTGTCTGCGGATCAGGATGATTGGGTTGCCTTTTTGCCGTTGGCGGAGTTTGCTCTTAATAATCGGGCTAGTTCGGCCACTTTGGTTTCCCCTTTCTTTTGCAATTCGGGATTTCATCCCCGTTTTTCTTCTGGTCAGGCGGAGTCTTCGGATTGTCCTGGAGTAGATGCTGTGGTGGATCGGTTGTATCGGATTTGGGAACAAGTGGTGGACAATTTGAATTTGTCCCAGGAGAGGACTCAGCGGTTTGCTAACCGCCAGCGTCGGGTTGGTCCTCGCCTTCGTGTTGGGGACTTGGTGTGGTTGTCTTCCCGTTTTGTCCCAATGAGGGTTTCTTCTCCTAAATTTAAGCCTCGGTTCATCGGTCCCTATAGGATTTTGGAGATTATTAACCCTGTTTCCTTTCGTTTGGACCTCCCGGCATCTTTCGCTATCCATAATGTGTTCCATCGGTCGTTGTTGCGGAGATACGAGGTGCCGGTGGTTCCTTCTGCTGAGCCTCCTGCTCCTGTGCTGGTTGAGGGTGAATTGGAGTACGTTATAGAGAAGATCTTGGACTCCCGTATTTCCAGGCGGAGACTCCAGTATCTGGTTAAATGGAAGGGCTATGGTCAGGAAGATAATTCTTGGGTAACTGCCTCTGATGTTCATGCCTCGGATTTGGTTCGTGCCTTTCATAGGGCTCATCCAGGTCGCCCTGGCGGTTCTTGTGAGGGTTCAGTGCCCCCTCCTTAAGGGGGGGGTACTGTTGTGATCCGCTTTTTGGGCTCCCCTAGTGGTGGCTGGTGGTACTGGAGACTTGTGTGTTCTTTTCTGCCTCAGCTCACCTGCTTCCATCAGTTTTGGGAGTTCCCTATTTAGCCTTGCTCTCCAGTCACTTCCTTGCCGGTCATCATTGTAACCTGAGTCTTTCAGTTGCATGTTCCTGCTACCAGTCTGCTGATCAGCTAAGTGGACTCTTGTCCTTTTTGTTTTGTATTTTTTGTCCAGTTTACAGTTTGTCATTTCCTGTTACTGGAAGCTCTTGTGGACTGAAATTGCCACTCCTGTGTCATGAGTTGACACAGGAGTCTTAAAGTAATTTAAGGATGGGTTTTTGAAAGGGTTTTTCAGCTGACCGTGAAGTCCTCTTTTGTATCCTTCCTCTATCTAGTAAGTGGACCTCGCTTTGCTAAATCTACCTTCATACTGTGTATGTCTTTTCCTCTGAACTCACCGTTAATATATGTGGGGGCTACTATCATCTTTGGGGAATTTCACTAGAGGTAAGCCAGGTCTGTTCCTTCCTCTTCCAGGCGTAGTTAGTTCTCCGGCTGGCGCATGGCATCTAGGCAGCCGTAGGAATGCTTCCTGGCTACTGTTAGTTGTGTGGTAGATTTAGGTCACGGTCAGCTTGAGTTTCCATCACCCGAGGGCTAGTCTGTTATTTTGTGTTTCTGATGTTCCCATGCCATTGGGGAATCATGACAGAGGGCTGTGCGGCCCTCCAAAGAAATGCCACTCCACACCATTATTGACCCACTGCCAAACCGGTCATGCTGAAGGATGTTGCAGGCAGAAGATTGCTCTCCACGGAATCTCCAGACTCTGTCACGTTTGGCACATGTGCTCAGTGTGAACCTGCTTCATCTGGGAAGAGCACAGGGCGCCAGTGGCAAATTTGCCAATCCTGGTGTTCTGTGGCAAATGCCAAGCTTCCTGCATGGTGTTGGGCTGTGAGCACAAGCCCCATCTGTGGTTGTCGGGCACTCAGACCGTCCTCATGGAGTTGGTTTCTAACTGTTTGTGCAGACACATGCACATTTGTGGCCTGCTGGAGGTCATTTTTCAGGGCTCTGGCAGTGCTCCTCCTGTTTCTCCTTGCACAAAGGCGGAGGTAGCGGTCCTGCTGCTGGGTTGTTTCCCTCCTACAGCTACCTCCACATCTTCTGGTGTACTGGCCTGTCTCCTAATAGTGCCTCCGGCCTCTGGACACTACGCTGACAGACACAGCAAGCCTTCTTGCCACAGCTCGCATTGATGTGCCATCCTGGATGAGCTGCACTAACTGGCCCACATGTGTGGGTAGTAGAGTCCGTCTCATGCTACCACTTGTGTGAAAGCACAACCAACATTCAAAAGTGACCAACAATTGTCAATAATTTCCATCTGTTGTCTATTCCATTTGCACAACAGCATGTGAAATTGATTGTCAATCAGTGTTGCTTCCTAAGTGGACAGTTTGATTTCACAGAAGTTTGAATTACTTGGAGTTATATTCTTTTGTTTAAGTGTTCCCTTTATTTTTGGAGCAGTGTATATACACATTAGAATATCATCAAAAAGTTCATTTATTTCAGTTCTTCAATATAAAAAGTGAAACGCGTATATTATATTGAGTGATTACAGAGTGATCTATTTTAAGTGTTTATTTCTGTTAATGTTGATGATTATGGCTTACAGCTAGTGATGAGCGAACGTGCTCGCCACTACTCGTTACTTGCCCGACTATCACTATGCTCAGTGTACTCGGCAGCCACCGAGTATTTCCGGGATTATTCGGTGGGAGCTCGGGCTTCCTCCTTTTAATTTTGGTGCTTTTTAGCGTGCCAATCAGCATGCAGGGATTGTCTGCCATGCAATGTAATACCGCAGCCATCTTTGTTGTGGTATTAAAGTGATTGGCTGGCCGCACAGCATCATCAGGTCTATAAGAGACCTGGCACAGCCCTGCTCGCCGCATTCTGCTCCAGATTCAGCTAGTGTAGGGAGAGCTGCTGCTGAGATAGGGTCAGATTCTTACATTTATTAGTTAGTGTGGGTCTACTAGTGTTCAATCCACAAATTCTGATAAACCAACAGTCCTTTATAGGGATAATTTGGGGGTACATAGATTGCAGCGCTAGGTAGGCAGTGGAGTCTATGTGCACATATCCACATCAGTGCAAGGCCTGCAGGCACTGTATGTGAGTATATAGATCTCACTGCAAACTTCAAAAAGCTCCATTCCTGTCTGCTGCTGCGCATTTTATATATACGTAGCTGCAGGTGTCCGTGGCCATTTTTTTTTTTTGCAGCTTAAACCTGCTAATTTTATTAGAAAGCAATCCATAGCCCCCTTTTTTCTTCATTTATTTGCTTGGTCACGCTGCAGACTACAGCCAGGTCATTGCAATACAAGAGCGTGAAAATCTAACAATGTAATTTTTGTTTTTTGTCATCAGATGTGAGTGCGCAGAAAATTCTGGCCTTTTTTTGAGTACTATATTATTTTCTGGAGTGTCTTACAACATTTTTGGACACCATTTTGCAGCCCCAAAAATCTGTAGCGGGCCCAAAAACATTTAGCTACAGTCCTTATATTTATCACTGTGATTTGTACACCACACACATCGCATATCATTGCGCTAAATATTTTACGATTTTACTACTCCAATTTTTTTTTTTTTTAGTGTCATAGCCTACTTATTGACACAATTTTGGTGGGCCCCAAAACATCAAGGCCACATTTTGATCAGTCTGTTATCTCCATCTGATGCCTGGTCTATTTGTGGTCTCCAAATTCTTGCTCTTCAGGCATACATTGCATTTTTTGGTCTGCTAGCCTTGGTCTATACAGTATTTTAGAGTAAAAAAAAATAAGACAAAAAAGCATCTTGTAACAGTCTTTTATCTCCATCAGATGCCTGGTATATCTGGGGTGTCCAAATCCTTGCTTTGCAGGCATACATTGCCTTTTTTGTCTGGTAGCCTTGGTCTATACGGTATTTAGCGGTTAAAAAAAATTTAAACCAAAAAACAGGCCACATATTGAAACAGTCTGTTATTTCCATCAGACGCCTGGTATATCTGTGGTGTCCAAATCCTTGCTATGCAGGCATACATGCCTTTTCTTGACTGGTAGACTGCTAAATACTGTATAGACCAAGGCTAAAATAATTTGAAACCAAAAAACAGGCCAAATATTGAAACAGTCTGTTATTTCCTTCAGACGCCTGGTATTTCTGTGGTGTCCAAATCCTTTCTTTGCAGACTTACATTGCCTTTTTTGCCTGGTAGCCTTGGTCTATACAGTATTTAGCAGTTAAAAAAAAATAAAAATAAACAAAAACATACTGAAACAGTCTGTTATTTCTGTCAGACGCCTGGTGTATCTGTGGTGTCCAAATCCTTGCTTTGCAGGCTTACATTGCCTTTTTTTGTCTGGTAGCCTTGTCTATACATTATTTAGCAGATAAAAAAATTAAAACCAAAAAACAGGTCACATATTGAAACAGTCTGTTATCTCTGTCAAACGGCTGGTGTATCTGTGGTGTCCAAATCCTCACTTTACAGGCATACATTGCCTTTTTTGTCTGGTAGCCTTGGTCTATACAATATTTAGTGGTTTAAAATTTAAAAAAATTAAAATAAAAAAACATACTGAAACAGTCTGTTATCTCCGTCAGACACCCGGAGTATCTGTGGTGTCCAAATCCTTGCGTCTCAGGCATACATTGCCATTCTTTATCTGGTAGCCTTGGTCTATACAGTATTTAGCAGAAAAAAAAATTAAAACCAAAAAACAGGTCACATATTGAAACAGTCTGTTATCTCCGTCAGACGCCTGGTGTATCCGTGGTGTCCAAATTCTCACTTTGCAGGCATATATTGCATTTTTTGGTCTGCTAGCCTTGGTCTATAAAGTATTTAGGGGTTAGATGAGATCGCATGTAGCAATGCCCAAAGATTTGAACAGCCATGGTCACAAGAAGGCAATGGTGGGAAAATGTCACAAGAGGTGGACGATGATGAGACACAATTGCCAGAAAGTCAGGAGGAGGAGGAGGGTGCAGATGTGGAAGACGTGGTGGATGACATAGTAACTGACCCAACCTGGCAGGAGGACATGCAGAGCGAGGACAGTAGCACACATGGGGAAGGAGGCATAGCACCCCAATAGGTAGGAAGAAGCAGTCTGGTGGCCACAGACAGAAGGCCTTGCATCTGTTCCCCGTAACACCAACATGAGGGAAGTTGCCATTCCAACTGTTAGATCTTCCCGAGTCTGGTTATTTTTTAAAGACTGCCGATAACCCCAAACAGGCCATTTGCAGCACCTACTATGCTCGCATCAGCACGGGTAGCAAAACTACCAGCCTGACCACCACCAGC
This sequence comes from Ranitomeya variabilis, assembly GCF_051348905.1. NCBI lineage: Eukaryota > Metazoa > Chordata > Amphibia > Anura > Dendrobatidae > Ranitomeya > Ranitomeya variabilis. Next base: position 376,918,312 of record NC_135232.1, read on the forward strand.
ATGATCAGGCACATGGCAGCAAAGCACCCGACTTTATGGTCCGAACCCCAGGCTCCAGGAACACTGTCTGCAGGTGACACCACTGCTTCTTCCACTGTTTTGCATAGAAGCCAATCCTCAGTCAATGGTGCATGCGAAGATGCCTCGTGCCCTGCACCTGTTGTTGCCCACAGTCAGCAAGCACCATCATCAAGCCTGTCCTTGTCCAAGCGCAGTCTTCAGTTGTCTCTACACTAGTCATTGGAATGCAAGTGGAAATACCCAGCCAATTCCCCACAGGCCACAGTACCATCCCAAGGTACTCGGTCCTGAGCCGCCACTATTTCTCCCTGTGTACCGTACCGGCATTACACCAGCAAGTGTCCAACAACATTACCCATTTACTCAACAATGCTGTTACTGGGAAAGTCCACCTAACCACGGACACGTGGACATGTGCTTGTGGGCAGGGACGGTACATCTCTTTGACGGCACGCTGGGTTAACATAGTGGATTCCGGGACCCAGTTTGACCTTGAGATGGAACACATCCTCCTGACACTGAGGATTGCGGGCCCTACATCAATCAGAGTTGCCCCCACAGTCTACAGCTCCTGCACCTCCTCCTCTCCTCCTCTTCAGTCTCCATCTCTGAAATGAGCACATCAGTCAGAAGCTGGAAGCACTGCAGCACTGCCTCAGCCAAGTTGCAACAGGCTGTTCTGAAGCTTATATGCTTAGGTGACAAACCACACAATGCTGAAGAGTTGTGGACAGCGCTGAAAGAGCAGTCAGATTTTTGGATGACACCGCTGAACCTACAGCCAGGCATGGTCGTGTGTGACAATGGCCAGAAACTGGTGGTGGGTCTGAGGCAAGGTGAGCTCACACATATACCTTGCCTGGCCCATGTGCTTAACCTCATTGTTCAACGTTTTCTCAAAAGCTAACCGGAGCTGCCGTCTGTGCTAGTGAAAGTACGCCGCCTTACTGCCCATTTTAGAAAGTCAGCTACAGCTTCAGCTGCCCTTCCCGTGCTTCAGCAGCGTTTGCATCTTCTGGCTCACCAACTGGTGTGTGATGTTCCCACACATTGGAACTCTACACTGCATATGTTGGAACAGATTTGTGAGCAGAAGAGGGCAGTTGTTGACTACCAGCATCAACAAGTCGTTATTCAGTTCAGACTCCACACATGAAACCTCAGGAGTGGACATGGATGTCAGACATATGTACCATCCTCAAAAACTTTGAGGACTGCAACAAGATGTGATCGGCGATGACGCCATAATTAGCTTCACCATCTTCTGAAAACATCTCTGCTCACAATTAAAGAGGATGCATTGCAGGTGGAGCATGAGGGCATGGATCAAGGAACGATACAGGGTGATTACACTCAGCCCAGCCTCATGTCTTCCCAATGTGGATTGGTAGACAATGAGGAAAAGGAGGAAGAGGAAGAACAGGAGCTACTTTCATGAGCAATAGACAGTACTACAAGCACAGCTGCCATACCGTCTGTTCAGTGTGGATGGCCTGAGGACAGGGAGGAGGAGGACAGCATTTTCATCCAAGTATCTTACATGTCACATCTTCTCTATTAGGCTGGGTTTACATTACATTTATATGGCACGTTAGACGGACTACTTTACACCGCAGCATAACGCGGTGTAACGCAGTCCGTTAACGCCGCCATTAATCCCTATGTCGGACGCATCGCTAGCGCATGCCCACAATGGGCGTGCGCTAACGATGTGCCATCATCGAGTGACAGACCCTGGGACGCGGGCTGCAGCGTTTCCGGGTCCGTCACTGCTAGCGGAGATAGAGCATCTGCTAGCTCTATCTGTGCTAGCGCTAGCGAAACTCGGCACTTGCGTTAACAGCAGCACGTTAACGCATGTGCTGAACGGGCTGCTGTAAATGCAATGTGAACCTAGCCTTAGAGTTGTTCTCTTTATTTTCTTCTACATATTGTTCAGAAGCCGTGATGACATCTCACATCCGCAACTCGTCTCTGCAGACTTTTCTCTTCTCCGGTCTTCTGCAGCACATCCTGACACAGTGCCCTTAAAAATAACAGTATTATTATTATAACTAGATGTTTCCAGCCAGCTAACGCTCGGCATGCTCATTGCTATCTAATTTATGCTGCTGGTGATTAAACTAAAGTAAATAATGACAACATTCAATAGCGCTTACGCAGGTGGTATATTAACTTAAAATGAAGTTAATAACAATAGTGTGGTGATGTGTTGGGGCGGGATAATGTGTGGTGATGTGGTGGGGGGTGGGATTATGTGTGGTAATGGGAGGGGGGGTGGGGTTATGTGTGGTAATGGGGTAGGGGGGCAAGATTATGTGTGGTGATGTGTTGGGGGGCGGAATTATGCGTGGTGATGTGGTGGGGGCGGGATTATGTGTGGTGATGTGGTGGGGAGGCGGGATTATGTGTGGTGATGTAGTGGGGGGGCGGGATTATGTGTGGTAATGTGGTGAGGGGCGGGATTATCTGTAGTAATGTGGTGGGTTGCGGGATTATGTGTGGTAATGTGGTGGGGGCGGGATTATCTGTGGTAATGTGGTGGGGGCGGGATTATGTGTGGTAATGTGGTGGGGGGCGGGATTATGTGTGGTAATGTGGTGGGGGGGCAGGATTATGTGTGGTAATGGGGTGCGGGGCGGGATTATGTGTGGTGATGTGTTGGGGGCGGGATTATGTGTGGTGATGTGGTGGGGAGGCGGGATTATCTGTGGTAATGTGGTGGGGGGGCGGGATTTTGTGTGGTAATGGGGTGGGATTATGTGTGGTGATGTGTTGGGGCGGGATTATGTGTGGTGATGTGGTGGGGGGCGGGATTATGTGTGGTAATGTGGTGGGGGGCAGGATTATGTGTGGTAATGTGGTGGGGGGCGGGATTATGTGTGGTAATGTGGTGGGGGGCGGGATTACGTGTGGTAATGTGGTGGGGGCAGGAATATGTGTGGTGATGTGGTGGGGGGCAGGATTATCTGTAGTAATGTGGTGGGGGTGGGATTACGTGTGGTAATGTGGTGGGGGCGGGATTACGTGTGGTAATGTGGTGGGGGGGGCCAGTTTGTCTGTGGTAAAGTGGTGGGGGGTCGGGATTATGTGTAGTAATGTGATGGGGGGCGGGATTATGTGTGTTAATGTGGTGGGGGGCGGGATTATGTGTGGTAATGTAGTGGGGGTGGGATTATGTGTGGTAATGTGGTGGGGGGCGGGATTATGTGTGGTAATGTGGTGGGGGGCGGGATTATCTGTGGTAATGTGGTGGGGGGCTGGATTATGTGTGGTAATGTGGTGGGGGCTGGATTATGTGTGATAATGTGGTGGGGGGGCGGGATTATGTGTGATAATGTGGGTGGGCGGGATTGTGTGATAATGTGGTGGAGGGGCGGGATTATGTGTGGTAATGTGGTGGGGGCGTGATTATGTGTGGTAATGTGGTGGGGGGGCGGGATTATGTGTGGTAATGTGGTGGGGTGGCGGGATTATGTGTGGTGATGTGGTAGGGGGGCGGGATTATGTGTGGTAATGGGGTGGGTGGGCGGGATTATGTGTGGTGATGTGTTGGGGCGGGATTATGTGTGGTGATGTGTTGGGGGGGCAGGATTGTGTGGTGATGTGTTGGGGGGCGAGATTATGTGTGGTGATGTGTTGAAGGGGTGGGATTATGTGTAGTGATGTGGTGGGAGGGCGGGATTTGTGGGGGGCGGGATTGTGTGTGGTAATGTGGTGGGGGCGGGATTGTGTGTGGTAATGGGGTGGGGGCAGGATTATGTGTGGTGATGTGGTGGGGGGCAGAGCTACTGTGCAGGGGGCGGGATTAGCGAGTAATCGCGATGCCTCTTATATATATAGATGCTCCTTAATAAAAAAAAATAACTGCCTTATGCTGAGCCCCTAAATAAATTGTTGCATCTCACTGTATTCCCTTCACAAAAAATATGATGCCATTCTATGTCCCTCTAATGGAACATGCGGTCCACACTGCCCTCTCCTTTCCATACTGGGCCCCCTCTTAACACTGTCCTCTTACACTGTGCCCCTTGTATACTGTGCCGCCTCATCATGCCCCCCTCCTCAGCATACTGTCCCCCATGCTATCCATTTTCTATACCACCCCTCCACACTTTCCAGTCTCTGTTCTGTGCCTCCAGTCCTCACTCTTCTCTCCCCACATACAGTAATGTCTCCTTACACCATATCCCTTAATAGTCTCATCAAGTTCAATAAGTCTTCAGACGTGACACACATGCACGCAGACATCCACACATGCACGCAGACATGCACACATACACGCAGACATGTACACAAACACACACATAGATACGCTCTCAGACACGCTCATAGACATGCATGCTGACATGCACACAGAGACGCTCGCATACACTCACTTAGATAAGTACATGGACACGCACATAGATATTCACACAGACAGACATGCTTATAGACACTTATAGACACATGCTTGGAAACTCGCACGGAGACACACTTATAGACATGCACAAAGACAAGCACACAAACACGCACAGGCATGCACATAGACACACTTATAGACTAGCTTATAGACAAGCCCTTAGACATGCTTATAAACATGCATGCGTGCAGACACGCTTATAGACACATACACACTTGCAACACGCATAAAGACACGTTTATAGACACGTTTATAGACGCTCGCATGCAGACATGCACATAGACATGTTCGCAAACATACTTAGGCCGGGATCAGATGAGCGTATGACATCCGATGCGAGAGCATCAGATGCAATATGCTAATGACCCTCGGTTGCTGCTCTGTTGCAATTGGGAGACAAGTGTCAAGAGGGGGGCAGGAGTAGGTGTAGCTATAAAAAAGAGCCCCATGACTGCGATTGGCCATGGAGGTTTCAAACCTGGATGAGAGGAATAAGGACATGATTGGCTTGGGGTGGTAGGGGGGAGGAGTCTTAAAGGGGGTGGGGGCTGGAGGAGTAGTTGGAGAAAGTGCGGGAAAGCTGCCATTCCAGCCTGGGAACCAGAGCAAGAAGACCGTTACCAGCATCATAATCAGTAACATCCAATACCTGATGGAGTCTGTGGATGCACTGATAGCCAGGCTGCAGGACGTCGCTCACTCCAGCAGAAGAGGATGGCTTGAAGCTCGGCTGTCCACTATCTGGACTTAGTACTAGGGGCAGGAGGGCCAGACCCCCAGAACGGCTTTCTCCGGAGGTGACAGCACGCAGCAGGCGCAGGCTCCACAGCCCCTCTAGGGACCCTGCGGTCTGTGAGCATGGCGAGTTGGCCCCTCCCCACCATGCCACCTCTGGCAGGAATCCATGCAGCCGGTCTGTGGGCCCAGGACAGCGGAAAACGAGCGCCATGCTGGAAGTACGGGCCGCACCAGAAGTGGAGCCTTTGCAGGAAGTGTGGCCGACATAGTGGGCCAGCGGTGCATCGGGAGGGTGCAGGGACTCCCTTTTAGGCCATGGTAGGCCAGTGGCACAGCGGCGGAGGGCACCTGAGGCGGTGGCTAAATCAACTATGATGGATCCAGAAGAGGCTCGTACAGCAGGTACCCTTGGTGACGTTCCTGTCAGGGTGCCTGCCAGAAGGAGCGCCAGACAGCGGGTCTCAGTGGGCAGACAGCAGCAGTGGGAAGACCTGCTGCCCGGCACTGATGGTCATCAGGGAGCGATGGGGGCAGCAGGCAGCAGTGTCAGGCTGTCTGGCAGTCATCAGGAGAGAGATACGGACCAGGCTGGCAGGTCTGGGTCTGGTCATCAAGCTAGGTCCCAATCAGCAAGGAGGGCAGTGGTGCAGCGGTCTTCGCACGTTCAGGTCCTCCCTGGTGATGAGGAGGCCAGGGGCCCGGGCCTTGAGCAGAAGAGGTCGGTGGTGCAGTGTTCTTCATGGGCTCAGGTCCCCCCAGGTGATGAGGAGGCCAGGGGCACGGGCCTTGAGCAGAGGAGGTCGTTGGTGCAGCAGTCTTCACGAGCTCAGGTCCCCCCTGGTGATGAGGAGGCTAGGGCCGCGGGCCTGGAGCTGCAGAGTGGAGCAGAGGATTTGAACTCTGGCATCGGGGAGAAAGGGAGCGACGGGATTCAGGATGTTCAGCACCCGTGCAGCTAAGTGAGTATAATTCCATGTCTTGTTTGTCGCCTGCAGGGGCTGTGTTGCTGGAGGTTGGGGGGAGTCAGGCAGTCAGGTTTGAGGAAGGGAGGTCAGGATGTCCTAGCCGGGTAGAGATGCTGGGCCTTCAAGATATTTTAAACAGTATGTAGCTAATTTTGAGTAGATGAGAGGGTGGGGCAGTGAGCGAGGCTGGGACATCGCCGGCGAGGGCATGGCTGCCAGGGCAGGGGATCGGGTCTCAGCCTGGGAGGGTGTCGTTGAGGCCCGTTGGGGGTGCTGAGGTAGCATCTTCAGGTGTTTCAGTGTCAGTCCAGATGGAAAAAGAAAAAGGGGATGCGATAAAGCTGGATGACAGGGCGAAGGGCAAGGTGTACGTGTGCTTCGAGGGGCCTCTGGGACCACATTTGAAAAAGCAGGTGAAGGAAAAGATTTGGCGTGATGAATATGTGGAGATATTCTCCTTTCTCCCCTTGGAAAAGTTTAAGTTGGATAAGGGGAAGAACGACGATAGTAAGAAGGAGGAGGAAAAGCTCAGGTGGCAGCTGATTCCGCAGACATTTGTAAACTGGTTGCAGGCATTTGCGATATTGGCAAGCGTCATAGGCGAAAAGTTTCCTGAGAATTGCTCGGGGTTGTTTTGCTATCTGGACGCGATAGGTGAGGCGCACCGTACATACGGGGGTCAGACATGGCTACGGTATGACGAGCAGTTTAGGCAAAGGAAGGTGGTGCGGCCGGAGATCTAGTGGGATCAGAAGGACATTGGCCTTTGGCTGAAGGTTAGGGCTCCAGCCAGGTACGGGCAGTCCTTTAACGGGAGCGGAGGTAGCATCAACCAGCATGCAGGACACGGAAGCGGTAGTCAGGGGATACAGGGAGCAAAAGAAAAATCTGGAACATGCTGGCAGTTTAACGACGGCCAGTGCAATTATGGGAACAGCTGTAAGTTTAAGCACGTCTGTTCCCATTGTAACGGAAGCTCACATGGGGTTTCAAAATGTTTCAAAAAAGGGAAGGGAAAGCCCTCTGTGGGTGCCGGTCAAGGGGAGAGCCCGGTGAGACTTCTAGAGATGACCCCCTTTCTAAATAGGTACCTAGATCAAGTTAAGGCTAGGGTTATTTGGAATGGCTTTGCGGTAGGTTTTAGGATTCCCTCTCCTAGTCATACTGTTCCTTTTTCGGTTTGGAATTTGTGGTCTGCGGCGTTGCATTCGCAGGTAGTTAATGTTAAATTGGGGAAGGAAGTGGAGCTAGGTAGGATGGCGGGTCTGTTTCTGAGTTTGCCGGTGGAAGGGGTGATTATTTCTCCTTTGGGAGTAGTGCCGAAAAAAGAGGCGAATAAATTTCGGTCGATTCAGCATTTATCATATCCAAAAGGGCTGTCGGTTAATGATGGTATCACTCAGGAGTTGTGTTCTGTGGAATATACATAGTTCTATATGGCAATGCAGTGGGTGCGCAGATTTGGCACGGGGGCTTTGTTAGCAAAAACTGACATTGAGTCGGCCTTCAGATTACTACCGGTTCACCCGGACAGCATTCCATTGTTGGGTTGTATTTGGAACGGAGGTTATTATCTGGATAGATGCTTGCCTATGGGTTGCACAATTTCATGTTCATTGTTCGAGACGTTTAGTACCTTTTTGGAGTGGGTGGTGAGGGATGTTGCCGACGTTCAGTCTGTCATTCATTATCTGGACAATTTTCTGTTTATAGGTCCTCCGGATTCATTGTTGTGTAGAAATGCGTTAGCGGCTATGGTGTGGGTGGCAGAGCGTTTTCTTGTGCGTTTTGCACGGGAAAAGACCGAAGCCCTAGTACTGTTTTAAGTTTCCTGGGCACACCAATCGATTCGAAGAGGATGGAATGTCAGTTGCCAGAGGACAAATTGTCATTACTTAAGCAGGAGGTGGATAGAGTTAGGAAGCTGCGCAAGGTGACTTTGAAGGAGTTGAAGTCGTTATTGGGCTGGTTGAATTTTGCATGCAGGATCATGCCCATGGGCAGAGATTTTTGCCACAGATAGTTAGGGGTGACAGCAGGAGTGCAGGCGGTGCACCATTTTATTTGTTTGAATAAGGAGCATAGGGAGGACTTGATGGTGTGGCAGCGTTTTTTGAAATTTACATTGGTTGGTCATTGATGCAGCCGAAGATATTGAACAATTTTGAGTGCGAGATTTACACGGACGCAGCAGGCGTGGCTGGTTATGGGGCTTATTGTAAGGGAAGGTGGAGTGTTGGAAGATGGTCGGAGGCTTGGAAAAAGATGGGCCTTACAAAAAACCTTGCTTTGTTAGAATTGTTCCCAATTGTCGTTGCAGTTTCAATTTGGGGAGAACTGTTTGCAAATGAGAGGATTAGGTTTCATTGTGACAATATGAGTGTGGTGTCAGTGATTAACAGCTTGTCAGCTACATCTTCCCCAGTGATTAAGTTGGTTAGAGAACTGGTTCTCTGATGCCTAGAACTGAATGCTTGGATTTCCGCTGTACATGTGACAGGTGTGCAAAATTCAATAGCGGATGCATTGTCTCGTTTCCAGTGGGAGCATTTTCAGAAATTGGCGCCAGAAGCGGAGGTCTCAGGAGTGGAATGCCCTTCGCATTTGTGGCAGGTGATTGTGGACAAGAAGGAAGGTTGATTCGGGAGTCGGTTACGAGCCAGACCTGGTCATCATATGAAGCATTGTGGTGGATATGGCAGAGCTGGGTGTCACTGTGGGGCGTGGTTGAATTGGAGGAGGATAAAACATTGGCAGTGTTATTTTTAGTTGGTAAGGCGGCTGAAATAGGTTGGTCAATTTCTAAGGTGAATAAATTTATTGTTGGACTTGCATTTGGGTTTAACTTACAGGTGTCGGCGGATGTTGCAAAAAATGTTTTGGTTAAACAGGCCTTAAGGGGTTTTAGAAGAGGTAACCAGAGTTTTGATAGGCACAGACGAATCTCGTTCAGCGAGTTGGGAAGGTTGGGCAGAGTTTTGGAAAGGATTTGTGGTTCCGATTTCGAGTTGGTGTTATTTAGGCTAGCGTTCTCTTTAGCCTTTTTCGGGGCAATGCATATAGGCAAACTCGTGTCTCGCAGCAGGGACAGGGCAAGTGGCTTATTGGCTGAAGATATGGAAACCTGGGCGGGAGGCATTGTTTTTTTGGATAAGGCGTTCAAAAACTGATCAGTTGGGTAGAGGTAGACGCATGGTATTAGGGAGAGTTGAAGGGTCTTTGATGTGCCCGCAAAAGTGTTTGGAGTTGTATTGGCATTTGTGGTCAGGTAGGGTGGGCCCACTGTTGTGTCACTCGGGGGGGGGGGGGCATTTTTGTCTCGTATCCAGTTAATCGCGGTCTTAAAGAGGGGATTGTAAGAGTTGGGCCTTACCTCGGATATGTACGGGTCACATTCTTTTAGGATTGGGGCTGCTTCAGGGGCTGATCGTCTTGGTTTGGGTGCTGATGTGATAAGGCGAATTGGCAGGTGGAGTTCAGACCGTTACTTAACGTATGTGCGTCTTAATTATAGCATTAGAATGTTGGGGAATTGCTTGAAAATTGCTTGTTGTTATATTTTTAAAGGTGGTGTCCCCTTATTAGCCTAGATCTTTGGACATTCGTTCATGCATTGTGGGGCGCTGCAGGCTGACGTACGGCCGGACGGTAGGCAGCTGGGTTTTAGTAGGGAACAAGTGGTAATTTGTTGGTTAGGATATAGAGGGATGGTTGGGAATAGGGTCCTATATGAATTTTCTAGAGTCGCTCGTTTGGATAGATCACCCGACATTCTGGTTATGCATATGGGCGGGAATGATTTGGGGGGCAGGCCGGTTAGGGAATTAATTAGGGACATACGTTTTGATTTCCTGAGGTTGTGGATATCTTTCACGGGCGTGTTGACCGTATGGTCGGATATAGTACCTAGTAAAAAGTGGAGGGCGGCGAGATCTTTGAAAGTAATTAATAGGACTACGGTGAAATTAAATAGGGAAATCAGGGGTTGGAAATTATTGGCTGGAGGATGGGGTTCATTTAAACGCATTGGAATCAACTTGTGGGCATTGGCGATACAGGAGGGGGTCGAAAGGGCATTGGTGGTGTTGGGGCACTCGCGAGCCTGAGGTGGTCAGGGCTGTTCGTGGTTGGCGGGGCGTAAATAAAGTAAGTAAATTCCAGGCAGTTGGAAATTGTGTGGGGTTGATCTGGCATTTGGTTATGGGCTCTGGACAGGGTTTTACCCTCTGAGCTTTTGGTGGTTGGTCTTCCCAGAACAGGATGTACGGTGCCCTCGAGCTGGTGATGGATGGCTGAGGGTAACATGGTGGTAGAGGTTCGTTTGTGTTTTACCAGATATATAAAAGCCAGATCTTTCAGCTCCAAGAACCCTCCCCTCATATTTACATACAGATTGTATTAATATTATTGTTATATGTTATTGTTTGTTAATAAAATTGTCCGCTGTGGCAAAAATGTATCCAAAGAATATAAATAGTAGTGTTTTTATTTAAAGGGGGGTGACTTTTTGGTACAGGTTGATTTCAGGATGGAGGTGGCAAGGTAAAGAAGCTGTATTAGCCATACGCAGTCATGCGTCTGTGCTCCGAGCCTCTCGCACAGCTGCGGAGGAGGCTGAGAAATGAATTTCTCCATCTCCTCCATTGCCGGGGTCAGCGTATATCGATGTTACCCGAGTGATGTGCATTGTCTCACTCGCACCCATAGGTTTATATGGGTGCGAGTGAGCCGAGACTCAGCCGAGTGTCGGTGACAATCGCAGCATGCTGCAATTTCACTCACACGTATAATACGGCCGAGCAAAAAAACGGTGATAAGAGCTGTCCCATAGATGAATAGTGGTCTGAGTGCTATGTGATGTTTTATCGCATAGCACTCGTCCGTATTCATCACTAGTGTGATCCCTGCCTTATGGACATGCTCGCAAACATGCTCACATGCATACACGCACATACACAAGCACACAGACACTCATGCAGACATGCATGCATGCAATAAACACACACATATACACAGACACATACACAGATATGTATACATGCAGTCACATACATATTTGAAGACTTACAAAAAATCTTATAAAAATCATATGTACAGACATATAAATATACAGAAACAACATATATATACACACTTATTAGGAGAGTTTTTTACCCTCCCCTGACTTGTCTCTGGCCCACGTGCTCCTTTGAAGGACCTCTCCAGCTGGAAGATGACAGTGCAGGATGTTCTGCATTACGGTATATTATTTTAGCAGACAGGGTCGTGTCTGCTAGCTGTGATGCGGCCGGGCCGGCACACAAAGAAGATTTAAAGGCACAGTGCTGACCCGGTGGAAGAAGCAGTTGGTATTGTGGCCGGCACAGCTGCTGGAGGAGCCGCCCAGGGGACCTATGCCCGTCTGTCCCCCGGCCCAGCCCGCCCCTGAACCTGACGGAACTGGAGAGGATCTGTAAGGAAGAATGGCAGAGGATCCCCAAATGCAGGTGTGAAAAACGTGTTGCATCATTCCCAAGAAGACTCATGGCTGTACTAGCTCAAAATGCTTCTTCTACTCAATACTGAGCACAGGTTCTGAATACTTTGACCATGTGATATTTCAGTTTTTCTTGTTTAATAAATTTGCAAAAATTACTACATTTCTGTTGTTATTCAGTCAAGATGGAGTGCAGAGTGTACATTAATGAGAAAAAATGAACCTTTTTGAATTTACCAAATGGCTGCTATGAAACAAAGAGTGACAAATTTAAAGGGGTAAGAATACTTTCCGTATCCATAAAATATATATATATATACTAGACTGTGGCCCGATTCTAATGCATCGGGTATTCTAGAATATGCATGTCCCCGTAGTATATGGACAATGATGATTCCAGAATAAGCGGCAGACTGTGCCCGTCGCTGATTGGTCGAGGCAACCTTTATGACATCATCGTCGCCATGGCAACCATTATGACATCTACGTCGATACTGTGCCCGTCGCTGATTGGTCGAGGCAACCTTTATGACATCATCGTCGCCATGGCAACCATTATGACATCTACGTCGATACTGTGCCCGTCGCTGATTGGTCGAGGCCTGGCAGCCTCGACCAATCAGAGACACGGGATTTCCAGGACAGACAGACAGACAGACGGAAAAACCCTTAGATAATTATATATATAGATATATATATATATATATATATATATATATATATATATATATATATATATATATATACAGCTCAAGAAGGAGCTGGGAGCATATACATCACAGGAGGGGCTATGGCCATATACATCACAGGAGGGACTGGGTGCACATACATCTCAGGAACGGCTGGGTGCATCATAGAAGAGAATGTGGCTGGAGATTTTACAAATAACATTATCACTCCACGTCACACAGTACAGATACAGAATAATGATTAAATCCAGATACTTACCGCTAACGTCTCGTCTGATTAGAGTCGTTTTCTGCTGTTTCTTCTCCATCTGGTCAGACCATCATGTCAACATCTCCCACTATGACTCGTCTTGTCACGATGATCACTGCAGCCCCAAAAATAACAAGGTCAAATATTGTATATTGTATACATACATGTGTCTCCCTCGCACTGCGCCCTTGAATACAGAGATATGTACCCCACCATGAACATCACCAATCAAAATATCAAAATATGAAGTGATAAGTAGCATTGTACCCCTCATTAACTATAATATCCTCCTCCCAATAAACATAAACTATTCAGTCTCTGCGACTTTCCCCCAATTAACTTTAAAGGCCATGTGCACACACTATGTTTCTGTTGAGGAAACTATGAAAGGTTTTACAGTAGAAGCAAAGTGAATGAGATCCCTGAATGTCTCATGCACATGTTGCTTATTTTTTCCTTGCAGATTTACAGCAGATTAAAATCTGCATAATGTCAATTCTTGCAGCCTATTTCACCCATACTAATGAGTGAGGGAAAATACACAACACAAGCATGTAAAAAAAGTGGCAAAGAATGTATTTTATTCAGTGTTCTTCCTGCCAACACGTTAGGACATGCAGCAGAATTTTCTCATGTAAATCCTGAATGTGAGCACATAGCCTTAAGGTACCTTCACACTAAACGACTTTGCAGCGATAACGATAGCGATCCGTGACGTTGCAGCGTCCTGGATAGCGATATCGTTGTGTTTGACACGCAGCAGCGATCTGGATCCCGCTGTGATATCGCTGGTCGTTGCTGAAAGTTCAGAACTTTATTTGGTCGTCAGATCGCCGTGTATCGTCGCGTTTGACAGCCAAAGCAATGATGCCAGCGATGTTTTACAGTGGTAACCAGGCTAAATATCGGGTTACTAAGCGCAGGGCCGCGCTTAGTAACCCGATGTTTACCCTGGTTACCATTGTAAATGTAAAAAAAACCAAACAGTACATACTCACCTTCTGCTGTCTGTCACACGTCCCTCGCTGTCTGCTTCCCGCACTGACTGTGAGCGCCGGACGTAAAGTGAAAGCAGAGCACAGCAGTGACGTCAACGCTGTGCTGTGCCTTACGGCCGGCCGGCACTCACAGTTAGTGCGGGAAGCAGACGGCGAGGGACGTGTGACAGACAGCAGAAGGTGAGTATGTACTGTTTGGTTTTTTTAACATTTACAATGGTAACCAGGGTAAACATTGGGTTACTAAGCGCGGCCCTGCGCTTAGTAACCCGATGTTTACCCTGGTTACCCGGGGACCTCGGCATCGTTGGTCGCTGGAGAGCTGTCTGTGTGACAGCTCTCCAGCGACCACACAGCGACGCTGCAGCGATCGGCATCGTTGCCGATATCGCTGCAGCGTCGTTTAGTGTGAAGGTACCTTAAGTCCCTGTCCTCTTTATCCCCATCAATTAGAATTCCTTGATAGCATCATAATGAATTTGGGTGGTAAGATACATTATCAGGTACTTAACATTCTCTGCCACCTCCTAATTCATTACAAGTCCCTGCTAGCATCTTCTCCCACCTTTCAATTCATTATAGAGTATCCTATGCACCTTATCCCCTCCTCTCTCACTCCCTAATAAATTTTAAGTCATTGATAGTGTAATAATGAATTGTGGGATGGAGGAGGAAGCTATCAGGGACTTAGTACCCTCCTTCACCACCCAATTCATTTTACATCCATATCTAATGTCCTGCTTCCCCTGTTCATAAGTCCATTATAAGTCTAATTTACTCCCATACTAATCCCCAGCCTCCTCATTGCCCTCTCCTCCACATCCCTCATTGTCATGTCCCCCACTTCCATTATTGTCCTCTCCCCCACATCCCTCATTGTCCTTTCCCCCACATCCTTCACTGTCCTCTCCCACACATCCCTTATTGTCATCTCCCCCACTCCCATCATTGTCCTCTCCCCCACATTCCTCATTGTCCTTTCTCCCACATCTCTCACTGTCCTCTCCCACACATCCCTTATTGTCCTCTCCCCCACTCCCATCATTGTCCTCTCCCCACATCCCATCACTGTCCTCTCCCGATACTCATCACTGTCCTCTCCCCCACCCCCCTCAGTCTTCTCCTCCACATCACATCATTGTCCTTTCCCTACTCCCATCATTGTCACATCCCCACTCCCATCATTGCTCTCTCCTGCAATGCCATCATTGTACTCTCCATCACTGTCCTCTACTTCTCTCCCATCATTGTCATCTCACCACTCCTTTCACTGCCCTCTCCCCACTCCCATCACTGTCCTCTCCCTCACTCCTATCATTATCCTCTCCCCTACCCCCATTATTGTCCTCTCTCCCACCCATCATTATACTCTCCCCCACCCCATCATTGTCTTCTTCACACCCCATCATTGTCCTCTCCCCACTCCCATCTTTGTCCTCTTCCCACTCCCATCATTGTCTTCTCCCCACTTCCATCATTTTCCTCTCCCCCACCTCCATAATTGTCCTCTCCCACTCTCATCATTGTCCGCTCCCAGAGTATAGGAAAAAAAAACATACTCATCTCTCCATCCATTCCTCCACAGCATTGCCTCTTTCTTCGTTGCTGGCAACTTTCTAAAGGACACAGCTGCACACTGACATCATCAAGCCGTGTGCACCGGTGTCACTTGGAAAGCTCCAGGCAGGAAGCTGAGGACGGGATCCTGCAGCTCTGCTGCCATTTACTCTTGCAGAGGAGCTGCAGGATCGCTCACTGCCCAGCATGCTGCACATGATAAGGGCAATCTAGCCATGGGCCCCACAAAGTCTCGGTCACCGAGCGACAGGCTAGATTGTCCTCATTATTACAGCCATGCAAGGGCCCACCTCCAGTTCCGGGCCGTGGTGCAGCTGCACTGGCTATACGTATCTCTGCCTCTGAACTGTAGACATGTATCGCTTATAATCATATTGAATTATTATGGTTTTCCAATATGTCCATGAAAAACATCATCTGTTTGTGATTTTTTTGATAAGTTGTGCGGAAAAAATAAAAAGACTAGTTGGCAACCCTGCTCACAGCTGATGTTTTGATGTGAACTGCCTCTCACTCTCAAAAATATTTTGCTTGAGGATACTCCAAAGTGTGACGATGAGTCACTGCTCATGATCTGTAATGCATAATGATTAGATCTGTTTCTTTAAGAAAGTGAGGGCGGGAGTTGATTTTCAGTTTCAGTTTCAGTTCTAGCCTGAGGATAAAATGTTATGCTGTCTGCTGGAGGAAAAGAGGAGACGAATAAACTACAGTTAAAGCTTACTCTCTTAAATTCCTTGCACCGTGTGGACATTACATGATCAAACCATGAGTTAGGATAGTCCAGGAGTCCAAGGTTAAAAGTCAGGAGAGTACATCATAAACAGAAGGAAGACACAAAGGCATAGTAAGGTAGCGTTGCAAGGTCAGAATACCAGGAGCATAGCTGATCAGAGCAGACGGGGCTAAACAGACAGATGGTCAGAACAAGGTCCAAAGTCAGGCAATGATAGATCTACAAACAGAACACAACACATAGAGGAACAAACCACACAGTAGCTGAATGCCTGTTAGGCAAAGGAGTAGGAGAAACAGCCCACTTAAGTAGCCTGGTAAATGGTAAGTGCAGCGCCCCAGAGTCCTGGTCGTTGCAGTACTGTGGCTCCGCCACTAAGGGGAGCTATGGTACGTCTGATGGCACTGAAGGAGTTCATCTGATCAGGTATCACAGACACCAATACATTTCACAGCTGGGCCACCAGGGGGAGCTAAGGGTTCTATTCACTAGGCCACTCCCCACCATAGTGGGTAAACTGGGGGTCAGGCAGGAAGTTAGACAGAAGCTGACTGGGTTGGAGCCAGGCAACATCCTGTGGCAGAGGGTGTTGCAGGAGAAGATTCGGTAGGGTCTCTGTCAGGGGTGGGATCCTGACAGAGGCTTGGCAACTTGAGCGAACGTAACGGGTCCGTGCCTGCTCAGTATAGCGGCGGTACCCAAGAAGGGACTGGAAGCGAGATAGATTGTGCTGAGTGAGAAACGAGATCAAAGCAACAAGGAGAATACCAGTAGGGGTCATGCTGTAAGACCGAGGCAACATCCTACTGAGGCGCACAACCGGCGGCCGGAACGCCGAGGGAGTATTACAATATTCAACTTCAAGCAATACTCTAAACCAACGGCAGGACAGTCAGTCTAAGGCGGGCTGTCTCACTAAAATCACCTATGCAGTCTTGGGGGGCAACTTGTGGAGAGGGGCGACTCTAGGGTCCCGGAAGAGCTCCGAGCCTACCCGTCATACGGGTGCCGTCCCAACCATAACACCGGGAGGGACGGAGGATTAGCAGGACATCATCTAATCGAGTTGTGAGGGAACTTAAGAAACGGACACAACAGTTGTGGGGACTTTCCGTAAGCACAGCAGGGAAGGACCGCAACACATAGCGCTAGAAGGAAGGCACAGATTTCCACCTGTAAAGAGAACTCTGGAGGTGCCATTGGACCGGCCGGACTTGCGCAGCCTGGTTATCCGGATTCTGGACTGAGGACCCAGAGATCTTCAGTAAAGAGGTAAAGAGACTGCAACCTGGTGTCCTCGTTATTTATTGCACCGCACCACTACAGCATCACCACCACCATCATCCATCATATCTATCACTGTACGCCCCTCAGCAGGGTCACGGACCGGGCCTAGCCACCGTGACAACCCCAGAGCAGAGACTCAGAGGCCCGGTACCGGGTACCCCTTGGCCCTGCGGCAGTGGGGGCGCTACATAATCACCTGGGACTATGAACACTTGGAGACAGCACTTTGAAGTCTCAGACTAGACGCCCAAATTGTCAATCTACACACCAACAGCTCAGTACGCCCTATCGCCAGACTGGATGACTGAACTGTCAAAGTACTCACAGCTTCAACACGCCCCTGTACCAGATTGGACTACTGAGCTGTCAGTAACTGTCTTCCCAGACACACTGAGGGGTGGAACCATGATGCAAAGGTTGTCAATAGAATTTAAGGTCTGGGGAGGATGGTGGCCAACCCATGAGTTTTTCTTCTTTTATGCTCATATCAGCGAATGACTCGGAGGTATTCTTTGCAACATGAGATGGTGCATTCTCATGCTTGAAGATGATTTTGCTGTTGTTGGCATAGTTCTTTTTGTTCCATGGAAAGCTGTCAGAGAGATTTGACACTTTCTTGTCAGCTGAGAGATCCTTTTTCTTTCCCATACAGCTTGAAAATTAGGGCCTGCTTAATAATGTGGAACATCTTTCTTAATTAGTTTTCCTTTAATTGGGCTCACCTGGAAAACAAATTATCATGGGTGTTTGAGATTGATTTCAGTGACCCAAAGAGCCTTGAGATACAAAACTATCTATGAGTTTATTTGAAGAATAAAAAATTACATCTTTATAACACTTAAATCCAATTTACTATTAGCCCGTTGATTCACCAAGCTTGATTTTAGAGGGGGGGGGGGGGGGGTGTAACTAGATCTATATAAGAAAAGGAGATGAGTGGAAAAGAACTGTAGTATAACTGAGGGTCATTGTAAGGCCGGGGTCAGACTAGCATATGGCATCCGATGCCAGAGCTTCGGATGCGATATGCTATTGACCCTCGGCTCCTGCTCTGCTGCGAGTGCGAGCCGAGTGTCATGCATTTGTGCTCCGAGCCTCTCGCACAGCTGCGGAGGAGGTGGAGAAAATAATTTCTCCGTCTCCTCAATTGCCGGGGTCAGCGTATATCGCACATCCCTCGGATATCAGAGTGATGTGCGTTGGCTCACTCACACCCATAGGCTTATATGGGTGTGAGTGAGCTGAGACTCGTCCGAGTGTCGGTGACAATCGCAGCATGCTGCGATTTCACTCGCACGCACAATACAGCTGAGCAAAAAAACGGTGATGTGAGCTGCCCCATAGATGAATACGGGTCCGAGTGTTATGCGATGTTTGATCGCATAGCACTCGTCTTCTGTATTCATTGCTAGTGTGACCTCGGCCTAAGCCACATTGTATTGCTTATCATGCTAAGCAAAGCTACAGCCATTTTTCAGTATTTTTTGACTTATTCAGAGATATATACAAAAAGTGCTCAATATTTTCACAATTCGTCCGCTCAGAATGTCTGATGGACAGCTCTGTCATCCTATCCTGTGCTGGGGCGTGCTGAGCTGTCGATGCTTTGATTTACAGTTCAGTTGGCCTATCTGAGACTGGGAGGTGCAGAGATTTCCACAGGTGCTCCCTGTTCTTAGTAATTGCACTGCTATTTAGGAGAGCTGTCTGGCCCAGATAACTGCCAGTCAAAAGCTTATGCTCTCTAGTATGTTTGCCTAATCCCTGTGCTGTAAGTTCTGATCTTCTACTGCTGACCTTTGAACTTGTTCTAACATAACAACCCGATTGTTATTGCCCCATTGCGTCTGATCTACTGCTGCTAAGTTCTGGACCCAAAAATACTTTTTTTTTTCTCCATCAATGGATCCAGTTTGTACATTCTGTGATCAGGTGGCAAATCTGACCCAGATCGTTCAGGATCTGGCCAGGAGCACCAAAAACTAGAATCTTCACAGTCCCAGCTGCAGGGGCATTTTTCGAGAACTATGGATGACTCGCAAAGTTCTACACTATCGACTGTAGCAATGACTCTTGTACCTTCTGAGGTGCAGTTGGCCTTCCCTGAACCTGTAGTAGCACTTGCTGACAAATTAGGGTAGAAGGATCAGTTTAGGGTACTTAGGTAGCGTTGCAAACAATTTTTTACCTTACGACCCCGGTCATCAGGGGATGAGTCCCAGCGAGTGGGAATAATCATATTCCTATTAAAAGGGGTCCTCAGACTGGGGCATTCACTTTCTCCCCACTAGGCCCAGAACAGTCTTCCATTGATGCCTTTTTTGTCACCATAGGGATGATCTATGACTAACCTGACATGTCCAGGTTGCAGAGGCAAAGATCATGAACCTGACACAGGGGGGCCGCACAGCAGAGGACTATAGCTCTGAGGTTTTGTGGAATGATGCAGCTCTGAGGTGTCAGTTTCACTGTGGCCTTTCGGATACTCTGAAGGACGCTCTGGCTTTGCATACTCCACCATTTTCCATAGGGAGGAGGCCTTGACCCAGGCCATTTGTATGGATCACAGAATTCGTGAGATATATGGTGAATGACAGGGGGTTTAACCCCTTTACCCCCAAGGGTGGTTTGCACGTTAATGACCGGGCCAATTTTTACAATTCTGACCACTGTCCCTTTATGAGTTTATAACTCTGGAATGCTTCAACGGATCCTGATGATTCTGACAATGTTTTATTGAGACATATTGTACTTCATGATAGTGGTAAAATTTCTTTGATATTACCTACATTTATTTGTGAAAAAAATGGAAATTTGGCAAAAAATTTTAAAAGTTCGCAATTTTCCCACTTTGAATTTTTCTTCCCTTAAATCACAGAGATATTTCACACAAAATACTTAATAAATAACATTTCCCTCATGTCTGCTTTACATCAGCACAATTTTGGAACCAGTTTTTTTTTGTTAGGGAGTTATAAGGGTTAAAATTTGACCAACAATTTCTCATTTTTACAACACCATTTTTTTAGGGACCACATCACATTTGAAGTCACTTTGAGGGGTCTATATGATAGAAAATACCCAAATGTGACACCATTCTAAAAACTGCACATCGCAAGGTGCTCAAAACCACATTCAAGAAGTTTATTAACCTTTCAGGTGTTTCATAGTAATTTTTGGAATGTTTAAATAAAAATGAACATTTAACTTTTTTTCACAAAAAATTTAGTTCAGCTCCAATTTGTTTTATTTTACCAAGGGTAACAGGAGAAATTGGACCCCAAAAGTTGTTGTACAATTTGTTCTGAGTATGCTGATATCCCATATGTGGGGGTAAACCACTTTTTGTGCGCATGGCAGAGCTTGGGAGGGAAGGAGCTCCGTTTGACTTTTCAATGCAAAATTGACTGGAATTGAGATGGGACGCCATGTTACGTTTGGAGAGCCCTTGATGTGCCTAAATATTGAAACCCCCCACAAGTGACACCATTTTAGAAAGTAGACCCCCTAAGGAACTTATCTAGATGTGTGGTGAGCACTTTGACCCACCAAGTGCTTCACAGAAGTTTCTAATGTAGAGCCGTAAAAGTAAAAAATCATATTTTTTTCACAAAAATGATTTTTTGCCCCCAATTTTTTATTTTCCTAGGGGTAACAGAAGAAATTGGTCCCCAAAAGTTGTTGTGCTATTTGTCCTGAGTACGCTGATACTCCATATATGGGGGTAAATCACTGTTTGGGCACATGGCAGAGCTCGGAAGGGAAGGAGTGTCGTTGGACTTTTCAATGCAAAATTGACTGGAATTGAGATAGGACACCATGTCGCGTTTGGAGAGCCCCTGATGTGCCTAAACATTGAAACCCCCACAAGTGACACCATTTTGGATAGAAGACCCCCTAAGATACTTATCTAGATGTGTTGTGACAACTTTAACCTCCAAGTGTTTTACTACAGTTTATAACGCAGAGAGTGAAAATAAAAATTCTGTTTATTTCCACAAAAATTATTTTTAGCCTCAGTTTTGTATTTTCCCAAGGGTAACAGGAGAAATTGGACCCCAAAAGTTGTTGTCCAATTTGTCCTGAGTACGCGAATACCCCATATGTGGGGAGGACCACTGTTTGGGCGCATGGCAGAGCTCGGAAGGGAAGGAGCGCTGTTTGGAATGCAGACTTAGATGGATTGGTCTGCAGGCGTCACGTTGCATTTGCAGAGCCCCTGATGTACCTAAACAGTAGAAACCCCCCACAAGTGACTCCATATTGGAAACTAGACCCCCCAAGGAACTTATCCAGATGTGTTGTGAGAACTTCACCGAAGGGGTTAACTAGTGGGACAGTCTTACAGGCCGGGTCTTTACGGATGCGGCGATACTAAATATGTGTACTTTTATTGTTTTTGTTTTATTTACATAAAGAAATGTATTTATTGGAACAATATTTTTTTATTTATTTAGGGATTTTATTTTTTTTTTACACATGTAAATATATATATTTTTTTTACTTTGTCCCAGTGTGAGACATCATGTTATAGTGCCAGATCGCTGATCTGACACTTTGCAATGCACTGTGTCAGATTGGAGATCTGACAGGCACTGCAGGAGGCTTGCCAGCACCTGCTCTGAGCAGGTGCTTGCAAGCCACCTCCCTGCAGGACCCGGAAGGAGCCCTGCAGCCATCTTGGATCTGGGCCTGCAGGGAGGAGGACGGAGGAGATGCTCAGAGCAGCGCGATCACATCACATTGCTCTGAGGGTCTCAGGGAAGCACGCAGAGTCCCCTCCCTGCGCGATGCTTCCCTATGCTGCCGCAACGCTGCGATCATGTTTGATTGCAGTGTTCTGGGGGTTAATGTGCCAGGAGCGGTCAGTGACTGCTCCTGGCACATAGTGCCGGATGTCAGCTGTGATAGTCAGCTGACTCCCGGCCGCGATCGGCCACGCTCCCCCATGAGCGCGGCTGATCGCATTAGATGTACTATCCCATCGGTTGTCATATGGGCCCATACCACCTCGACGGGATAGTACGTCTAATGGCAGAAAGGGGTTAAGTCGTCCTACCTGAGTCCATTCACTTGCCAGAGACAGAACCAATGGAGATGGGAGCAGCCTGCTCTAGAATCAAGGAGATGAAGTGTCGACGTGATCTTGGACTTTGCAGTTATTGTTGTCATGGTGGACATTTTCTCAAAGACTCCTCGATAAGCCTTCAAGCTAGCAAGCCATTGGGAAATGTTTAAGTCTGGGTGATATTCGAAGAAGTCACCCAGACTTCTAGGCACTCTTTTTGCTCCTCAGGTAAAGTACTGCTGAACATGGAACTTTGTTTTCAGAACCTGTAGTTATCTGCTCTTGCTTTCATTAACTGTGGGTCTGCCGCCAATTTCATTGATTCTGGACTGTTGATTGGGGTCGGAAGGATATTATTAAATGGAGTTCCTACTGTCATTAGAAATGTCTTAGATCTGTACAAATTTGCTTCGCTAGTCTGGAGGGTCTACCTGCTTACCGGAAAGACTTTTTTGATATGTTCTTGGAGAAAGAGGCAGAGATAATACCTCCCCATGGTCCTTATGATTGTGCCATAAATCTCTTTCCTAATGCCAAATTGCCTAATGCTCACCTGTATAATTTGTTGGGACCTGAACAGACAGCTATGAAACAATATGTAAACTAAAGTTTATGGAAGGGTCATATCCATCCTTCCTCCTGGCCTGTAGGAGTGGGATTCTGTTATGGTTTCCAATGGCAAGGAAACATCAGAAGCATAGAATAAACGGACAAGCTCTCGGGTGATGGAAACTAGAGCTGACCGCGATGCTAAACCTACACACCACACTAGAAGTAGCCAGGGGGCATTTCTGCGTTGTCTCTAGATGCCGCGCGCCAGCCGGAGAACTAACTACCCCTGGTAGAAGAAAACACAGTCCTGGCTTGCCTCCAGAGAATGTCCCCACAGGAGATAGCAGCCCCCCACATATAATAACAGTGAGAGCAGATGAAAAGACACACGTAGTATGAAAGCAGATTTAGCACAGAGAGGCCCGCTAACTAAATAGCAGAAAGATACAACAGAGGACTTCGCGGTCAGCTGCAAAACCCTTCAAAACACCATCCTGAAATTACCTTAACTCATGTGACAACTCATGACACCGGAGTGGTAATTTCAGCCCAACAAGAGCTTCCAGCTGCAGAAATTCACACAAGTGCAAACTGGACAAAACATACAAAAATAGACTTAAGGACTAAAGTGTCCAACTTAGCTGAACAGAAAACTGGGAGCAGGAACATGCAACAGAATCACTCTGGATACATTGATGGCCAGCATTAGAATGACTGAGGAGCAAGGTTAAATAGGATACTCCCACATCCTGATAGGAACAGGTGAACTGAGAAGGCAAAGCTTGCAGGACACCAGTACCACAAGAGACCACCGGGGGAGCCCACGAACCGAATCACAACAGGATTCTTTTTTGTGAATAAGAAAGATGGTGGCCTTAGTCTTTGCCTCAATTTCCATGAACTAAACAAATTTACGGTTACGAATACTTACCCGCTTCCACTGACCGACCTATATAATCAGCCTACAGGGGCTAAATGGTTTTCTAAACTTAGAGGGGCATATAATTTCATACGTATCCGGGATGGTGATGAGTGGAAAACGGCGTTTTTAATGTCGGAGGGTTTATTTGAAAATCTTGTCATGCCTTTTAGGTTAACCAATGCTCCTGCAGTCTTTTAGACCTTTATGAATTACATTTTTTTATATATTATTGGAAGATTTATTGTGGTATACTCTGATGACATTCTAATTTTTTCGCCTGATCTGGATTCTCACTAAGAGCACATTCAGTTTGTTTTGCAGAAAGTCAGGGAAAATTGTTTGTTTGCTAAATTGGAAAAATGTACTTTATCTGTTCAGAAAATATTGGTCCTGGGTTTCGTTGTGTCAGCTGAAGGGTTTAAGATGGATCCTGGGAAAGTGCAGGCTATATTTATTGGGTTCAACCCCGTGACCTGAAAGTATTGCGATGATTCTTAGGATTAGCAACTTACTATAGAAAGTTTATTAAGGGTTTTTCTCAGATCGTGGAACCCCTTACCAACCTCAGACAAAAGGGGGCGGATCTTAAGGTCACTGCATGCTGTTGGCTCCTTTGATAAATTAAAGGAGTGCTTCATGTCTTCTTTAGTTTTGATTCAACCTGATCTCCAGAAACCATTCATCGTAGAAGTGGATGCCTCAGAGGTTAGGATGGGGCTGTTTTGTCTCAAGTTTCCAAAACTCTGACCATTTTGCGTGCATTTGCACTTTTCTCCAGAAAATTTTCGTCTGCTGAAAGAAATTATGATGTTGGGAATCGTGAGCTACTCACTGTCAAGCTAGTTTTTGTAGAATGGAGACATTTTTTGGAGGGAACTATTCATCCGGTTACTGTGGTGACAGATCATATAATACTTAGCTTATATTGAATTTGCTAAACATTTAACCCCTAGATAGGCCAGATGGTCCTTATTTTTTTCTAGATTCAGTTTCCTATCACATTCAGACCGGGGTCCAAGAATGCTAGGGCTTGCGCTTTGTCACGCAGCCTTGATTCCGTTTCTTCTCCAGAACCTCCATCCTCCATTCTTCCTCTAGGAATTGTCATTTCTATAGTATCCTCAGAATTGGAGCTGAAATTAGTGAGGTCCAGTTGTTGGCCCCATCTGCTACTCCTGCTGCGACGGCACCTGCGCTGTAGTATGATCGGATCTATCCATATATTCATTTTATTTAGTGATATAAATGTCTTAAAAAAAAAATATATATATATTTCTCAAAAAGGCACTGGCCACGCCTGTGCAGTAGCACAATCCAGAACACAATAGATGCTATTGTGTAGGCACCTCCGCCAGTGCCATTTTGCTAAAGGAAAAAAAAATTGTCTCCACCAAGATGGCGCTGGCGGCGCCTGCACAGTAGCATCTATCAGCAATCCGACTGATGCTACTGCGCAAGCGGCGCCATCTTCATTTTTTTTTCTGTAGCAAAATGATGCTGGCGGCTGTACCTGTGCAATAGCACTTATCACATTCTGAATTATGCTGCTGCATAAACGCGACATTTTGTGAAAGAAATTTATATGACTAAATAAATATATGGATATTATAGAGCGATCATGCTGCCAGTGCCTGCATGATTAATGTAATTTTTTTTTTCAAAACAATAGGATATACAGTATGTAAAATAGGGAGCAGGTCACTGAGTGATCAGTGACCTGTCAGAAGCCATACAGATGAATATGCAAGTAGAGCACCACATGAAGACCCCCCCCCCCCACTGGCCGCCCAAGAGCACGAGAATCTCATAAACTGAAAACTACAAATAAAGATTAAACAACAACCTCAAGACATATTTTATCAACCCAGGTATCAACCCTGATATCATTTTAACCAGTAATCATTTTAACAGGCGCCAATCTGACAGTGTTTGTAGGTTACTCAGCACAATCCTGCTGACAGGTTCACTTCAAATTCTTTGTGTCTATGTATCTAAGATTATGTCTATTGCTGGAATTTCATGATTCCGTCTTAAGTGGTCACCTGGGAGTTACTGCTACAAAGAAAGCTGTTGTTAGACTCTTTTGGTGGCCATCCTTGCTTAAAGATATTAAGGAATTTGTATCCGCTTGTGAGATTAGCGCACGCGCTAAAGTCTTTCAAAACTGTAGTTTGGATGGTGGTTGACCGATTAAGTAAACAAGCTTACTTTGTTCCGTTATCTGGGTTACCTTATGCTGAAAAACTTTCCAAGTTATTTATCAATCATGTGGTGAGATTTCATGGCATCTTTGAACATTGCATCTGATAGGGGAGTGCAATTTGTCTCTAAATTCTGGTATTTTGTAGGAAGTTGGGGATTGATTTGTCATTTTTCTGTGCTTACCACCCTGAAACAAATGGTCAGACAGAGAGGACGAATCACTTGCTAGAACAAAGTTTAAAATGTTTTGTTGTGTCTCAGCAAGAGGACTGGTCCTCATTTTTGCCTCTTCCTGAGTTCGCCTTTAACAGTCGGGTCAATCAGTCTACTGGAATCTCTCCTTTCTTTTGTAATTATGGTTTTCATCTTCATGTTGGTGAATTCTCAAGGTTCTGTATGCCTTGGGGTAGAGGTGATCATTCAGAAACTTGGGGATGTTTGGAGGGAAGTTCAGAGGAATATTAGGGTGGCTCAGTTTCGTCAAAAAAATAAGGAAACGTTTAGCGGGTTCCACTTTCAAAGTTGGTGATAACCAAACTTTATCGCCCAAGAGTATTAGGCTAAAAGTACCTAATACAAAGTTGAGTTCTAAATTTATTGGCCTGTACGAGATTCTGGAGGCAGTGAATCCAGTTGCCTTTAGATTAAAGCTTCCACAGTCTCTTTGTTTCCCCAATATTTTTCACAGATATCTGTTAAAGAAGTTTGTCTCTTCGGTGTTGTCTCTCTCATCCCCTTCTTTTCTGGTGTGTGTTTGCTTGATCCCTGTGCTGCAAGTTCTGATCTTCTGCTGCAGACTTTTGGACCATGTTCTGACTACCCGTTTGTTATTGCCTCTTTGCTTCTGATCTACTGCTGGTGAACTCTGGACCGTTTTCTGACTACCCATTTGTTATTGCCCCTTTTCTTATCCACTATTTTCTGTTATTCTGACCCTGGAATGTGAACTAACTTACGCCTTTGTATTTTGTCTTGTTTTTCTATGTGCACTTTTGGTACTGAACCCAGAACACCTGACTTCGCTGACTCATGGCCTCTCTGTGGGTTGTGACTAGCATTGAAAATATATAGTAATATATGTAGATGACATCTGTTCATCTAATTATAAGTCATTACATTCAACCTGTATGCACTGTACTTCAAATACACAGAGACAAATCTTTATTTTCTAAACTTGAAAATTGTATTTTCTTGGTTTAGAAGTAAACTTCCTCGGGTAGATTTTCTCCATTAAAGGCTTCTGAATGGATCCCTCTAAGGTCCAAGTTATTAAAGGGAATCTGTCACCCCCAAAATCAAGGGTGAGGTAAGCCCAGCAGCATCAGGGGCTTATCTACAGCATTCTGTAATGCTGTAGATAAGCCCCCGATGTATCCTAAAAGATGAGAAAAGCAGGTCATATTATACTCACCCAGGGGCGTTCCTGCTGCTGGTCCGGCGCCTCCTATTTTCATGAGATGACGTCCTCTTCTTGTCTTCATGCTACGGCTCTGGCGCAGGTGCACTTTGTCTGCCCTGTTGAGGGCAGAGCAAAGTACTGCAGTGCGCAGGCGCCGGGAATTGTCAGAGAGGTGCAATGCAGTACTTTGCTCTGCCCTCAACAGGGCAGACAATGTACGCCTGCGCCGAAGCCGCAGCATGAAGACCAGAAGAGGACGTCATCTGATGAAGATAGGAGGCGCGGGGCCCAGACCAGCAGCGGGAACGCCCCTGGGTGAGTATAATCTAACTTTTTTTTCTCATCTTTTAGGATACATCGGGGGCTTATCTACAGCATTACAGAATGCTGTAGATAAGCCCCTGATGCCGGTGGGCTTACCTCACCCTTGATTTTGGGGGTGACAGATTCCCTTTAAGAATTGGTTCCAACTAGTGTTGAGCGATACCTTCCGATACTCAAAGGTATCGGTATCGGATGGTATCGGCCGATATCCAAAAAATATCGGATATCGCCGATACCGATACCCGATACCAATGCAAGTCAATGGGACACAAGTATCGGAAGGTATCCTGGATGGTTCCCAGGGTCTGAAGGAGAGGAAACTCTCTTTCAGGCCCTGGGATCCATATTCATGTAAAAAATAAAGAATTAAAATAAAAAATATGGATATACTCACCCGTCCGGCGGCCCCTGGACCTTACCGATGTAACCGGCAGCCTCCGTTCCTAAGAATGAGGAGTTTAGGACCTTCGATGACGTCGCGACTTGTGATTGGTCGCGTGACCGCTCATGTGACCGCTCACGCGTAATCTTGAATTGTTGGGAATCAAGTGGGCTTTTTCCAGAAATGGCGCTTTTTCCTGTAAAGTGCAAAACATGAAATCACTGTTATCACAAACCACAAAAATCTTACTTATATAACATCAGCCAAGAGACTAAACCTTAGACAAGCTAGATGAATTGTATTCTTCTCTAGGATTAATTTTGTGTTGAAATTTAAACTTAGTAGTAAAACCGTTAAAGCTGATGCTCTCTCCCAAAGTTTCTTTCTTAAACTGAGAATTCTGAATGTGCTCTCTTCTAGCTATAGTTTTGTCTTCTGTTTGATTAGATCTTATTGAGGTGATCCCTAAACCTCATTAGTACTTGACAAAACCCCTACCCCTAAAATGGTTTAATCCTCATCAGTTACATCTGCGAGTAGTTCAGAAATCCCATGGTTCAGTACTTGCTGGTCACCCTCAGATTAGCAATACTAGCTGAATGGTAATCAGCAATTTTTGGTGGTGGCCAACCTCAACCTTTATTCGGGACTGTAAGGAACATGTGAAATCTGTTATTTTAGCTATTCCTAAAAGTCTTTAGACTCACCTTTCTATGGACTTCAGCAGACTAACTTGGGTGACGGTTCGGACTCAGCAAACAATGTAAGTTTGTTTACTTCTCAAAGTTAACTACCTCTGGAACCGTCTGTAAATTACTAAACAAATTATTATATGGCAATGTTATTCATTCCAGAAAATATTGTTTTCCTTATGAATTGCTACTTTGTGAGCAGTCGCCTCATTCTCCTGTGACTGTTGAACTGTTACTTTTTAATGTCGTCATTGTTTGTATATATCACAGATTAATTTTAACCCCTTAGTGACAGAGCCAATTTGGTACTTAATGACCGAGCTAATTTTTACAATTCTGACCACTGTCACTTTATGAGGTTATAACTCTGGAATGCTTTAACAGATCCTGCTGATTCTGAGATTATTTTTTCATGACATATTGTACTTCATGATAGTAGTAACATTTCTTCGATATTACTTGCGATTATTTATGAAAAAAACGGAAATATGGCGAAATTTTTTAAAATTTTGCAATTTTCAAACTTTGTATTTTTATTCCCTTAAATCAGAGAGATATGTCACAAAAAATAGTTAATAAATAACATTTCCACATGTCTACTTTACATCAGCACAATTTTGGAAACAAAATTTTTTTTTGTTAGGGATTTATAAGGGTTAAAATTGACCAGCAATTTCTCATTTTTACAACATCACTTTTTTTTTTAGGGACCACATCACATTTGAAGTCATTTTGAGGGGTCTATATGATAGAAAATAACCAAGTGTGACACCATTCTAAAAACTGCACCGCTCAAGGTGCTCAAAACCACATTCAAGAAGTTCATTAACCCTTTACGTGCTTCACAGGAACTGAAACAATGTGGAAGGAAAAAATGAACATTTAACTTTTTTTTTGCAAACATTTTACTTCAGAACCATTTTTTTTATTTTCACAAGTGTAAAAACAAAAATTTAACCATAAATTTTGTTGTACAATTTCTCCTGAATACACCGATACCCAATATGTGGGGGTAAACCACTGTTAAGGCGCACGGCAGAGCTTGGAAGAGAAGGAGCGCCGTTTGACTTTTTCAATGCAGAATTGGCTGGAATTGAGATCGGACGCCATGTCGCGTTTGGAGAGCCCCTGATGTGCCTAAACAGTG
Source organism: Ranitomeya variabilis (assembly GCF_051348905.1). Taxonomy (NCBI): domain Eukaryota; kingdom Metazoa; phylum Chordata; class Amphibia; order Anura; family Dendrobatidae; genus Ranitomeya; species Ranitomeya variabilis. The sequence continues at coordinate 376,948,140 of NC_135232.1, forward strand.
GAAACCCCCCACAAGTGACACCATTTTGGAAACTAGACCCCTTAAGAAACTTATCTAGATGTGTGGTGAGCACTTTAAACCCCCAGGTGCTTCACGGAAGTTTATAACGTAGAGTCGTGAAAATAAAAAATCGCATTTTTTCTAAAAAAAGGATCATTTTGCCCCAATATTTTTATTTTGACAAGGGTAACAGGAGAAATTAGACCACAAAAGTTGTTGTGCAATTTCTCCTGAGTGCGTCGATACCCCATATGTGGGGGTAAACCACTGTTTGGGTGCACCGCAGAGCTTGGAAGTGAAGGAGTGCCTTTTTACTTTTTCAATGTAGAATTGGCTGGAATTGAGATAGGACACCATGTCACGTTTGGAGAGCCCCTGATGTGCCTAAACAGTAGAAACCCCCCACAAGTGACCCCATTTTGGAAACTAGACCCCTTAAGGAACTTATCTAGATGTGTGATGAGCACTTTAAACCCCCCATTGCTTCACAGAAATTTATAACGTAGAGTCATGAAAATAAAAAATCCTTTTTTTTTTCCTCAAAAATGATTTTTTAGCCTGCAATTTTTTATTTTCTCAAGGGTAACAGGAGACATTGGACCCCAAAATCTGTTGACCAGTTTGTCCTGAGTACGCTGATACCCCATATGTGGGGGGGCACTGTTTGGGCACCCATCGGGGCTCGGAAGGGAAGGAGCGCCGCTTGGAATGCAGACTTTGATGGGATGGTCTGCGGGCGTCATGTTGCATTTGCAGCTCTCCTGATGTACCTAAACAGTAGAAACCCCGCACAAGTGACACCATTTTGGAAACTACACCCCCCATGGAGCTTATCTAGATGTGTGGTGAGCACTATGAACCCTCAACTGCTTCACAGAAGTTTATAATGTAGAGCCATGAAAATAGAAAAAATCATATTTTTTTCACAAAAATGATCTTTTCACCCCCAAATTTTTACTTTCACAAGGATAACAGGAGAAACTGGACCCCAAAATTTATTGTGCAATTTATGCTGAGTAGGCTGATATCCCATATGTGGGGGTAAACCACTGTTTGGGCGCACGGCAGAGCTCGGAAGGGAAGGAGCGCCGTTTTGGAATGCAGACTTTGATAGAATGGTCTGCGGGCGTTATGTTGCGTTTGCAGAGCCCCTGATGTACCTAAACAATAGAAACCCCCCACAAGTTACACCATTTTGGAAACTAGACCCCCCAAGGAACTTATCTAGATGTGTGGTGAGAACTTTGAATGCCCAAGTGCTTCACAGAAGTTTATAATGCAGTCGTGAAAATTTTTTTTTTTTTCCACAAAAAAGATTTTTTAGCCCCCAAGTTTTTATTTACACAAGGGTAACAGTAGAAATTGGACCCCAAAAGTTTTTGTCCAATTCTTCCCGAGTACGCTGATGCCCCATATGTGAGGGTAAACCACTGTTTGGGCGCACGGCAGAGCTCAGTAGGGAGGGAGCACCATTTGACTTTTTGAGCGCAAAATTGGCTGTGGCATTTAGAGACCCCCTGATGTACCTAAACAGTGGAAACCCCCCAATTCCAACTCCAAACTTAACACCAACACACCCCTAACCCTAATCCCAACCCGATCCATAATCCTAATCACAACCTAACGATAATCACAACCCTAACCCAAAACAACCCTAATCCCAACCCTATCCCTAATCAGAACCCTAAATCCAACACACCCCTAATCCTAATCTCAACCCTAACCTCAACCCTAACCCTAATCCCAATACACCCCTAACCCTAATCCCAACTCTAATCTTAACCCTAATCCCAAACCTAACCCTAATCCCAAAATTAACCCTATTGCCAACCCTAATCCAAACCCTAACCCTAATCCCAACTCTAACCCTAACTTTAGCCGCAACCCTAGTCCTAACATTAGCCCCAACCCTAGCTCTAACTTTAGCCCCAACTCTAACCCTAACTTTAGCCCCAACCCTAACCCTAAATTTAGCCCCAACCCTAACCCTAACCCTAACTTTAGCCCCAACCCTAACCCTAAATTTAGCCCCAACCCTAACCCTAAATTTAGCCCTAACCCTAACCCTAAATTTAGCCCCAACCCTAACCCTAACCCTAAATTTAGCTCCAACCCTAACCCTAAATTTAGCCCCAACCCTAACTTTAGCCCCAACCCTAACCCTAAATTTAGCCCCAACCCTAACCCTAATTTTAGCCCCAACTCCTCTAGCTGCCGGCCGGCAGATCATGGCGGGCCCACTGCGCATGCGCCCACCATTTTCTTACCGAAGGAAGAAGCCGGCGGCCAGGAGGGGACACAGGAGGACCCAGGGACACCGGTAAGTATAACAGGGTCCCCGAATTCCCCTATTTCTCTGTCCTCTGATGTGCGATCACATCAGAGGACAGAGAATTACACATCGCTTTTTTTTTTTGCGGTCGCCGGTTAACAGTTAATTATCATGTTCTTTGGGGTCTCGGCTACCCCCAGCAGCCAAGACCCCAAAGATCTCCCGGGTGCCAGCCGGCGGGTGCACTGCGCATGTGCCCGCCATTTTTTGGCTGGAAGAAGATGGCGGCGCCCATCGGGGGCCACGAGGAGCACCGGGGGAGACAGGTGAGTATCGGGGGCTATCGGGGGTGATCGGGGACCCCATTTCTCTGTCTCTGATGTGCGATCACATCGGAGGACAGAGAAATTAAATGGGAAATCGCGTTTTGTTTTGTTTTTGCGACCGCCGGTAAACGGTTAATTACCGGCGATCGCAACTCGGGGGTCGGTAAAAAACCCCGAATCATGTTCTCTGGGGTCTCGGCTACCCCCGGTAACCGAGACCCCAGAGAGAATCCGACGCTGTGGTTTAAGTACCCTTAACTGCCGCCGTTAAAAGGCGTATCGGCGGTCGTTAAGGGGTTAAAGTGCACGGAATATGATTGTGCTATGGAAATAAAATTATTACATTGTTGTATTATAATTTTTTCCTGACTTTGCCCTTTCTGCAAAGCGTTTATGAGTGTAAGAGTACATCAACTACACTTTCAAAATATTTCCGTTCAATTTTTTTTCTGGATTCAATTAGTCATCCTTACAGTTTAACATGCTTTGTTTAAAATTATAGTGGGTTTAAATTTTTAAAAACTGCTTGGTCTGGTAAAGTTCACAACATTTTTTTGTTTCAAAAATTGACTACTGTCATATATACTGTAGAACCTGCTTTAAAATTTTGTTGGTTTGAAGAAAAATTGGCCTGCTACAGGTGTACAAATTTGATTGTTCAAAAATTGACTTTTGTCATATACACTCTAGAACTTGGTTTGTGTGAAATTTTGTTGGTTTGAAATTAAAAAAAGAAATGCCTGCTATAGGTATACAAATTTGGTTGTTCAAAAATTGACTATTCTCATACATACTGTATATAATACAAAATCACTAAGACAGAAAGCATCATACTGTACATACACCATATAAAAAGACACATATACCCAGAGGCGTAGCTAAGGGTTCAGGCTAGGGGGGGCGAAACACATCTGAGTGGGCCCCCTAACCTGAGTAACGTTTGTTTACATAATTATGGTGGTTTTAAACACTGTTGTGGGCATCTCAGTGGAATACTGTGCATTCCAAATGGGCAAGATTATATTCTGCTACATCGCTACACATGAATAGATACTACATAATGCATAACATATATTAAATATCATGGTTCTAAACCCATAAATACAGAGCAGCTACAATCACAACCACAGATATACCTAAGGAATGTAAATCTTTATTCTCTGGCAAAAAGCTGTCAAACATTTTTCTGTTAAATACCACTACATACTCACCTTCTGATGTCTGTCACGTCCCCCGGCGTCCGCGCTGCTGCTCAGAGCTTCCTGCACTGAATGTGTCAGTGCCGGCCGTAAAGCAAAGCACAGCGGTGACGTCACCGCTGTGCTTTAGGGCCGGCGCTTACACAGTGCAGGGAAGCTGAAGGCGAGGGACACGACAGACATGGCAATGTAAGTATGTAGTGTTTGGGTTTTTTTACATTTACACTGGTAACCAGGGTAAACATCGGGTTACTAAGCGCGGCCCTGCGCTTAGTAACCCGATGTTTACCCTGGTTACCCGGGGACTTCGGCATCGTTGGTCGCTGGAGAGCTGTCTGTGTGACAGCTCTCCAGCGACCACACAGCGACGCTGCAGCGATTATCACTTAATAATAATGTGACGGTACCTTTACAGGTGATGGTCTTTCTTATGGAGTCATTCACTTTTCCAGTCTTTTAAACCAGGCACAGATCGCCACCACGCGGCTGCAGAGATTACAACAAAGACACATTTGACTTCTCACATTCCAGCACCGTTCTTGTCTATTCCCAACCTGCACAACTTCCACATCTTGCTGATACCCCAATACTGAGCCGCTGCTGCCGTATGTGTCCCTATTACTGATTCTCTTAGTACTCCATATAATAATGCCACCACTGTTCCCCACATATTAATGCCCGTCACTGTGCCTCTTACTCTCATGGTGATTGCCTGTGAAGAAGACACTGAGCTTGAACTGCCGTGACCTCATCACTGGCATTTTCTCACGGTCGTGATGTCACAGCAGTTCAGCCCGGCTGCGAGCAGACTCAGTGACGTCACCGCTAGTCATTGAGGCTGCGCAGGCAGCATCTCAGTCGCCAGTGGTTTACAGCTGGGACAGTCGCATCCTAGCACCGTCCCGGTTGCAAACTGTATATTCCCATGATATGGATTACTGCTTAGAACACAACGATGGACAGGTATGGTATATTGTTGGTTTGTGATTTTACTTTTATTACAGGAGATCGAGGGCTTCACATGGATTAGACGTAACAATAAAAATGGTAAACTGTGTTTTGTTTTATTTCAAATAAAATACTTTTTTCTGACTGTGTCTTTATTTTACATGTAGCTATAGGATTAGTAATGGATAGGTGTTTTATAGACACCTCTCCATTACTAAGCTGTGGGCTTGATGTCACCTAACAAGCAGAGCAGGGGAGAATGATAAGAGCCACTTTCAGCCCCTGCTGCCGGGGAACAGCGCTTACTGTAGCACTACTTCCCTGGTGGCTGTCCGTGTGGTACTGATGCGGCACACGGATGGCACATGGTTGTTACATGTGTGCCGCACGTATTACACACATGGACATGGATATGTCTGGTACCGTTTTTTTTGGTACTGGAAATAAATGGATGTGTGAAAATGTTATTGAGTGAGGCTGCACAGTTAGAACATGGCCAGGAGTATGCAAATCGCATACTTGTTGATATGGGCAATAGCGAATCCTTAGTATGCGAGATGTGAAGTTTCACAATTTTGCAGCCACATAGGAGTATCTGCAAACTTGCAGCATTAGATCAGACAATCCCTTTAAATAAAGTGCAGCTAGAGCCATGGCTTGTTGTATGGGGGCTTGTTATACGAAGGCTATGTTTCCATGGTCATGAAACCTTCCGGATTTGCTGCGGATTGGACGCTGCGTATAGCCGCAGCATCCAATCTGCAGCTTCCAGATGTTACAGCATAGTGGATGGGATTTTATGAAATCCCGGCGTCTACACTATGCATACAAACACCCAGGTGGCAGACCTGCGTAACCGGACATGCGGCGCGTCATTATAGACAGCAGCATGTCTATTTATCTTGCGGAGACGCTCCGTCTCCACAAGATGAATAACCCAGTCTATGAATACGATGCGGTGATTCCGCCTGTGTTCAATGAACACAGGCGGAATCACCGCGCGTATAACAGGGAGCAGCGCTTTCGGCGGAGCGGGGTATTTGCTGGAAATCCTGAACGTGGAGACATAGCCTAACAGGCTGGGGCTTATTATAAGACCTAAGCTGTAAATATAATAAGCCCCCTACCTGCACCCACACAACTATTAGATAATAATACTCCAAGAAATGAAATACAGCAGGCCCCCTACAGCGCCACCCACCCCCACTACCCTAACTCGGCTCCCCCTCTCACCCTCACAGTCACCCCACTCCCACAGTAACATACTAATATCATGTGCAGTGTGCTTTAATTTATTTTAAAGAACGAACATTCCACTTCCACAGCAGCCCTTACATTTATGAAAATGTCCGTCCTGACTCCCGTCTCTCTCTCCTGTCCGTCAGTTTGACTTTGTCCAGGTGGCAGGTCAGGCACTATCTTGGGCTCTGTCCTCCTGGCACACTAATAATAACAATTAGAGATGCTGCTGCTGACTAGGACCTGAGAAGAGTGTGGACCAATAGGAGCAGACCTGGGGTGGAGCTATCTGCAGCGCTGCCAGCCTGTCAAGATACTATCAGGTTAGCAGCAGCGCTCCAGCTCCAGCCCGCACCGTGCGCTCACAGTGAGACTCTGCTATTGGCTGCTGTGCAGCGTGCAGAGTCTCCATCTGTGCGGTGACCAGAGAGCAGCGCGTCGCCATGTCTGGACTGTCAGAGAGCCGCGGCCGCAAGCGGCTGCGGCTCTGGATGGGTCGTGGGTGGGTGGCCCCTCCTCCTCCATCATGTGACAACAACGGCAGGCCAGGGGCGACGCTGCAGCTTGCGATCCTGTGTGTCTGGTCTGGACTCTGAAAACATCAGAGAGCCGCGGCCGCTTATTACTGCCTAAGCGGCCGCGGCTCTGAGTGGGCCCCTCCATGTGACTGGGCCCGGGGCGATGGCCCCCTCTGCCCCCCCGGTAGCTACGCTACTGCATATACCGTACATGTTTTTCTCAATATCTGACATGAAATCACAATTAACGTTTCCCGTTTTGTGTCAATTAGGATTACCATAATTATTAATATTTGCCAAATGCCAGAATAATGAGAAAGAGAATGTTTTAGGGCATTTTTATTACTTGCTGCAAAGTCAAATGTTTACATATACTAAGATTATTATGCTTTTAAACCACTCTGGACTGCCCATATCAGGATGTAATGTGTTTGAAAGCTTCTGATATAAATTTTTTGCAACATCTGAGTTAATTAGAGACACACCTGTGGATATATTTTAATGCACAACTGAAACACATTGCTTCTTTTTGTAGCATCATGTGAAAGTCTAAAGAAATCATCTGTTGATTACAACTGAGCAGTTTAACCTTTGCAGCACCAGCACCTTAGAGCACTTGACTCCACTCTGTTGCGGTATCGTTTGGAGACATGGACAAATGCAGTGTCGAACTTGGGTGTCTAGAGCCCACAGGTGGAATTAAATCCAGGGGTCCCACTCTACTGCTAGTTTACATGGTAATTTACATGTTCATATATGTGAGAATTTTATCACACAATATAGCATGCAAAACAGATCTGTGCTGTGCACTGTACTACATCTAAGGCCGGTTTCACACGTCAGTGATTCCGGTACGTGAGGTGACCGTTTCCTCACGTACCGGAGACACTGACACACGTAGACCCATAAAAATCAATGCATCTGTTCAGATGTCATTGATTTTTTGCGGACCGTGTCTCCGTGTGCCAAACACGGAGACATGTCAGTGTTCGTGGGAGCGCACGTTTTACACGGACCCAATAGAGTCAATGGGTCCGCGTAAAACACGGACCTCACACGGACATTCTCCGTCTGGGGTCCGTGTGCGTGCAGGAGACAGCGCTACAGTAAGCGCTGTCCCCCCCACATGGTGCTGAAGCCGGTATTCCTATCTTCCCTGTAGCAGCGTTTGCTATAGAGAAAATATGAAGAATAGTGTTAAAAATAAAGATCCATGTGTCCGCCGCCCCCCCACCCCCTGTGCGCCCCCCCCGCTGGTCAGAAAATACTTACCCGCTCCCTCGCTCCTTCCTGGTCTGGCCGCGGCTTACTGTATGCGGTCACGTGGGGCCAATCATTTACAATCATGAATAGTCGGCTCCGCCCCTATGGGAGGTGGAGCCACATATTCATGACTGTAAATGATCGGGCCCACGTGACCGCATGCAGGAGAAGCCGCGGCCAGACCAGGAAGGAGCGACAGCCGACGGGGGACCCGGGTAAGTATTTTCTGACCAGCGGGGGGGCGCACAGGGGGTGGGGGGGCGGCGGACACATGGATCTTTATTTTTAACACTATTCTTCATATTTTCTCTGCAGCAAACGCTACTGCAGAGAGGATATGAATCGCAGCTTCAGCAGCTTCAGCACCATGCAGAGTGGGTACCACACGCTCCGTGTGGTACCCACTCGCCATACGGGCGGCACACGTGTGCCGCACGTATGGCCTCCGTGAGTTCCCAGGCACACGGACACGGATAACTCCGGTACCGATTTATTCCGGTACCGGAATTATCTGGACGTGTGGGACAGCCCTAAGGTGCTTTAAATTAAGATACCAAAAATGTTATTTTTTTAGTTCAGCACTATGTCCGTCTTTAAAAAGTTTAGAAATACTTTATAAATATAAATAACATGCATAGTGTAATAAAATATATAATTGCAATATTAACCCCTTCATGACCGTGGGATTTTCCGTTTTTCCGTGTTCGTTTTTCACTCCCCTCCTTCCCAGAGCCATAACTTTTTTATTTTTCCGTCAATTTGGCCATGTGAGGGCTCATTTTTTGCGGGACGAGTTGTACTTTTGAACGACATCATTGGTTTTACAATGTCGTGTACTAGAAAACAGGAAAAAAATTCCAAGTGCGGTGAAATTGCAAAAAAAGTGCAATCCCACACTTGTTTTTTGCTTGGCTTTTTTGCTAGGTTCACTACATGCTAAAACTGACCTGCCATTATGATTCTCCAGGTCATTATGAGTTCATAGACACCTAACATGACTAGGTTATTTTTTTTCTAAGTGGTGAAAAAAAATTCCAAACTTTGCTAAAAAAAAAAAAAAAAAATGGCGCCATTTTCCGATACTCGTAGCGTCTCCATTTTTCATGATCTGGGGTCGTTTTAGGGCTTATTTTTTGCGTGCCGAGCTGGTGTTTTTAATGATACCATTTTGGTGTAGATACGTTCTTTTGATCGCCCGTTATTGCATTTTAATGCAATGTCACGGCGACCAAAAAAACGTAATTCTGGCGTTTCGGATTTTTTTCTCATTACGCCGTTTAGCGATCAGGTTAATGCTTATTTTTTTTATTGATAGATCGGGCGATTCTGAACGCGGCGATACCAAATATGTGTAGGTTTGATTTTTTTTTTATTGATTTATTTTGATTGGGGCGAAAGGGGGGTGATTTAAACTTTTATGTTTTTTTTATTTTTTTCACATTTTTTGTAACTTTTTTTTTACTTTTGCCATGCTTCAATAGCCTCCATGGGAGGCTAGAAGCAGGCACAACTCGATCGCCTCTGCTACATAACAGCGATCATCAGATCGCTGCTATGCAGCAGAAAATCAGGTGTGCTGTGAGCGCTGACCACAGGGTGGCGCTCACAGCTACCGGCGATCAGTAACCATAGAGGTCTCAAGGACCTCTATGGTTACAATACTGAAGCATCGCCGACCCCCGATCATGTGACGGGGGTCGGCGATGACGTCATTTCCGGCCGCCCGGCCGGATGCGGTAGTTAAATGCCGCTGTCTGCGTTTGACAGCGGCATTTAACTAGTTAATAGCGGCGGGTGAATCGCGATTTCACCCGCCGCTATTGCGGGCACATGTCAGCTGTTCAAAACAGCTGACATGTCCCGGCTTTCATGCGGGCTCAGTGCGGAGCCCTGCATCAAAGCAGGGGACCTGACGTCAGACGTACTATCCCGTCCGACGTCAGGAAGGGGTTAAAGGGGTTGTCCACTACTTGGACAACTCTTTCTACATTATATTTCCCCCATGTAAAATACTAACACCTATACTCACCTCTGATTCTGGCATTGTTCCAGTGATGTCGGCACTGGACTTCTCAGGGCTAGCGTGACATTATGTCACATAGGCCCAGCAGCCAATCAGTGTTCGCTTCACTCTCACCTCCTTCAGACAAAACAATCCAGCTGGTCTACCTGACACAGCTCACATAAGTAAACTATTACTGTAATGTAATAGCAAGGCAATTTGTGATTATTTTTTTTTAAATACAACTCCTGGCAAGTTCTGAAGGTCTGCAAATATCAGTGGATGTTTGGACTTGTAGTTTCCAGAGCAGAAGAGGAAGACCTTCACAGGATTTTCAGCCAATCAGTACCCACATTGGTGGCCAAATTCTCAAGAGAGGAAAGAGACTATCTCTTCTGGTTCAGATGGCATGTCACTGCTGCAGCCAAGAAGTGACCACATTGGTGATGATTTTGTCATTGATGTGGCAAAAGATTGGCTGCGCCAGTCACATGATGTTGAAGTCATTAGAGAGAACATCAGTGGGGAGTCATTATGCGCAGTCCCGGGAAACTGTGGGGGATCCTGTAGTTGAGTATACACAGTGGGGAAATTACGTATTTGTGAATGTGAATATCACCGATGACATTCTGGAGCAGACTGGGGATTTATAAACACCCAGGTCCAGGTGTGTCAACTAGAGCTGGAGGGAGGTTGCCGCTGGCTCCAAGAGTCAGAAGGATTAAGGAGGCATCTGAAATGCCAAATGCAGAGACCTTCTGCAGCCACATGCCGAGCAATAGTCTGCTGCATCTGACACACCCTTGACAGATACAGTGGGGGGAAATAAGTATTTAATCCCTTGCTCATTTTGTAAGTTTACCCACTGACAAAGACATGAACTGTCTATAATTTTAAGGGTAGGTTAATTTTAACATTGAGAGATAGAATATCAAAAATAAAATCCACAAAATCACATTATATATATATATATGTTATATAAATCAATTTGCATTTTGCAGTGAGAAATAAGTATTTGATCCCCTACCAACTATTAAGAATTCTGACTTCTACACACCAGTTAGACGCTCCTAATCAACTCATTACCTGCATTAAAGACACCTGTCTTACATAGTCATCTTTATAATAGACTCCTGTCCACAGACTCAATTAATGAGTCGGACTCTAACCTCTACAACATGGGCAAGACGAAAGTGCTTTATAAGGATGTCAGGGACAAGATTATAGACCTGCACAAAGCTGGCATGGGCTGCAAAAACATAAGACGCTGGGTGAGAAAGAGAGAACTGTTGGTGCAATAGTGAGAAAATGGAAGAAATACAAAATGACTTTCAATCAACATCGATCTGGGGCAGCATGCAAAATCTCACCTCGTGGGGTATCCTTAATCATGAGGAAGGTGAGAGAACAGCCTAAAACTACATGGGGGAACTTGTTAATGATCTCAAGGCAGCTGGGACCACAGTCACCAAGAAACCCATTGGTAACACATTACGCCGTAAAGGTTTAAAATCTTGCAGTGCCTGCAAGGTCCCTCTTCTCAAGAAGGCACATGTGCAGGCCCGTCTGAAGTTTGCCAATGAACACCTGGATGATTATGTAAGTGATTAGGTGAAGGTGCTGTGGTCAGATGAGACAAATATTGAGGTCTTTGTCAACTCAACTTAACTCAACTCACCGTGTTTGGAGGAAGAGAAATGCTGCCTATGACAGAAAGAACACCATCCCCACTCTCAAGCATGGAGGTGGAAGCATTATGATTGGGGGGTGTTCTCTGATAAGGGCACAGGACTACTTCACCACATCAATGGGAGAATGGATGCAGCCATGTACCGTAAAATCCTGAGTGACAACCTCCTTCCCTCTGCCAGGACATTAAAAATGGGTCGTGGCTGGGCCTTCCAATGACCCAAAACATACACCCAAGGCAACAAAGGAGTGGTTCAAAAAGAAGCACATTAAGGTGATGGAGTGGCCTAGCGAGTCTCCAGACCTTAATCCCATAGAAAACTTATGAAGGAAATTGAAACTCCGAGTTGCCAAACGACAGCCTCAAAATCTTAATGATTTAGAGATGATCTGCAAAGAGGAGTGGACCAAAATTCCTTCTGACATGTGCGCCATCCTCATCATCAACTAAAAAATATCTGACTGCAGTGCTTGCCACCAAGTATTAAGTTTTGTTTGCCAGAGGGATCAAATACTTATTTCTCACTGCAAAATGCAAATACATTTATATAATTTATACAATGTGATTTTCTGGATTTTATTTCTCTCATTGTTAAAATTAACTTACCCTTAAAATTATAGACTGTTCATGTCTTTGACAGTGGGCAAACTTACAAAATCAGCAAGGGATCAAATACTTATTTCCACCACTGTATACAGTATATACACTGCTCAAAAAAATAAAGGGAACACGTAAACAACAGAATATAACTCCAAGTAAATCAAACTTTTGTGAAATCAAACTGTCCACTTAGGAAGCAACACTGATTGACAATCAATGGGATAGACAACAGATGGAAATTATTGGCAATTATCAAGACACCCTCAATAAAGGAGTGGTTCAGCAGGTGGGGACCACAGACCACATCTCAGTACCAATGCTTTCTGGCTGATGTGTTGGTCACTTTTGAATGTTGGTTGTGCTTTCACACAAGTGGTAGCATGAGACGGACTCTACTACCCACACATGTGGGCCAGTTAGTGCAGCTCATCCAGGATGGCACATCAATGCGAGCTGTGGCAAGAAGGCTTGCTGTGTCTGTCAGCGTAGTGTCCAGAGGCTGGAAGTGCTACCAGGAGACAGGCCAGTACGCCAGAAGACGTGGAGGTAGCTGTAGGAGGGAAACAACCCAGCAGCAGGACCGCTACCTCCGCCTATGTGCAAGGAGAAACAGGAGGAGCACTGCCAGAGCCCTGAAAAATGACCTCCAGCAGGCCACAAATGTGCATGTGTCTGCACAAACAGTTAGAAACCAACTCCATGAGGACGGTCTGAGTGCCTGATGACCACAGATGGGCCTTGTGCTCACAGCCCAACACCATGCAGGATGCTTGGCATTTGCCACAGAACACCAGGATTGGCAAATTTGCCACTGGCACCCTGTACTCTTCACAGATGAAGCAGGTTCACACTGAGCACATGTGACAAACGTGACAGAGTCTGGACATTCCGTGGAGAGCAATCTGCTGCCTGCAACATTCTTCAGCATGGCCGGTTTGGCAGTGGGTCAGTAATGGTGTGGGGTGGCATTTCTTTGGAGGGCCGCACAGCCATCCATGTGTTCACCAGAGGTAGCCTGACTGCCATTAAGTACCGAGATGAGATCCTCAGACCCCTTGTGAGACCATATGCTGGTGCAGTTGGCCCTGGTTCCTCCTAATGCAGGACAATGCCAGACCTCATGTGGCTGGAGTGTGTCAGCAGTTCCTGCAAGATGAAGGCATTGAAGCTATGGACTGGCCCACCCGTTCCCCAGACCTGAATCCAATTGAGCACATCTGGGACATCATGTCTTGCTCCATCCACCAACGTCACGCTGCGCCACAGACTGTCCAGGAGTTGATGGATGCTTTAGTCCAGGTCTGGGAGGAGATCCCTCAGGAGACCATCCGCCGCCTCATCAGGGGCATTCTCCGGCATTGTACAGTACGGAGGTCATACAGGCACGTGGAAGCCACACACAATACTGAGCAACTTTTCCTTGTCATGAGGCATTTCCACTAAAGTTGGATCAGCCTGTAATTTGATTTTCCACTTTGATTTTGAGTATCATTCCAAATCCAGACCTCCATGGGATATTAATTTTGATTTACATTGATAATTGTTATGTTTTGTTGTTCTGAACACATTCCACTATGCAATGAATAAAAATTTGCAACTGGAATATTTCATTCAGAGATATCTAGGATGTGGTATTTTAGTGTTCCCTCTATTTTTTTAGCAGTGTATATTTTTTCTTTACACTTTCAGACTACCAAAGACTAAAACTTTTAAAGTGTTTGTGCGGCTTGGGATAACAATTTGCAGTCACTCTGTGACTGCAGACTGCCAAATCAATACGCATGTAAAGTAAGCTGCGGAGACACCATCACGTGTTTCTCAACGCAAGCAATGAATAGCCAGGCCTTTCTCTGGGAAGGAACAACCACGGGAAGGGCAGCATCCAATAAAGGAGAATATCCAATAAAGGAAGACCACCTATGCCAAGCATGGTATCCATCCACAAACAGCTGTTTCGGGGTTTTAGCCCCTCATCAGTGTGGAGTAGGAAACTGGCTATTAGGAGCAGTGCCTGGTGAAAGGCTATGAAGGAACAGATGAATGACCTCGGGGAGACCAAAACATCCAACACTGCGGAGACACCATCACGTGTTTCTCAACGCAGTGATCCAGAACACTGCCCCCATTCCTTATGGGAAATATGCAAACGCATGTAAAGTAAGCTGCGGAGACACCATCACGTGTTTCTCAATGCAAGCAATGAATAGCCAGGCCTTTCTCCGGGAAGGAACAACCACGGGAAGGGCAGCATCCAATAAAGGAGAATATCCAATAAAGGAAGACCACCTATGCCAAGCATGGTATCCATCCACAAACAGCTGTTTCGGGGTTTTAGCCCCTCATCAGTGTGGAGTAGGAAACTGGCTATTAGGAGCAGTGCCTGGTGAAAGGCTATGAAGGAACAGATGAATGACCTCGGGGAGACCAAAACATCCAACACTGCGGAGACACCATCACGTGTTTCTCAACGCAGTGATCCAGAACACTGCCCCCATCCCTTATGGGAAATATGCAAACGCATGGTATCCATCCACAAACAGCTGTTTCGGGGTTTTTGCCCCTCATCAGTGTGGAGTAGGAAACTGCCAAATCAATACAGCATGTCATGAGCACGATCAATGTCACCATTCCTGTTATGATCCTTAGTGGTTGAGGATCACAAATTACTCCAGCTAAGTAACAAAACATAGGACAAGCTCTAGGGAGGTGGCAAACTGGACTGACCGCAAATCTGAACCTATCCAAACACACTAGAAGTAGCCGGTGAACGTGCCTAAAAATCCTAGACGTCTCTAGCCAGCCTGAGGAACTAACTACCCCTAGAGAGAAAGAAAGACCTCTCTTGCCTCCAGAGAAATAATCCCCAAAGATATAGAAGCCCCCAACAGATAATAACGGTGAGGTAAGAGGAAGGCACATACACAGGGGTGAAAGCAGATTCAGCAAAAGAGGCCCACTAATTCTAGATAGCAGAAAATAGCAAAGGGGTCTATGCGGTCAGTAAAAAACCCTTACAAAATATCCACACTGAGATTTCAAGAACCCCCACACCAACTAACGGTGTGGGGGGAGAAAGTCAGTCCCCTAGAGCAACCAGCAAGTAAGAAATCACATTTTAGCAAGCTGGACAAAAAAACATGATGAACGCTGATAATCAGAAAATGAACAAACAAGGACTTAGCTTGTCTTGGAGAGACTGGGAGCAAGGTAGTCACAAGGAATCTGAAGAGCACTGAATACATTGCTAGCAGGCAAGGAACTGAGTATCCAGGTGAGTTAAATAGGAAACCAACCAAGGATAACGAACCAGCTGATGAGGCCACCTGCAGAAAGACAACACTACACAGTACCGCTTGTGACCACTAGAGGGAGCCCAAAAATAGAGTTCACAACAGTACCCCCCCCTTGAGGAGGGGTCACCAAACCCTCATCAAGACCCCCAGGGCGATCAGGACGAGCCACGTGGAAGGCGCGAACCAAATCGGCCGCATGAACATCAGAGGCGACAACCCAGGAATTATCCTCCTGACCATAGCCCTTCCACTTAACCAGATACTGAAGTCTCCGTCTAGAGATACGAGAATCCAAAATCTTCTCCACCACGTACTCCAATTCGCCCTCGACCAGCACAGGAGCAGGAGGCTCAACAGAAGGAACCACAGGTACCACATACCTCCGCAACAAAGACCTATGGAACACATTATGGATGGCAAACGATGCCGGGAGATCCAAACGAAAAGACACCGGTTAAAGGATTTCCAAGATCTTATAAGGACCGATGAAGCGAGGCTTAAACTTAGGAGATGAGACCTTCATAGGAACATACCGAGAAGACAGCCACACCAAATCCCCAACACGAAGTCGGGGACCCACACCGCGGCGGCGGTTGGCAAAGCGCTGAGCCCTCTCCTGTGACAATTTCAGATTGTCCACCACATGGCTCCAAATCTGCTGCAACCTATCCACCACAGAATCCACCCCAGGACAGTCAGAAGACTCAACCTGACCCAAGGAAAAACGAGGATGGAAACCAGAATTGCAGAAAAAAGGCAAAACCAAGGTAGCAGAACTAGCCCGATTATTAAGGGCAAACTCGGCCAATGGCAAAAAAGTCACCCAATCATCCTGATCAGCAGAAACAAAACATCTCAAATAAGTCTCCAACGTCTGATTAGTTCGCTCGGTTTGGCCATTAGTCTGAGGATGGAAGGCCGACGAAAAAGACAAATCAATGCCCATCTTAGCACAAAAAGTTCGCCAAAACCTGGACACAAACTGGGATCCTCTATCAGACACAATATTTTCAGGAATGCCGTGCAAGCGAACCACATTCTGAAAAAATAGAGGAACCAAATCGGAGGAGGAAGGCAGCTTAGGCAAGGGCACCAAATGGACCATCTTGGAAAAACGATCACACACCACCCAGATGACAGACATTTTCTGAGATACTGGAAGATCCGAAATAAAATCCATGGAAATGTGCGTCCAAGGCCTTTTCGGGACAGGCAAAGGCAAAAGCAAACCGCTGGCATGAGAACAGCAAGGCTTAGCCCGAGCACAAATCCCACAAGACTGCACAAAGGAACGCACATCCCGCAACAAGGAAGGCCACCAGAAGGACCTAGCCACCAAATCCCTGGTACCAAAAAATCCCAGGATGACCCGCCAACACCGAAGAATGAACCTCGGAAATAACTCTGCTGGTCCATCTATCCGGGACAAACAGTCTCTATGGTGGACAACGGTCAGGTCTATCCGCCTGAAATTTCTGCAGCACTCGTCGCAAATCTGGAGAAATGGCAGACAAAATCACTCCTTCTCTGAGAATACCAGCCGGCTCAGAAACTCCCGGAGAGTCAGGCACAAAGCTCCTAGAAAGTGCATCAGCTTTCACGTTCTTCGAACCAGGCAGATATGAGACCACGAAGTTGAAACGGGAGAAAAACAACGACCAACGAGCCTGTCTAGGATTCAGGCGCTTGGCAGACTCGAGGTAAATCAGATTTTTGTGATCAGTCAGGACCACCACACGATGTTTAGCTCCTTCGAGCCAATGACGCCACTCCTCAAATGCCCACTTCATAGCCAACAACTCCCGATTACCAACATCATAATTTCGCTCGGCAGGCGAAAACTTTCTTGAAAAGAAAGCACACGGCTTCATCACAGAGCCCTCAGAGCTTCTCTGCGACAAAACAGCCCCTGCTCCAATCTCGGAAGCATCAACCTCGACCTGGAAGGGGAGAGAGACATCAGGCTGACATAAGACTGGAGCTGAAGAAAACCGGTGCTTCAGCTCCCGAAAGGCCTCCACGGCCGCAGGAGACCAATTAGTCACATCAGAGCCCTTCTTGGTCAAATCCGTCAAAGGTTTAACCACGCTAGAAAAATTAGCGATGAAATGACAGTAAAAATTAGCAAAACCCAAGAACTTCTGAAGACTCTTAACAGACGTGGGCTGAGTCCAGTCATGAATAGCCTGGACCTTGACTGGGTCCATCTCCACAGAAGAAGGAGAAAAAATAAAACCCAAAAAGGAGACCTTCTGTACTCCGAAGAGGCATTTTGAGCCCTTCACAAATAAAGCATTAGCACGCAGGACCTGAAACACCATCCTGACCTGCTTCACATGGGACTCCCAATCATCAGAAAAGACCAAAATGTCATCCAGATAAACAATCATAAACTTATCCAGATATTCTCGGAAAATGTCATGCATGAAGGACTGAATCACAGAAGGGGCATTAGAGAGTCCAAAAGGCATCACCAAGTACTCAAAATGGCCTTCGGGCGTATTAAATGCTGTTTTCCATTCATCTCCCTGCTTAATGCGCACAAGATTATACGCACCACGGAGATCTATCTTGGTGAACCAACTGGCACCCTTAATCCGAGCAAACAAATCAGACAATAGTGGCAAAGGATATTGAAATTTGACTGTGATTTTATTCAGAAGGCGATAATCTATACACGGTCTCAAAGAACCGTCCTTCTTGGCCACAAAAAAGAATCCTGCACCAAGAGGGGAAGAGGATGGACGAATATGTCCCTTCTCCAAAGACTCCTTTATATAACTCCGCATCGCGGCATGCTCTGGTATAGACAAATTAAAAAGTCGTCCCTTAGGGAATTTACTACCAGGAATTAAATTTATAGCACAGTCACAATCCCTATGAGGGGGCAGGTCACTGGACCTGGGCTCATCAAATACATCCTGGTAGTCAGACAAAAACTCAGGGACCTCAGAAGGAGTGGAAGAAGCAATAGACACCAATGGAGTATCGCCATGAATTCCCTGACAACCCCAACTAGACACAGACATAGCTTTCCAATCTAAAACTGGATTATGAGCCTGCAGCCATGGCAGACCCAAAACGACAACATCGTGTAAATTATGCAGAACAAGAAAGCGAATCACCTCCTGATGAACGGGAGTCATGCATATGGTCATTTGCGTCCAATACTGAGGTTTATTCTCAGCCAATGGCGTAGCATCAATTCCCCTCAGAGGAATAGGAAATTCCAAAGGCTCCAGGACAAAACCACAGCGCCTGGCAAATGACAAATCCATCAGATTCAGGGCAGCACCCGAATCCACAAAGGCCATAACCGAGTAGGACGACAAAGAACAAATCAAAGTAACAGACAAAATAAATTTAGGCTGTATAGTACCAATGGTGACAGGTTTAGCGACCTTTTTTAAGCGTTTAGAGCATGCTGAGATAACATGAGCAGAATCACCACAGTAAAAGCACAACCCATTTTGACGTCTATGACTTTGTCGCTCAATTCTGGTCAGAGTTCGATCACATTGCATAGACTCAGGTCTCTGTTCAGAAAATACCGCCAAAGGATGAGCAGATTTGCGCTCCCGCAAACGCCGATCAACCTGAATGGCTAAAGCCATAGAATCACTCAGACTTGTAGGGGTGGGGAACCCCACCATAACATCCTTAATGGCTTCAGAAAGACCTTCTCTGAAATTTGCAGCCAAGGCACACTCATTCCATTGAGTAAGCACTGACCATTTCTGAAATTTTTGACAATACACCTCTGCTTCATCCTGCCCTTGAGAGAGGGCCAGCAACGCTTTTTCTGCCTGACTCTCAAGATTAGGCTCCTCATAAAGTAGTCCAAGAGCCAGAAAAAATGCATCCACATTAAGCAATGCAGGATCTCCTGGCGCCAGAGAGAAAGCCCAATCCTGAGGGTCGCCACGCAACAAGGAGATAACAATTTTTACTTGCTGAGCGGAATCACCAGAGGAACGAGGTCTCAGAGATAGAAATAACTTACAATTATTCTTAAAATTCTGAAACCTAGATCTATCTCCAGAGAACAACTCAGGAATGGGTGTCTTTGGTTCTGACATAGGGCTATGAATAACAAAATCCTGAATACTTTGCACCCGTGCAGCAAGATGATCCACACTAGAAGTCAGAGTCTGAACATCCATGTCTGCAGCTGAGCTCAAAACCACTCAGAGTTCAAGGGGATGAAAGAAGCTAGACAGACTGCAGCAAGGAAAAGCGGGAGGGTGAAAAAAAAAAAAATGTACTCAGGTCTTCTTTTAATCCCACTTCTGCGATGCATTAAACACTTTTTGGCCTGCTATACTGTTATGATCCTTAGTGGTTAAGGATCACAAATTACTCCAGCTAAGTAACAAAACATAGGACAAGCTCTAGGGAGGTGGCAAACTGGACTGACTGCAAATCTGAACCTATTCAAACACACTAGAAGTAGCCGGTGAACGTGCCTAAAAATCCTAGACGTCTCTAGCCAGCCTGAGGAACTAACTACCCCTAGAGAGAAAGAAAGACCTCTCTTGCCTCCAGAGAAATAATCCCCAAAGATATAGAAGCCCCCAACAGATAATAACGGTGAGGTAAGAGGAAGGCACATACACAGGGGTGAAAGCAGATTCAGCAAAAGAGGCCCACTAATTCTAGATAGCAGAAAATAGCAAAGGGGTCTATGCGGTCAGTAAAAAACCCTTACAAAATATCCACACTGAGATTTCAAGAACCCCCACACCAACTAACGGTGTGGGGGGAGAAAGTCAGTCCCCTAGAGCAACCAGCAAGTAAAAATTTTAGCAAGCTGGACAAAAAAACATGATGAACGCTGATAATCAGAAAATGAACAAACAAGGACTTAGCTTGTCTTGGAGAGACTGGGAGCAAGGTAGTCACAAGGAATCTGAAGAGCACTGAATACATTGCTAGCAGGCAAGGAACTGAGTATCCAGGTGAGTTAAATAGGAAACCAACCAAGGATAACGAACCAGCTGATGAGGCCACCTGCAGAAAGACAACACTACACAGTACCGCTTGTGACCACTAGAAGGAGCCCAAAAATAGAGTTCACAACACATTCCCCATGCAAGTGAACATATGTAAGCAATTTACATACTTGCGATTATCTTGATTAGTTGGCGACATGCCGACTAAATTCCTCTGGTTTCTCTCAATTCCCTTGTTTTGAAAGAAGCAAGCACCTCTAGTTGACATGTGCCTACCCGCTCGCACCATGAAGACCGGTGAATCGTGACAACCCTTTTAACCCATGTAGGACAGGGCGATTTTCTGTTTTTGCGCTTTCATTTTTTTTCTCCTTATGCCAAAAGCTATAACTTTTTTATTTTTCTGTTGACATACCCGTGTGAGATCTTGTTTTTGCAGGACGAGTTGTACTTTTGAATAGCACAATCCATTTTATCACATGATGTAAAGGAAAGCTAGAAAAAAATTCCAAGTGTGGCAAAATAGCAACAAAGTGCATGTCACGGGGTTACCGCGACAGTGTGGAGCCAGAAGACCGCAGCGTCTGATTGCTCCTACTTCAGCGCTGAGAAGAAGCACTTCTCCTTCATTTTAAGTGGGTTTATTTCTTCTGTCAGAACAGGGGTTAATCGGCCATGTTGGAAATCCCTGTGTTCACCGCTGAGTTCGGTTAGCCACTCCTGTTCCCTTTATAATCTGGGCTCTGATACAAATCCTTGTCAGAGCTAGCTTTATTGCTGCATGGCTAAGGCTACTTTCACACTAGAATTGCTTGCTGTAAGTGGCAATTCGTCGTTTTGGAGAAAAAACTCATCCTGCAAAGTTGCCCGCAGGATGCGTTTTTTCTCCATAGGCTTGCATTAGCGACGCATTGCGACATATGGCCACACGTCACATCCGTCGTGCGACGGATGCATCGTGTTTTGGCGGACCGTCGGCACAAAAAAACGTTACATGTAACTTTTTTTGTGTGTCGTGTCCGCCATTTCCGACCACGCATGCGCCTGCCGGAACTCCGCCCCCTCCTCCCCAGACATTACAATGGGGCAGCGGATGCGTTGAAAAACTGCATCCGCTGCCCCCGTTGTGCTTTTATTTCACAGCATGCGTCGGTACGTCGGGCCAACGCATGGCGACGGCCCTGTACCGACGCTAGTGAAAGTAGCCTAACAGAGGGAGAGGAGTTGGTATGAGAAGGAGAGCTGGAGAAATTATTAGTGACTGTTGTTTGGTTTGTACGCGTTGTAATTCCTTATCCTTCCCTGTTCTGCTTTCTTTCCCTTCCTGCACACCCCGGTGGATTCCTCTGTTATATGTGAATGAATATTTTGTATGCCTGGTTTTCTGTTAACCCTTGTTGGAATTGTCTTGTTGGGCGTATTGGTATAATATAGTGCACAGTAGCACCCCTCTTACTGGGTGGAGGATGAGAACCCTACGATAAGATAAGGCAAGGGTGGAGACCCTGGCATCTTCACCTTTGGAAGTATCCCAGGGAGTAGGGCGACATAGGGCACCCCCTAGTGTTAGACAGGGAAGGAGCCCTTGGTCCCAGGTGACCCAATGGTTGTGTTGTGCCAGTGCAATTCTGCAATTGTTTTTTGGGTTTGTATCTACAGTGTTCATTTTACAGTAAAAATTACCTAGAAATATAATTCTCAAGGTCAGTACAATTATGAAGATGCCAAACATGTATAGTTTTTGCTTTATTTAAGCGATTAAAAAAAATTCTGAAATTTGTCAAAATTTTTTTTTTTTTTTTGCTGCTTTCATCATTTTCCGAGAGCTGTAACATTTTCAATTTTTGGGATATGGGGTTGGGTGAGGGCTTGTTTTTTGCACCTCAAGCTGATGTTATTGATATCAATAACATCAATTTGGGGTTTATGTGATATTTTGATCGCTTCTTATTGCGTGTCTTTCTGTTCTTGTGGCAGACCAAAAATGCGATTCTGGCATTTTTTTCTTGTTACACTGTTTACCCATGGGATTTATTTTATATGTTAATAAATAGATAAATCAGACTTTTAGGGATGCATCGATATAAAATATGTTTTTAAAAATTATTTTGAATATGGTAAAAGAGGGGTGATTTGAACTTTTGATTTTATTTTACCTTTTAAAATATTTTTAAAACTTTTTTTAATACTTTTCATTGTATTTGTTAGTCCCCTTAGGGGCCTTGAATTTGTGTTCATCTGATCTCTTGTGCTATTGTAGGTAGATGGACCAGAATAGTAGTCTCTATTGCGTGTCCAGACCGGAACGGTCAGGATTGTCACCATTGTTGAAGGGGGAAGCACTTTCTGACCGGAATAGACCTTTGCACCTGACTGCTGGGGGCGGGTGTGATATAAAGGGGACTGCGCTTGCGGAAACAGGGCTTTTGGCGGGGACCTAGCGTGTGCAAGAGGAGAAGGTTGACTCCCTCTCCACAGACCGACGCCAACTGGCAGGCCCACTTTGCAGCGTTCCATTCCCCGGGCATACAGACTGTGCAGTTCCAGGGACTAACTCCCCGTTAATCCCCGACCCTAACAGCACTAACTGGTCGGTGCATCATACACCTGCTGACTCTTTTCACAACGCTGATCCGGCGTCACTCGTGGTTCGCAGCTTTGAGACCGCGGCCTTCACTCCGGGACTTTGTACTGCTTTGGCAGCAGACCTTTCCCCATTCTGCACATCATTCCAGGATCACAAGAGTACGTGTAAAAAGATCAGGATACTTCGCCACCGTACAGAGACAGTTCCTCACCCTTCTGCAGGACCGGCTCAGAGATGTGCCACCTATGGCACCATCGTGGGATTTTCCAGCCACCATCATCCAGGAAGGAACTAGAGACTGTTAAGTTAATCTGTTACTTCACTCGTTGTCATTACCTAATTGCTATATCCACATTGTGGGCCTGTATGTTTACACCCCCTTACTCCCTGCGTGGAGTATTTACTGTTGAGACATATACCTATATAAAATCTGTTAACCCTTGCTCTGCCTCCTGCTCGTCACTGCATCCCGCATTCCTGCTAGCACCTTACACTATACACAGCAGCGCCATAGTATTGCTGTATATATAAAAAACCATGGTCTCCTATGAATGCCAGCCATGGGCTGGTTTTCACAGGAGTACCGTGATGACAATTACAGGGGTCTTCAGCACAGCCCTAGATGTCAAGGCAACCCTTTAGCATCCTGTGTTCATAGGTGCACTGATGAGAACTGTGCTTGCCGACGCACTAAGTGCCGCTGTCACAGAATGATAGCATCATTTAGCACTTTAACAGCTGCGGGCGGAGCTCCGCCTGCAGTTGTTAGGTGCAAATAATGGCTGATTAGCACAGCCATCATTTGCCAGGAAGGCTGCAAAGTGATAAGAGAAGGGCTGGGAGCACCTTCAGGTCAGGAGGTAGGGCCCATGAATGGAGAAAAATGGTCCCAGCACTTACACAGCTCACACGTGACAAGATGTCATCACATCATTTTGCCACTTGTTAAATATGAAGGTTAGGGCTTCTGTATTCTGTGAGGTGAGGGAGAGAGAGGGGGTGGCAGAGCCACATTCACTTTAGTGCACTGTCCCCTTTCCCTGCTGTGCTATTCTTAAAGAGGTGTCAGGCTGACTTCAATACCAAGTCCCCTGCTGAGCTAGTGCTAGAAAATTTACTTGGACTGACATCTTTGCAGGAGAGCTATCACTGATACTGACACACCAACTGACCACTGCCAAGGTGTCAGTTGGATTTCATTTATTAGTGCTATGACAGCAGGTGACTTGGTATTGAAGTCAGACCGACACCTGACAGCAGTTAGGATAGTTATCACATGCCCTGGTCTCTGTCCTCTGCCATGTTGAAGTCAAACCGACACCTGACAGCAGTCAGGAACGTTGTCACATGCCCTGGTCTCTGGCCTCTGCCATATTGAAGTCAGACCGACACCTTGGAGGCAATCAAGAAAGTTGTCACCTCCCCTTGCCTGCCTGACTTTAGGAGTGCACTGATCAGCTGAGGCACTTCAGTGCACTGTCTCCTACCCCTGCCTTGGTATCTCTAGTAAATGAAGTTGGACTGACATCTCAGCAGCGATCAGTAGAGGTGTCAGCATTGCTCTACTACAGAGGTGTCAGTCCTATTTCATTTACTAGTGCTATTATGGAAGGGGAAGGAGACCGTACACTAAAAGGTGCATGTCTATGCTTGAGGTGGTGGGGAGGGGAGCACTGGGCAATTCACCGGTTTCTCGGTGGGCGAGTCCGATCCTGGATTATGGACATGGATAGCACCGGTACTGTTTTTCCAGAGCTGGAAATATCAGGACTTGTCAAGGAGATGAGTGGGAGGCAGCATTTAACACACCTGAGGGTTAATAAGAGTGTCGGGTGGTGCCTTTTGGACTAAGTAATGTACTGGCTGTTTTTCAAAAATTTGTCAATGACATATACAGAGATGTAAGCAGTTGTGTATCTGGATGACATCTTGGTTTTTTCACCTGATATTAATTCACACATCCAACATGTATGTACTGTACTCCAAATTTAGAAAAAAAACCTGTGGAGCTTTTACCTCAAGAAGTTAATTTTATAGGGTATATTTTGTCTGCTAAACACTTCCATATGCAACCCAAGTATCTGAAGGCCTTTCTTGGGTTTGCAAACTGTTGTCGTAAATATATTACAAATTTTCCAAAATTGCCAAACCACTGACTGACTTGACTAAAAAGGGGGCAGATGTGGTGAATTGGAAACCTGAGGCAATCTGTGACTTCACTGACTTAAAGGAACATTTTTCTTCTCACCCAATATTTTTTCAGCCTGATCTTGAGCATCCTTTTCTTGTGGAGGTTGATGCCTCTGAGGTTGGAGTTGGAAAGATGATATTACAGGGTACCCTGTCTCGCAATCAACTTTGGTATGTATGAGTTACAATCCCGGGCAGTGGGCACGGCCTCACTCCTATACACTTGTATTGAACAAGTGTATGGGAGCGAGGCCACATCCACTGGACGGGTTCTGGCTGGGAGTATGTATAATGCATAAGCTGATAAATCCCTGCAGCACACAGTACATACGCTGGGGGGGGATTTATAAGTCTACAGTCAGAAAGAGTGACAGCGGACTTATCGATTTAGACCTGATAACCCCTTTAAAGATTGTAGGGAATACGTGTTTGTTTGTGAAACTTATGCCAGGAGGCATCAAACCTATCCTGCTGGTTTTTTTCCAGCCCCTACCTGTTCCTAAGAGGCCTTGAACCCAGAAGGGAAGACTTTTATCTAAGTGGTGATTGACAGGTTCAGTAAACAGTGTCATGTTGTCTGTCTGCGTTGACTAACTCTGAAACTTTAAGTAAGTTGTTCAATAAACACATTGTGAGTTTACATGTTATTCCAGAAAACATAGTTTCTGACCAGGGTCCTAGTTAATTTACAAATTTTGAAGGGCATCCTGTCAAAAGATCAATACTGAAGTTGTCTTTTTCTTCTGCTTGCCACCCAAAGACCAATGGTCAGACAGAATATACAAATCTTAAGCAATATCTTCAGGGTTATGTGTGATCATGAGTCTAGCTAGTTGGAACATCTGACGTTAACAGATTTTTTATTGATAGTTGTGGCAACACCACGCAGGGCCGTCATCAGGGCATCACTGCCCTTACTTCTGTATGGGGCCTGATGACTAGGAGCAAAAAAGGGGGCCCGAGCACACTGGCAGCCCCGTCTGCGCTTGGGCCCCCCGTCATTATGTTCAGGCTTCCGATTCTGAATGTGCAGCGCCCCAGAGTCCTGGTCGTTGCAGTACTGTAGCTCCGCCACTAAGGGGGGCTATGGTACGTCTGATGGCACTGAAGGAGTTCATCTGACCAGGTATCACATACACCAATACATTTCACAGTCTGGCCTCCAGGGGGAGCTAAGGGTACTATTCATTAGGCCACTCCTCACAGTCTGGTAAAACTGGGGGTTAGGCAGGAAGTTAGAGAGAACGCTGACTGGGTTGGAACCAGGCAACACCTTGTGGCAGAGGGTGTTGTAGGGGAAGATTCGGTAGGGTCCCTGTCAGGGGTGGGATCCTGACAGAGGCCTGGCAAACAGAAAGAAAGCTACGGGACCGCGCCTGCACTTCATAGCGGCGGTGCCCTAAGAAAGGACAAGAAGCGAGATTTATTGTGCTGAGTGAGAAACGAGATCAATGCAACAGGGAGAATACCAGTAGGAGTCGTGCTGTTAGACCGAGGCAACATCCTACTGAGGCATAAATAACCGGTGGCCGGAACGCCGAGGAAGTACAGGGCTCTAAGCATTACTTCAAACCAACGGCAGGGCAGAGAGCTATAGGCTGGCTGTCTCACCTACATCACCTACGCAGACATAGGGGGCAACTTGTGGAGAGGGGCGACTCTAGGGTCCCGGAAGAGCTCCGAGCCTTCCCGTCATACGGGTGCGTCCTACCATAAGATCTGGGGGACGAGAAGAAGAAGAACATCAGAATCGAGTTGTTGTGAGGGAACACGAGAAACAGACACAACAGTTGTGGGGACTATCCCGTAAGCATAGCAGGGGAGGACCACAACACATAAGCGCTAGAAGGAAGGCACAGATTTCCACCTGCAAAGGGAACTCTGGAGGTGCCATCGGACCGGCCGGACTTGCGCAGCCCGGCTAACCGTATTCCGGACTGAGGACCCAGAAGCCTTCAGTAAAGAGGTAAAGAGACTGCAACCTGGTGTCCTCGTTATTTACTGCACCGCACCACCACCACCATCCACATTTATCATTGTGCGCCCCTCAGCAGGGTCACGGACCAGGTCTAGCCACCGTGACAACCCCAGAGCAGAGACTCAGAGGCCCGGTACCGGGTACCCCTCGGCCCTGCGGCAGTGGGGGCGCTACAACTTGGCGTCACGAACAGGATCTACTTAAGCCTGAAGAATCAGGTCATGTGTGCCTTGGAACTGTGATTTATTATACTTGGACTGTGACTTGTTGCAAAGACTGTGTGTTGTCACTTGCCGCCAAAAGTTCCCGCCAAAAGTCGCCGCCATTCCAGCGCCACAGGGAGCGCAGAGGGAGAAGAAGGGCGTGCCATGGGAGGAGACTACCAGAGCAGCGCCAGAAGTAGCGACCGCCCCCTCCGACTCCTGCTGCGAGAGGACGACCTACCCAGCAACCGAGGAGAACTGCCCCCTGATTTGCAACGGCGGGAACGAGGTGAAGGAGCTCAACCTCAGAAATGGCGGAGCCAGGTGCATGCGTTGCCACCGAATGCCAGACAGCGACGATGAGCAGCAAGTGCCCGAGCAACGGCGAGGTGATCCCGGCTTGCCCTCATCCATCAGAGGCGGACTCGCGTCCACCGCCAGTGAAGGACCTGAACTCCTTGGAGCCGCCAGTGGAGGAGCCGAGCCTACCTATCCCAGCCACGGAGCCATGGAGGGCGGAGCCACGTCAAGAGGCCACTCCGGAAGAGCCGCGGTCCGGGCTGCAGCCGATTCCAGTGTCCTCGTCAACGGAACCGATCGACATCGGTGGAATCACATCAGGCGCAGGTATGGACGGCACCCCTACTCCCCCGGCCGATTCTGCTCTCCCGACCGATCCGGCTCCCCTGACCAATCCCGCTCCTGTGACCGCTCCTCACCCCAGCAACAATAACCGCGCCTTTACGGTGGAACGGGTGGTCCTCACCCCCAACGTGATGGGGAAGCTGGTACCTCCCCTACCGACCAAGATGGGGGAACCCATAGATGTGGGCCCAGATGGGATGATCCTCCGGTGGGACACCCCCTGGAACGAGCCGTATGGAGCTCCGGGGGAGAGCCTCACCCTTGCTGTGCTCACTTGGGAACAGTATAAACAATGTCTGATCCAACACTGGAAAAACCGAGACGAAACAGAACAATCTGATATGCCGAAGACGCAACGCAGGAAGCCTGCGCACAACCGGAACGACGTGGTAAAGCGGGGGACTGTGCTAGCCTTCCACCCGAAGAGGGGTTGGGGCTCCATACAGGAACCGGGACTACCGACTGACGTCTTCGTTACTAGCTACAACGTAAAAACTCCCTGCTGCAGTCGAGATGGTGATCCATTGCAAAGGGGGGATCAGGTGACCTACACTCGCCGCCGGAATGCACAAGGATGGTGCGCTCGGAACGTCCACCGGTGTGAGCCTGAGGGAGCGTCACCTGTTGCCGTGACCCCGATTGATCTAGATTTGACAGATCTCGTTACTATCACCACCGTCCGCCTTGTAGCAGCCGCTGA
This sequence comes from Ranitomeya variabilis, assembly GCF_051348905.1. NCBI lineage: Eukaryota > Metazoa > Chordata > Amphibia > Anura > Dendrobatidae > Ranitomeya > Ranitomeya variabilis. The sequence continues at coordinate 376,976,745 of NC_135232.1, forward strand.
GCTTGCAAGCAGGGTTAGCCTTCAAATCCAGACACCGGCTGATCTGATGGCACCTGAGAGACCAACTACCAGCACAGGTGCTGCATCGGCCGGGGACCAAAGACCACCCCCTGCACAGCCACCATCAGAGTAAGCAAAAATGCTTTAATGACTGAAAATAGTTCATTGTTTTTCTGTTTTGCTGCTAAAACCCGTCCAGGGTTACTCTTAAAGGGATCCCTTTGTTGACCCGGGATCCCTATTGCTTTTTGTTTGTTTTCTATGTTTTGCACAAGTTATCAAAGAACTCCTGAATCATGAACAATGCATGATACAAACTCCTTGTATATAGTTTGCACCTTCTTAAAGGTGCTCTCTACTGGTTTTACATAAAAAACGGACTCTTTGCGAAGATACGGTTCTTGGAACCTGCAATGGAGTCCTTGCTGCATATGGACTTGCGGCTTGAGAAGTTGCACTACCTCATAGAGACCTGGTCCCCTCTTAAAGGGGATGTCCACATCCTGCATTTATGTACAGTGTTGCCTTAAGATGGTTAGATGGCAATAATGTCTTGAAAAGAAAGTACTGATGATGTTGATATGTGAAAGTTAAATGTAACTAACTAGTTGATTGTAAGAAATGTTCAATAATGTTAATAGAAGAATGAGGACAGGAAGTGAACCCGTAGGGGTTAGTGGTGAGTCCTCTTAGGAGCCATATAGGGATGGCTCAGTGATCTTAAACTGAAAGAAAAATATGTTCTATACTGTGTATAGTAGTGGAAGGACAGTAGGCTCGGGCGGAAAGGAGCGGTCCTGTATAGAAAGGAGAGGCAGTAGGTCTGGAGCAGTTAGGACAGGCGGTCCTGCAGACGTAAAGTAGGAGAATGCATAAAAGTTAATTAGCCTTATATGTGATATAAGAAGGTCTTTAGTGGATTTAGCGAGTACGTCCTTAAAGGCAAAGTTGGATTATTGTTCAGAATTTGCACTCAGTAGAATACCCGGTTGGGTAAGAAAAGTTATTTATAGTAAAGTTATTTAAAAGTATTTAACCATGTTTGTAACGTTCAAGTGTCCTCACCTCCCATAAAGGGAAGCTCTGTTAAAAAGTTTACTTGTACTTGCATTTTCCAAAATTGTATGTCTTTTTGCTGACATGTATTGTTGTTTTCTTCCCAGTCCAGGAGTACTGGATTTAACCGGGGGGGGGGAGTGCAGCGCCCCAGAGTCCTGGTCGTTGCAGTACTGTAGCTCCGCCACTAAGGGGGGCTATGGTACGTCTGATGGCACTGAAGGAGTTCATCTGACCAGGTATCACATACACCAATACATTTCACAGTCTGGCCTCCAGGGGGAGCTAAGGGTACTATTCATTAGGCCACTCCTCACAGTCTGGTAAAACTGGGGGTTAGGCAGGAAGTTAGAGAGAACGCTGACTGGGTTGGAACCAGGCAACACCTTGTGGCAGAGGGTGTTGTAGGGGAAGATTCGGTAGGGTCCCTGTCAGGGGTGGGATCCTGACAGAGGCCTGGCAAACAGAAAGAAAGCTACGGGACCGCGCCTGCACTTCATAGCGGCGGTGCCCTAAGAAAGGACAAGAAGCGAGATTTATTGTGCTGAGTGAGAAACGAGATCAATGCAACAGGGAGAATACCAGTAGGAGTCGTGCTGTTAGACCGAGGCAACATCCTACTGAGGCATAAATAACCGGTGGCCGGAACGCCGAGGAAGTACAGGGCTCTAAGCATTACTTCAAACCAACGGCAGGGCAGAGAGCTATAGGCTGGCTGTCTCACCTACATCACCTACGCAGACATAGGGGGCAACTTGTGGAGAGGGGCGACTCTAGGGTCCCGGAAGAGCTCCGAGCCTTCCCGTCATACGGGTGCGTCCTACCATAAGATCTGGGGGACGAGAAGAAGAAGAACATCAGAATCGAGTTGTTGTGAGGGAACACGAGAAACAGACACAACAGTTGTGGGGACTATCCCGTAAGCATAGCAGGGGAGGACCACAACACATAAGCGCTAGAAGGAAGGCACAGATTTCCACCTGCAAAGGGAACTCTGGAGGTGCCATCGGACCGGCCGGACTTGCGCAGCCCGGCTAACCGTATTCCGGACTGAGGACCCAGAAGCCTTCAGTAAAGAGGTAAAGAAACTGCAACCTGGTGTCCTCGTTATTTACTGCACCGCACCACCACCACCATCCACATTTATCATTGTGCGCCCCTCAGCAGGGTCACGGACCAGGTCTAGCCACCGTGACAACCCCAGAGCAGAGACTCAGAGGCCCGGTACCGGGTACCCCTCGGCACTGCGGCAGTGGGGGCGCTACAACTTGGCGTCACGAACAGGATCTACTTAAGCCTGAAGAATCAGGTCATGTGTGCCTTGGAACTGTGATTTATTATACTTGGACTGTGACTTGTTGCAAAGACTGTGTGTTGTCACTTGCCGCCAAAAGTTCCCGCCAAAAGTCGCCGCCATTGCAGCGCCACAGGGAGCGCAGAGGGAGAAGGGCGTGCCATGGGAGGAGACTACCAGAGCGGCGCCAGAAGTAGCGACCGCCCCCTCCGACTCCTGCTGCGAGAGGACGACCTACCCAGCAACCGAGGAGAACCGCCCCCTGATTTGCAACGGTGGGAACGAGGTGAAGAAGGAGCTCAAACTCAGAAATGGCGGAGCCAGGTGCATGCGTTGCCACCGAATGCCAGACAGCGACGATGAGCAGCAAGTGCCCGAGCAATGGCGAGGTGATCCCTGCTTGCCCTCATCCATCAGAGGCGGACTCGCGTCCACCGCCAGTGAAGGACCTGAACTCCTTGAAGCCGCCAGTGGAGGAGCCGAGCCTACCTATCCCAGCCACGGAGCCATGGAGGGCGGAGCCACGTCAAGAGGCCACTCCGGAAGAGCCGCGGTCCGGGCTGCAGCCGATTCCAGTGTCCTCGTCAACGGAACCGATCGACATCGGTGGAATCACATCAGGCGCAGGTATGGACGGCACCCCTACTCCCCTGGCCGATTCTGCTCTCCCGACCGATCCGGCTCCCCTGACCGATCCCGCTCCTGTGACCGCTCCTCACCCCAGCAACAATAACCGCGCCTTTACGGTGGAACGGGTGGTCCTCACCCCCAACGTGATGGGGAAGCTGGTACCTCCCCTACCGACCAAGATGGGGGAACCCATAGATGTGGGCCCAGATGGGGTGATCCTCCGGTGGGACACCCCCTGGAACGAGCCGTATGGAGCTCCGGGGGAGAGCCTCACCCTTGCTGTGCTCACTTGGGAACAGTATAAACAATGTCTGATCCAACACTGGAAAAACCGAGACGAAACAGAACAATCTGATATGCCGAAGACGCAACGCAGGAAGCCTGCGCACAACCGGAACGACGTGGTAAAGCGGGGGACTGTGCTAGCCTTCCACCCGAAGAGGGGTTGGGGCTCCATACAGGAACCGGGACTACCGACTGACGTCTTCGTTACTAGCTACAACGTAAAAACTCCCTGCTGCAGTCGAGATGGTGACCCATTGCAAAGGGGGGATCAGGTGACCTACACTCGCCGCCGGAATGCACAAGGATGGTGCGCTCGGAACGTCCACCGGTGTGAGCCTGAGGGAGCTTCACCTGTTGCCGTGACCCCTATTGATCTAGATTTGACAGATCTCGTTACTATCACCACCGTCCGCCTTGTAGCAGCCGCTGAGCTTGCAAGCAGGGTTAGCCTTCAAATCCAGACACCGGCTGATCTGATGGCACCTGAGAGACCAACTACCAGCACAGGTGCTGCATCGGCCGGGGACCAAAGACCACCCCCCTGCACAGCCACCATCAGAGTAAGCAAAAATGCTTTAATGACTGTAAATAGTTCATTGTTTTTCTGTTTTGCTGCTAAAACCCGTAGGGGTTAGTGGTGAGTCCTCTTAGGAGCCATATAGGGATGGCTCAGTGATCTTAAACTGAAAGAAAAATATGTTCTATAATGTGTATAGTAGTGGAAGGACAGTAGGCTCGGGCGGAAAGGAGCGGTCCTGTATAGAAAGGAGAGGCAGTAGGTCTGGAGCAGTTAGGACAGGCGGTCCTGCAGTTGTAAAGTAGGAGAATGCATAAAAGTTAATTAGCCTTATATGTGATATAAGAAGGTCTTTAGTGGATTTAGCGAGTACGTCCTTAAAGGCAAAGTTGGATTATTGTTCAGAATTTGCACTCAGTAGAATACCCGGTTGGGTAAGAAAAGTTATTTATAGTAAAGTTATTTAAAAGTATTTAACCATGTTTGTAACGTTCAAGTGTCCTCACCTCCCATAAAGGGAAGCTCTGTTAAAAAGTTTACTTGTACTTGCATTTTCCAAAATTGTATGTCTTTTTGCTGACATGTATTGTTGTTTTCTTCCCAGTCCAGGAGTACTGGATTTAACCGGGGGGGAGTGCAGCGCCCCAGAGTCCTGGTCGTTGCAGTACTGTAGCTCCGCCACTAAGGGGGGCTATGGTACATCTGATGGCACTGAAGGAGTTCATCTGACCAGGTATCACATACACCAATACATTTCACAGTCTGGCCTCCAGGGGGAGCTAAGGGTACTATTCATTAGGCCACTCCTCACAGTCTGGTAAAACTGGGGGTTAGGCAGGAAGTTAGAGAGAACGCTGACTGGGTTGGAACCAGGCAACACCTTGTGGCAGAGGGTGTTGTAGGGGAAGATTCGGTAGGGTCCCTGTCAGGCGTGGGATCCTGACAGAGGCCTGGCAAACAAAAAGAAAGCTACGGGACCGCGCCTGCACTTCATAGCGGCGGTGCCCTAAGAAAGGACAAGAAGCGAGATTTATTGTGCTGAGTGAGAAACGAGATCAATGCAACAGGGAGAATACCAGTAGGAGTCGTGCTGTTAGACCGAGGCAACATCCTACTGAGGCGTAAATAACTGGTGGCCGGAACGCCGAGGAAGTACAGGGCTCTAAGCATTACTTCAAACCAACGGCAGGGCAGAGAGCTATAGGCTGGCTGTCTCACCTACATCACCTACGCAGACATAGGGGGCAACTTGTGGAGAGGGGCGACTCTAGGGTCCCGGAAGAGCTCCGAGCCTTCCCGTCATACGGGTGCGTCCTACCATAAGATCTGGGGGACGAGAAGAAGAAGAACATCAGAATCGAGTTGTTGTGAGGGAACACAAGAAACAGACACAACAGTTGTGGGGACTATCCCGTAAGCATAGCAGGGGAGGACCACAACACATAAGCGTTAGAAGGAAGGCACAGATTTCCACCTGCAAAGGGAACTCTGGAGGTGCCATCGGACCGGCCGGACTTGCGCAGCCCGGCTAACCGTATTCCGGACTGAGGACCCAGAAGCCTTCAGTAAAGAGGTAAAGAGACTGCAACCTGGTGTCCTCGTTATTTACTGCACCGCACCACCACCACCATCCACATCTATCATTGTGCGCCCCTCAGCAGGGTCACGGACCGGGTCTAGCCACCGTGACAACCCCAGAGCAGAGACTCAGAGGCCCGGTACCGGGTACCCCTCGGCCCTGCGGCAGTCGGGGCGCTACAAATGCACGATGCATAACAAGACTGTGGTGTTTTAAAGCGACACCTACAGTGTTGTAAATGCAGCCGGCGAACAGAAATGGGAACTGTAGCTTTAAGCTGTGGCCCGATGCATCATGGTCCAGGTCCTGACGTGACGTCACACACTGCTCTGGTCCACTTACCCATTCCGGAGCAGAGCAGCATGCGGTGTGCCACGTGCGGGCGAGGGGTGGACGGCGGATGAGGCAACGGGCAGGAAGCAGATGGATGCGGCGGACGAGCAGGGTGAGTAGGTTCTCTCTGGTGAGAAGAGGCTTGGCTGAGGCTCAGTGGTGACTGACTGTGGGGCAGGGGCCAGCATCCAACAGGGCCAGAGACAGGGGAGGGGGCCCGCATTCCAACAGGGCCCAGGCAGGGGAGGGGGCCCACATTCCAACAGGGCCCAGGCAGGGGAGGGGGCCCGCATTCCAACAGGGCCCAGGCAGGGGAGGGGGCCCGCATTCCAACAAGGCCCAGGCATGGGAGGGGGCCCGCATTCCAACAGGGCCCAGGCATGGGAGGGGGCCCCCATTCCAACAGGGTCCAGGCAGGGGAGTGGGCCTGCATTCCAACAGGGCCCAGGCAGGGGGCCCGCATTCCAACAGGGCCCAGGCAGGGGGCCCAAATTCTAATGGGGCCCAGACAGGGGGCCCACATTCCAACAGGGCCCGCATTCCAACAGGGTCCAGGGGGCCCACATTTCAACAGGGCCCCTATTTGACGTAAGCCTCCAGTCACCACTAGCCTCCCCCTGGGCCCTGTTGGGTTTGGGCCCTCAGTCACCACTAGCCTCCCACTGGCCCAGAGGGAGCCTATGGGGAACTGGGGGCCACATCCAACAGAGCCCAGGGCAAAGCTAGGCGGAATTAGGTGATGCAGTATTTATGGTTTAATTAAGATTATTAAAGTAGTCGGTGTCATTATTTCAATTAACCCCTTTCTGACCTTTGACATACTATTCCGTCCATGTGCCCTGGGCCTTAATGCCCATGGACAGGATAGTACATCAAATGCGATCAGCCGCACTCATGTTGGGAGCGCAGCTGATTGTGTCCAGTGTCAGCTGATTCTCACAGCTGACACCCGGCACTAAGTGCCAGGAGCGGTCACGGACTGCTCCCGGCACTTTAACCCTCGGAACACTGCAATCAAACATGATTGCAGGCAGAGGGGCTGTCAGCTGTGATAGCCCCTCTGCGTTTGGATCGGAGACCCCGCAACATGACACGGGGTCCCAATCGCTCCCATGGTAACCCAATGTCGTGATGACATCCAGGTTACCAGAGCTCAGAGACTTCCTGTCATGCACAGTGCACGTCAGGAAATCTCTGAGGTTAGTGCGAAATGACAGCTTCTGACATTGAATAACAGATCTGCATGCCATTTAAGCGATCAGACTGCACAAAATCAGTGTTTCATAGTGGGACAAAGTGCAAAGCACAGAAAGAAATTTTAAAAAATTAAATATTTGTAAAAATATATAACAAAAATATAATAATAAAAAAATCAATATTCCATCATTAAATCAATCTTTGAATAAAAAAATCTAAACAATAAATGTACACATATTTAGTATCACCGCATCTGTAATGACCCGACCTATAAAATTGTCCCACTAGTTAAACCCTTTAGTGTACACCATTAAAAAAAGGCAAAAAAAACGAATGCTTTATCATCATACCGCCGAACAAAAAGTGGAATAACATGCGATCCAAAAGATAGATATAAATAAATGTGGTACTGCTGAAAACGTCATCTTGTCCTGCCAAAAATGAGCCAACATATAGCTCCATCACTGGAAAAATAAAAAAAGTTATAGGTCTCTGAACAAAGCAATGCAAAAATAATTATTTTTTTATAAAATAGTTTTTATTGCATAAAAGTGCCAAAACATAAAAAAATAATAATTAGTGAAGTATCGCTGTAATAGTATTAACCCAAACAATAAACCTGCTTTATCAATTTTACCACACGCGGAACGGTATAAATGCCCCCCCCAAAAGAAATTCATGAATTGCTGGGTTTTGTTCATTCTACCTCCCAAAAATTGGAATGAAAAGCGATCATAAAGTGTCATGTGCCCGACAATGGCACCAATAAAAACATCAACTCGTCCCGCAAAAAACAAGACCTCACATTACTCTGAGGGCCAAAATATGGAAAAATTATAACTCTCAAAATGTAGCGATGCAAAAATTATTTTTTTGCATAAAAAGCGTCTTTTAGTGTGTGACAGCTGCCAAACACAAAAACTGGCTATAAAAACCTGCTATAAATAGTAACTCAAACCCCCCTTTATCACCCGATTAGTTAGGTAAAATAATAAAATAAAACACAGTATTTATTTCCATTTTCCCATTAGGGCTAGGGTTAGAGTTAGGGTTGGGGCTATAGTTAGGGTTAGGGTTGAGGCTATAGTTGGGGTTAAGGTGGGGGCTAAAGTTAGGGTTAGGGTTGGGCCAAAAGTTAGGGTTAGGGTTGGGGCTAAATTTAGGGTTGGGGTTGGAATTAGGGTTAGGGGTATGTTGGGGTTAGGGTTGGAGTTAAGGATTGGGTGGTTTCCACTGTTTAGGCACATCAGGGGCTCTCCAAACGCGACACGGCATCTGATCTCAATTCCATCCAATTCTGCGTTGAAAAAGATAAATGGCTCTCCTTCCCTTCCGAGCTCTGCCATGCGCCCAAACAGTAGTTTACCCCACATATTTGGGTATCAGCATACTCAGGACAAATTGCACAACAACTTTTGGGGTCCAATTTCTCCTGCTACCCTTGGGGAAATAGAAAATTGGGGGCAAAAAGATCATTTTTGTGAAAAAAAAATAAGATTTTTTATTTTTACGGCTCTACATTATAAACTTCTGTCAAGCACTTGGGGGTTCAAAGTGCTCACCACACATCCAGATAAGTTCCATAGGGGGTCTAATTTCTCATAGCGTTTACTGACCGTGGGAACATACCCTAAAGAGTTTTAGAATTATTACTGCTATAAAAGTGAGTAAAATACATAAATAGGGTGATCACCCCTTTACTCTTGACTCCTTTTTTATTTTTATTTTTATATATACCGTATATACTCGAGTATAAGCCGACCCGAGTATAAGCCGACCCCCCTAATTTTGCCACAAAAAACTGGAAAAACTTATTGACTCGAGTATAAGCCTAGGGTGGAAAATGCAGCAGGTACCGGTGAATTTCAAAATTAAAAATAGATACTCCATACCGTTCATTATGGCCCCATAGATGCTCCACATAAAGCTGTGCCACATATAATGCTCTGCACCGTTCATTATGGCCCCATAGATGCTCCACATAAAGCTGCCCCATATATAATGCTCTGCACCGTTCATTATGGCCCCATAGATGCTCCACATAAAGCTGTGCCATATATACAATGCTCTGCACCATTGCCCCATAGATACTCCACATAAAGCTGTGCCATATATACAATGCTCTGCACCGTTGCCCCATAGCTGTGCCATATATATAATGCTCTGCACCGTTGCCCCATAGCTGTGCCATATATATAATGCTCTGCACCGTTGCCCCATAGCTGTGCCATATAGTGCTCTGCACCGTTGCCCCATAGCTGTGCCATATCTATATAATGCTCTGCACCGTTGCCCCATAGCTGTGCCATATAGTGCTCTGCACCATTGCCCCATAGCTGTGCCATATAGTGCTCTGCACCGTTGCCCCATAGCTGTGCCATATAGTGCTCTGCACCGTTGCCCCATAGCTGTGCCATATAGTGCTCTGCACCATTGCCCCATAGCTGTGCCATATAGTGCTCTGCACTATTGCCCCATAGCTGTGCCATATAGTGCTCTGCACCGTTGCCCCATAGCTGTGCCATATAGTGCTCTGCACCGTTGCCCCATAGCTGTGCCATATAGTGCTCTGCACCGTTGCCCCATAGCTGTGCCATATAGTGCTCTGCACCATTGCCCCATAGCTGTGCCATATAGTGCTCTGCACCGTTGCCCCATAGCTGTGCCATATTGTGCTCTGCACCGTCCATTATTGCCCCATAGCTGCTGCTGCTGCTGCTGCAATAAAAAAAAAAAAAAAACACATACTCACCTCTCTTGCTTGCAGCTCCTCGGCGCCATCTTCCCGGCGTCTCTCCGCACTGACTGATCAGGCAGAGGGCGGCGCGCACACTATATGCGTCATCGCGCCCTCTGCCTGAACAGTCAGAGCGGAGAGACGCCGGGAAGATGGCGTGGCGCCCGGCGTGTGGAACGAGGACAGGTGAATATGCGATACTTACCTGCTCCCGGCGTCCCGCTCCTTCCCCCGGACAGCTGTTCTTTGGTGCCGCAGCCTCTTCCTCTGTCAGCGGTCACCGGCACTGCTGATTAGAGAAATGAATAGGCGGCTCCGCCCCTATGGGGGGTGGAGCAGCCTATTCATTTCTCTAATGAGCGGTCCCACGTGACCGCTCAGGGGAAGAGGCTGCGGCACCGAAGACAGTGTGACAGGCAGGGGGAGCGACAGGAACGCCGGGACTAGGTGAGTATATGACAGTGCTCACCCGCCGACCCCACCACCGATCATGACTCGAGTATAAGCCGAGAGGGGCACTTTCAGCCCAAAAATTTGGGCTGAAAATCTCGGCTTATACTCGAGTATATACGGTAATCACTTACAGTGAAGTTTTGAGGTGTATTTATGTTCTATAATTAATAGATTTTTAATAAGTACCAATAAAGATAATTTTTTTATACACTTAATAATAATAAATAATAATAATCTTTATTTTTATATAGCGCTAACATATTCCGCAGCACTTTACAGTTTTGCACACATTATCGTCGCTGTCCCCATTGGGGCTCACAATCTAAATTCCCTATCAGTATGTCTTTGGAATGTGGGAGGAAACCGGAGTTCCCAGAGGAAACCCACGCAAACACGGGGAGAACATACAAACTCTTTGCAGATGTTGTCCTTAGTGGGGCTTGAACCCAGGACTCCAGCGCTGCAAGGCTGCTGTGCTATCCACTGCGCCACCTTGCTGCCCCTGCGCCACCGTGCTGACCGTGCTACACTGATTATATATGCAATAATATACACTTTCCATTTATTTGGTGGGCAGGCTTAGATGACCATTAGATTCTTCTTGACTGGGTGGTGGGCGCGGCAGCAAAACCGACTGTGTGAGTAACTTTCAAGTCCATGTATTTGCCCACCATTTCAGTACGTGATTGTATGATACAATCATTCCTTCCCCCTTCCCTTCCCCAATAGCAATTTATATATAAGCTGCTGGATGATCCTGACCTGCTGGAAAATCCAATGCCCAATTATAACATCAGGCAGCAGTGCTCAGGATAATCCAGTAGCTTATAAATTTTGTTTGCGGTTTGGAAGGAGGGTGGGAAATTATTGATGCAAGTGAGTATATATGACTGGGAAACATCTTTATTATTATGGCAGTGTAATTTTTGAAAGGGGGCTATCGGTCTGCGCTCCCACAGCAGTGCATGGACTGGGCGCCGATCTCCTGACCAGCATCGTCATACATGCTGTGAGGCTACTGAGTTCAGGTCAGGAGACCCGCATCCGCTCCATGCACCGCGGTCCAAGTGCAGACCGATATTCACCAATGGTTCCTGTACTCTGATTCTGGCCAGGAGTCCGCATTTGACACTCTTGCAGCCACGTGACTGCCGTTCCCAACTCTGACACTGGCAAATCCTCACAGCGCACAGAGCGTCCGCTGTGAGGATTCGCAGGTCTGCAGTCACATAATGACCCATAGGGGGACTGTAGGCTTGTGCATTTAGACTGAACAACCCCTTTAAGGCTCATTCAGCAGTGATTTACTCCCTGTGATCCGGAGCTCCATTCTGGTCGCTGCAGGATCACGTTTCTCAGCCACACACAGCAGCAACCAGCCTCGGAGCTCTGAGCACAGTCAATAATCACTGCTTGTACAGGGCAGCCTCCTGTCAGGTTATGATGGACTTGTGTACTATAGAGAAATAGGTCAAATAAATACGTATACATAATATATAAGAGCAAAGTTTATATACACACACTGCATAGGACAGGCATGTATGCATTATATACAGTATAATCTTTGTTTTATGTACCGGCATGTATTGTATATACTGTGTTTTTGTGTTGTATATAGTAATATTTTTGGTCTTATCAGCAAGATCACTTGTTTTGAAAAATTCAACCACAGTGTGTAAAACATTGGGGCACTGTAGCCATTTTAAATCTCCTCTCTATTTTTTTTCCCATAATCCAAAAGAACTTAAAGAACTTAAGGGGTGGCACTGTGATTTCCAAAAAAATAAAAAATTTGTTTATTCAATACAGCAAGATTACAATTGTGGAGTCTGTTCTATGGTGGACTCCCCCACCTCCACAATTTTAATCTTGATGTATTGAATAAACAAGATTTTGTTTAACCAGAAATCGAGTTCCACCTATTCACTTCTTCTCTTGGATTCCTGAAGACACTGCATGTCTGGGGAGCTGCACTTGTATCCGTGAAGCGAAAGCGCTGCCAGCCTGCCGTGGATGCACACATTTTGTTTAGTGGCGGGGTCTCTATGCTTGCTTTTTTTCCCATCACTGTAGTGGTGCTTTAAAAGGACTGTAAGCAAAGAATGACTGTTCAACTAAGTCCAGGTGCTTGGTGCTTCACAGTGGGCAATCATTTAAATACATCTTCCCACCTCCTTGGTTTCTCTCTATCTTCAACCTTCTCTGTTGATATGAAGCCAGAGCTGTCTAGTGAAGGAGAGAGGATGGACATAGAGTATTTCGTTGCCATCTTGTAAGCGCAGGTTCTGACTAGCTGGAAGTCAGAAGCTATGTCACATGTAGAGTTGAGCAAATTTCTTCGGGTCCCTGCTTATTCGGGAAGCTGTAGCGCTTACCAATTAAGCTACAGCGGTAACCCGGATACCGGGAGCGCTCCCAATGATCAGTATGTTTGGCGAAGCAGCTGCATGTGTCGCGGCTGTGTGACAGTCACAACACATGCATGGAGAGCCTGTGTGTTGGGCTCTCCATGCATATGCTGTGACTATGACACAGCCGTGACACATGCAGCTGTGGTGCTGTTCACCAAGCATGCTCCATGTATCCGGGTTGCCGCTGTAACATATTCGGTAAGTGCTATAGCTTGAAGAATAAGTGGGGACCTGAACAAATTCGCTCATCTCTAGTCATAAGCTCTCAATGCAAGTATATGAGAGCCTTAACGATGTTCTCATAGATTAGATCTGGTCATGGTGTTACAGTATATATCTATGTGGTGTAGTCAAGGTGTGATGGTATTTGTCCCTTGTACGTGGTACGTTTTGGCCACTATGTGGTGGGAATATGTGATCTTGTCATGGTATGGTGATATCTCTCCCTTGGATGTGGTATTATGTGGTGGTAATATATGATCTATTCATGAAGTGGTGTTATTTATTCCTTGTATGTGATATTATTTGGTCACTGTGGTGGTAATATGTGGTCTGGTGATGGTGTGGTGGTATTTGTTCCTTGTATGTCGTATAATTGGTCTTGGTATAGAGAATTCTGTGATATGTGTGGAGGTCACTTGTTTTGTGATATCAATAAAGGGAATTCTTTTTTCCAATAGAGATTAATTACTTGAACATTTAACCTCTCCCTGTCATGTGACTATTAGACAGTGTCAGTTATACACTTATAGAGGTTCTCTGGTGAAAAAAGGACATATTCTGTATTTGGTCAGTATTTTACATCTGCATTTATCACGCACTCCTGGCTTTGGCTTATATAAATACTGAACTGGTGATGTGTTTCTATTATACTTTTCCTCTATACCACCTCTGATTTTGACTTACAAAGAAGTGATGTTAAATACTGAACATGTGAAAGTGGCCTGAGGGTAACTGATAATTTATTGCTTGGTGGGTGGGTAATGTGACCAAGCGAGGCAGTCGTGGGTGAGCGGTCATTTCTGCTCAGTTTGCAACCCTACACACAAAGTTTGCCCCTTGTTCTGCTGTGTATGTGGCGCTTCCCACTTCTGTCCACAGGCCTTTGCTGGCTCCAGGAATCCCTCTCCTGGAACCAGGGCAGCAATCAATCTAGGCGACTCAATAGTGACAAGAGTGAGCAGAGGTACTGCTGTTTAACTCTGCTATGCAGTGCAGTCATTTTGGCAGGCCAAAAAAACGGTCCTCACAATTTTTTTTTTCCCTGTCAAAATGACTGCACTGCATAGTGAAGTTAAGCAGCAGCACCTCTGCTCGTTCTTGTCACAATTGAGTCAATGGTGACAAAAACAAAAGCGTCTGTTTTAGACTGTTGTTTAAATATTATTTATTTGACATCCCCGTGCCAGTATGATGATGTAGTGTTGCCATTTCCAAGTTTATTCTGATTTGGCATTCTTATATGCAGGTTATCCTCGTTTACAAATCACCTTGCAAGCTGTAATTGTGGACGTAGACCAAAAAACATGTACAACCATAAATCAGGCTCTCAAAAATTAAAGGGAGGAGGGACTTTGGAAGGTTTGCATGGTGGAGGAGAAGCTAGGGTGGAGGCGAAACTGGGAGTGGAGCCTGGTCGGAGTCTCAAGGGAGGCCCCATAAATGTTGCCAGTTTGGGGCCCTCAAATTCCTAGTGGCAGCACTGACACTACGTTTAATTTTAATTATGCCAGACGTATTATTCAGTAGGCCCAAGGACATGAGCTTCTAGAGGACAGCAGCCAAGGCACCAAGGCTCCAACCAGAGGAATACAGATTTGATGCACTGCCCATCACTGAACCCATGGAGATGTTTGGAGAACTCAGGTTGGGACAATCAGGTCACTTGGCTACATACTTCAATGAACTCTGTCAGCTTCCTAAACTTGCCTCTATCTTCTCTCTGTGGGTGCTGTTATGATCCCTAGTGGCTGAGGATCACAAGTAGACCAGCAAGTGATTAAACTAAGGACGAGCTCTAGGGAGATGGTAACTGGACTGATCGCAAATCTGGACCTATCCAACACAACTAGAGGTAGCCGGTGAACGTGCCTAAAAAATTCCTAGACGTCTCGAGCCAGCCTGAGGAACTAGCTACCCCTAAAGAGAAAGAAAGACCTCACTTGCCTCCAGAGAAATTATCCCCAAAGATATAGAAGCCCCCAACAAATATTAACGGTGAAGTAAGAAGAAGGCACATACATAGGGATGAAATCAGATTCAGCAAAAGAGGCCCACTAGTACTAGAAAGCAGAAAAATAGAGCAGGGGTCTATGTGATCAATAAAAAACCCTTACAAAATATCTATCCTGAGATTTCAAGAACCCACACACCAACTAACGGTGTGTGGGGAGAAACTCAGCCCACTAGAGCAACCAGCAAGCGAGGGAATTACCGTATTTTCCGGCGTATAAGACGACTGGGCGTATAAGACGACCCCCCAACTTTACCAGTTAAAATATAAAATCTTCTTAAAAGTCGGGGGTCGTCTTATACACCCTATGTCGTCTTATAGGGCCGGTGAATATGTGCCTTTTGGGGGGGGGGGGAGTGATCCTGATGACGAGGGGGCGTCTCACAGGAAAGTGAGTATCCCCCATTACCTTATCGTAGCGGTGCAGCGTGGGGGTCTCAGTGCTGGGAGTGGCGGCGGCGGCTGCTGTGCTCTGGTGCGGCGGCTGCTGTGCTCTGGTGCGGCGGCTGCTGTGCTCTGGTGCGGCGGCTCCTCTTCTGTGTGGGGCCTCTGTGCTGTGCGGTGGCGGTGGCGGCGGCATATCTTTATCCAGTTGGGGCTCCTCCGGCATCTCCTTAGCCCTGGAGGCCCCGCCGCAACTCCATGAGTGCAATGCAGCGGCCATTTTCCCGGAGGCAGCTCAATAGGTGCGATGCGGTGGCCTCCGGGAAAATGGCCGCTGCTCAGATTCAGATCTCGTCCCGAAATCTCGGGACACGAGATCTGAATCTGAGCAGCGGCCATTTTCCCGGAGGCCACCACATTGCACCGATGGAGTTGCGGCGGGGCCTCCAGGGCTAAGGAGATGCCGGAGGAGCCCCAACTGGATAAAGATACGCCGCTGCCGCCGCCACCTCACAGCACAGAGGCCCCACACAGAAGAGGAGCCGCCGCACCAGAACACAGCAGCTGCCGCCGCTCCCAGCACTGACACCCCCACGCTGCACCGCTAGGATAAGGTAATGGGGATTACTCACTTTCCTGTGAGACGCCCCCTCGTCATCAGGATCACTCCCCCTCCCCACCCACCATATACACCGGCGTACAAGTCGATTCCCGGCGTATAAGACGACCCCCGACTTTTAAGAAGATTTTCGGGGGTTAAAAAGTCGTCTTATACGCCGGAAAATACGGTACATTTTAGCAAGCTGGAACAGAAAACATGATAAACACTGCTGATCAAAAAATGAGCAAACAAAACTTAGCTTGTCCTGGATGGACTGGGAGCAAGGTAGTCAGAAAGAATCTGAGTAGCACTGATTACATCGACAGCCGGCAACAAGTGGAAGTAAAACAGAGCTATATAGGAACCTCCCAGAGGATAACGAACCAGCTGATAGCCAGAGACCAGCAGGATAACAGACCAAGCCACCAGGGGGAGCCCAAAGCAAAAGTCACACCATACCACCAGTGACCACAAGAGGGAGCCTGAACACAGAGTTCACAACAGTGCCCCCCCCCCTTGAGGAGGGGTCACCGAACTGTCATGAAAACCACCAGGGTGATCAGGATGAGCCACATGGAAGGCACGAACCAAATCGGCTGCATGAACATCAGAGGCGACAACCCAAGAATTATCCTCCTGACCATAGCCCTTCCATTTAACCAAATACTGGAGCCTCCGTCTAGAAATACGAGAATCCAAGATTTTCTCCACCACGTATTCCAATTCTCCCTCAACCAGCACTGGGGCAGGAGGCTCAACCGGAGGAACCACAGGCACCACATACCTCCGCAACAACGAGCGATGGAACACATTATGAATAGCAAATGATGCTGGGAGGTCCAGACGAAATGACACAGGGCCAAGGACTTCCAGAATCTTATAAGGACCGATAAACCGAGGCTTGAACTTAGGAGAGGAGACCTTCATAGGAACGAAGCGAGAAGACAACCACACCAAGTCCCCAACGCGAAGTCGGGGACCCACACAGCGACGGCGGTTGGCAAAGAGATGAGCCTTCTCTTGAGACAGCTTCAAATTGTCCACCACATGATTCCAAATCTGATACAACCTATCAACCACAACATCCACTCCAGGACAGTCAGAAGGCTCCACCTGACCTGAGGAAAAACGAGGATGAAACCCCGAATTACAAAAGAAAGGAGAAACCAAAGTAGCAGAACTAGCCCGATTATTAAGGGCAAACTCGGCCAACGGCAAAAAAGTAACCCAGTCGTCCTGATCAGCAGAAACAAAACATCTTAAATAAGTCTCCAAGGTCTGATTAGTTCGCTCGGTTTGGCCATTCGTCTGAGGATGGAAGGCCGACGAAAAAGACAAATCAATGCCCAATTTAGCACAAAAGGTCCGCCAAAATCTAGACACAAACTGGGATCCTCTGTCAGAAACAATGTTTTCAGGAATCCCGTGCAAACGAACCACATTTTGAAAAAACAGTGGAACCAACTCGGAGGAGGAAGGCAACTTAGGCAAGGGTACCAAATGGACCATCTTAGAAAAACGATCACACACCACCCAGATGACAGACATTCTCTGAGAGACAGGGAGATCTGAAATAAAATCCATGGAAATGTGCGTCCAAGGCCTCTTCGGGACAGGCAAAGGTAACAGCAAACCATTGGCTCAAGAACAGCAAGGCTTAGCCCGAGCACAAATTCCACAAGACTGCACAAAGGAACGCACATCCCACGACAAGGAAGGCCACCAAAAAGACCTGGCCACCAAGTCTCTGGTACCAAATATTCCAGGATGGCCCCCCAACACCGAAGAATGAACCTCGGAGATGACTCTGTTGGTCCATCTATCCGGGACAAACAGTCTCTCCGGTGGACAGCGATCAGGTCTATCCGCCTGAAACTCTTGCAGCACACGTCGCAAATCTGGGGAGATGGCAGACAAAATCACCCCTTCTCTAAGAATACCAGCCGGCTCTGAATCTCCAGGAGAGTCAGGCACAAAACTCCTAGAAAGAGCATCAGCCTTCACATTCTTCGAACCAGGCAGGTACGAAACCACGAAATCAAAACGAGAGAAAAACAACGACCAACGAGCCTGTCTGGGATTCAGCCGCTTGGCCGACTCGAGATAAATCAAATTCTTGTGATCAGTCAAGACCACCACACGATGCTTAGCTCCCTCGAGCCAATGTCGCCACTCCTCAAATGCCCACTTCATAGCCAACAGCTCCCGATTACCGACATCATAATTCCGCTCGGCAGGCGAAAACTTTCTTGAAAAGAAAGCACATGGCTTCATCACAG
Organism: Ranitomeya variabilis; assembly: GCF_051348905.1. Lineage (NCBI taxonomy): Eukaryota > Metazoa > Chordata > Amphibia > Anura > Dendrobatidae > Ranitomeya > Ranitomeya variabilis. The sequence goes on from NC_135232.1 coordinate 376,994,734, forward strand.
AGCCATCGGAGCTTCTCTGCGACAAAACAGCCCCCGCTCCAATCTCGGAAGCATCAACCTCCACCTGGAAGGGAAGTGAGACATCTGGCTGACATAAGACCGGAGCCGAAGAAAACCGACGCTTCAGCTCCCGAAAGGCCTCCACAGCCGCAGAAGACCAATTAGTCACATCAGAACCTTTCTTGGTCAAATCCGTCAGAGGGCGCCTCACCGCAACTCAATGTAAGTACAGATCACCCAGCTTTCCTTTCAGCACCCGGGGTTTACAGGCACGAGCGAGTGCTTTAGCACAGCTCCTGGCTGTAAAATAATTTAACCCCTTCAGATGGATTTACTTCGTGGGACCTGACAGTTCATCAGAAGGTATGTATATTGTTGGTTTATTATTTTGCCAAGCGATGGTCTTCCGGATGGATTGAGAGAGCTATAAAATACTAAAACAACCTGTTTGTTTATTTCATTAAAATACTTTTTAATAATGTGTGTGTGTTTTATTAACCATTTCGTAATTTTGGATTAATAATGGATAGGTGACATAATTAACGCCTCTCCATTATTAATCTGGCTTAATGTCACCTTACAATAGCAAGGTGACATTAACCCTTCATTACCCCATATCCCACCGCTACACGGGAGTGGGAAGAGAGTGGCCAAGTGCCAGAATAGGCGCATCTTCCAGATGTGCCTTTTCTGGGGTGGCTGGGGGCAGATGTTTGTAGCCAAGGGGGGCCAATAACCATGGACCCTCTCTAGGCTATTAATATCTGCCCTCAGTCACTGGCTTTTCCACTCTGGCGGAGAAAATTGCGCGGGAGCCCATGCCAATTTTTTCCGCCATTTAACCCTTTATTTTAGCAGCTACAGCGGCCAAATTTTGCACATACACACTACTAACATTAGTAGTGTGTAATATGCAAAAAAAAAAGGGATATGAGATGGTTTACTGTATGTAATCCATGTCTCATATCATGTCGGGTTTGTGAAGGAGAGAGCGAAAGCCGGCAATTGAATTAGCGGCTTTTATGCTATCTAGCGCTGCATTAAATATAAATATACATATATAGGTGTCTCACTGACATATATATATGTATATATACCTATTCTATGTGTATATATCTACTCTATTCTAACCTGTCAGTGTGATTTTACTGTACACAGCACTGATTTGCCGGCTTTTCAAAGGACACCGGTGCGTAAAAATCGGACAGCAATACGGATGTCATACGGATGTTGCGAAAAAAAAATCACATGACACTCGCATGACACTCGCACGATTTTCCTCCGTTTTTTCGGTCCGTTAATCGGACCATTTTTTCGCTCGCAAGTGGAAAGGGACCCTAAAGGAGGGTCCTCCTGCATATGTCCACATGCACCTGTTTTATCAGTCAAGGACAGGTTTTTGACAGTGTAACATGATGGCAGCCATGTACTAGAGTGAAATAGTGTTATAGTATTGTAGTGAAGGTGATTACTTTCCTAGACAAAACAAGTGTGCTTTGTAAAATAGGGAATTTAGGAATATAATAAATTTTCTTTCTTTATTTCATTTTTTTTTGTTTTGCAGCGAGGCCCTTTAAATTTATAAGAGGGGTTTTATGGTTTCATGTATATTGCTATTCATCAGTCAGTCTATGGTGATGCTGAAGTGGATTTATGAGACTTGTGGTTCTAGTATTAGCCTGAATAAAAGCTGTTGCATAGGCAGTATTTAATATACTATCTGTCTTTAATGCTAAACATGATAAAAAAAATTTTAACACTCATTTCTACAAAGGTTGGCTATGTCTTTATAGGTTCTGAATACTATACTGCAAAAAGCACTAAGTAAATAATTATTTTTAACATGACAGTCGTTATTTAAACTTTTTCATTATTAATTCATCATTCCATATGAAACAGGTTAGTATTAGGCCGGGGTCACACTAGCGAGTTTTACGGACGTAAGAGCGCAGAAAATACATCCGTAAAACTCGCCAAACAAACGGCACAATTATTCTCAATGGGTCTCGTCCTATCAGCCGTATATTACGGATCCGTATTATACGGCGTTCTATGGCCGTACAAAATCGCAGCATGCTGCGTTTGTCAGCGTATTGCGCAAATAATACGTCAATGAAAGTCTATGGAGGCGAGAAAAATACGGATTCCACACGGACCAGCAGTGTGACTTGCGAGAAATACGCAGCGGTGTTAGTGAAAAGCCGGTAATTCAATTGTCGGCTTTTCATTTCTCCTGCACAAACCCGACATGATATGAGACATGGTTTACATACAGTAAACCTTCTCATATCCCCTTTTTTTTTGCATATTCCACACTACTAATGTTAGTGGTGTGTATGTGCAAAATTTGTTTGCTGTAGCTGCTAAAATAAAGGGTTAAATGGCGGAAAAAATTGGCGTGGGCTCCCGCGCAATTTTCTCCGCCAGAATGGTAAAGCCAGTGACTGAGGGCAGATATTAATAGCCTAGAGAGGGTCCATGGCTATTGGCCCCCCTGGCTACAAACATCTGCCCCCAGCCACCCCAGAAAAGGCACATCTGGAAGATGCGCCTATTCTGGCACTTGGCCACTCTCTTCCCACTCCCGTGTAGCGGTGGGATATGGGGTAATGAAGGGTTAATGTCACCTTGCAATTGTAAGGTGACATTAAGCCAGGTTAATAATGGAGAGGTGTCAATTATGACACCTATCCATTATTAATCCAATTGTATGAAAGGGTTAAAAAACACACACACACATTATTATAAATTATTTTAATGAAATAAACACACCGGTTGTTTTAATATTTTATTGCTCTCTCAATCCACCTGAAGACCCTCGCTTGGCAAAATAATAAACCCACAATATACATACCATCCGAGGATCTGTCAGGTCCCACGATGTAAATCCTTCTGAAGGGGTTAAATCAATTTACAGGCAGGAGCTGCGCAAAAGCACTCGCTCGTGCCTGTAATCCCCGGGTGCTGAAAGGAAAGCTGGGTGATCTGTACTTACATTGAGTCGCGGTGAGGCGCCCTCTGCTGGATGTCCTCATGAACTGGAGCCTTGGAAAAGTTCCCACGCTCGAGTTCATATGAGTTCATCCACCAGAGGGCGCCTCACCGCAACTCAATGTAAGTACAGATCACCCAGCTTTCCTTTCAGCACCCGGGGATTACAGGCACGAGCGAGTGCTTTAGCGCAGCTCCTGCCTGTAAATTGATTTAACCCCTTCAGAAGGATTTACATCGTGGGACCTGACAGATCCTCGGATGGTATGTATATTGTGGGTTTACCATTCTGGCGGAGAAAATTGCGCGGGAGCCCACGCCAATTTTTTCCGCCATTTAACCCTTTATTTTAGCAGCTACAGCAACCAAATTTTGCACATACACACTACTAACATTAGTAGTGTGGAATATGCAAAAAAAAGGGGGATATGAGATGGTTTACTGTATGTAAACCATGTCTCATATCCTGTCGGGTTTGGGAAGGAGAAATGAGAAGCCGGCAATTGAATTACCGGCTTTTCACATATATCGCGCTGAATTAAATATAAATACAGAATATATATATATGTGTCTCAATGACATATATATATATATATATATATATATATATATATATATATATACTGTATATATGTTTTAACGGACATTTGAGCACATAAATCCATTAGATGTCGGTTTTGCAAGCCTGCGAGAAAATATCGCAGTACGGATGCCATACGGATTACATACGGAGGATGCCATGCGCAAAATACGCTGACACACCCTGCCTACGGATGACATACGGACCACTATTTTGGGAACATTTCTCCGTATTACAGCCGTATTACGGCCGTAAAAAACGGACCGTATTGTCTTACGCTGAGTGTGACGCCGGCCTAAAGGTACCGTCACATTAAGCGACGCTGCAGCGATAGCGACAACGATGCCGATCGCTGCAGCGTCGCTGTTTGATCGCTGGAGAGCTGTCACACAGACCGCTCTCCAGCGACCAACGATGCCGAGGTCCCCGGGTAACCAGGGTAAACATCGGGTTGCTAAGCGCAGGGCCGCGCTTAGTAACCCGATGTTTACCCTGGTTACCAGCGTAAAAGTAAAAAAAACAAACAGTACATGCTCACCTGCGCATCCCCTGCCGTCCGCTTCCTGACACGGACTGAGCTCCGGCCCTAACAGCACAGCGGTGACGTCACCGCTGTGCTTTCACTTTCACTTTAGGGCCGGATCTCAGTCAGAGCAGGAAGCAGACGCTGGGGGACGCGCAGGTGAGCATGTACTGTTTGTTTTTTTTACTTTTACGCTGGTAACCAGGGTAAACATCGGGTTACTAAGCGCGGCCCTGCGCTTAGTAACCCGATGTTTACCCTGGTTACCAGTGTAAAACATCGCTGGTATCGTTGCTTTTGGTGTCAAACACAACGATACACGGCGATCGGACGACCAAATAAAGTTCTGGACTTTATTCAGCGACCAGCGACATCACAGCAGGATCCTGATCGCTGCTGCGTGTCAAACTAAACGATATCGCTAGCGAGGACGCTGCAACGTCACGGATCGCTAGCGATATCGTTTAGTGTGACGGTACCTTTAGTCTGAACTTTAGCACAAACAACCTTAATTGTCCTCAATTATACTCTTTGTAAAGTGGGTAGCAATTAGATTAGGGTTGGAGAAGAATGCATTCCAGTTCTTGTTTCTTTGTTTGTTGATGTCCATTATAATCTCTAACCCCTCAGTGACCGGACCAATTTTGACCTTTTTAACCATACCCCATTTTTCAATTCTGACATGTCATTTTATGTGGAAGAATTAACCCCTTTACCCTGAGCCTGTTTTCACCTTCTGACCAGGCCAATTTTTTTCATTGTGACCAGTGTCACATTATGAGGTTACAACTCTGGAAAACTTCAATGTATCCCAGTCATTCTGAGAATGTTTTTTTCATGAGACACTGTACTTCATGTTAGTAGTAATTTTTTGTCAATATATTTTGCATTTATTTATGAAAATATCAAAAATTTTACAAGGAATTAGAAAATGTGGCAGGTTTTCAAACTTTTAATTTTTATGCCCTTAAACTAGATTGTTATACTACACAAAATAGGTAATAAATAACATTTACCACACACCTTCTTCACATCAGCATAATTTTTTAAACATATTTTTTTTATAAGAAGTTAAAAGGGTTAAAAGTTTTTCAGTCATTTCTACTTTTTCCGAGAAAATTTCCAAAACCAATTTTTTTAGAGACCACATACCATTTGAAGTGACTTTGAGAGGCCTATGTGACAGAAAATAGCCAAAAGTGATACCATTTTAAAAACTATACACCTCAAAGTGCTCAAAACCACATTCAAGTTTATTAACCTTTTAGGGGCTTCACCAGAATTAAAGCATTATGGAAGGAAAAACATGTGAATTTCACTCTTCCCCAAAAAATATTTAGCCCCTAATTTTGCTTTTTCAAAAGAGTAACAGGTAAAAATGAACTATACAATTTGTTGTTCAGTTTCTCCTGAGTGCACCGATACCCCATAAGTGATGCAAAATTACTGTTCCCAGAGCTCGGGAGGGAAGTTGTGCCATTCCACTTTTGCAGCACAAAATTGTCTGGAATACACACGTGGTCAAAATTGTTGGTACCTGTTGAGAGGTGCAGAAGTCTCTTTGACAGTTACAGGCATTGTTTGATTTCAGCGATTGCCTCAAAAGGTTGTGCAACAAAATATTAAGTTAAGGGTACCATCATTTCTGTCCAGGCCTATTTCATGAGTTTTATGAGTTTTTTTTTAAATTCTGTGGAAGCATGGTTGAAAAGCAATGTATGACTTTCATTTGTTCATTTTCATAGATTTTTTATTTATTATTAATTTTGTCAGATTCAAGTTATTTCTGTGACCATTGTGGGTTTTCTGTACGAGGGGTGCCAGCAATTTTGACCACGTGTGTAGATAACGGATGCCATGTCGCATTTGCAGAGTCCCTGATGTTCCTAAACAGTGGAAACCCCCCCACAAGTGACCGCATTTTAGAAACTATACCCCTCTGTTATGCGCTAATGCAAAGAGACCCAGCAAGACTGGCTCCAAATCAGCAAAGGCGCATCCACAGACGCCCTTCGGGGAAGATTCCCAGCTAGGCGAGCCCTTGAGAGCTGCGAATACTCTTCACCCAGCTCCCAAAGATGGAGGGGGGACTTTGGCAGAGCCCTTCCCAGGCCCACTGTCGCCGGGTAGCTGGCATCTGGTCACACGGCCGGTGTCTAGTCAAGAACCAGGTGGGTACCTCTGCAAGAACCCCTGGGAGTGTAGCACAAAGAGACAAGGAGAAGAACCCCAAGAAAAACCCTGAAACGATAACAACCAATACTGCTGGTATCACTCACCTCCATAGCACAAAGGAATGCAATAAACAGCAAAGGCCTGAGCTGGGAGCAGGGTTAAATAGGCTGCCTGATGCTGAAGGAACTTATCAGGTGTTGAATACCTCCCAATCATCCACAGACAAGCACTTCCTGCTACTTGCACAGCAGAATGGACACAATCCCACCACTGCCTAGTATCAGAGACAGCAGCATCCTGCATTTTCTGGCAACCGGGGAACACAGCATCCCATTGTTCCCCAGGCCGTGAAATCCATTGGAGATACAGCGTCCCGAATCCCCACACATCCTGCTGCTCCAGAACGCAACACGCCATAAGATTGGAATGATTCCCCTGCACTCATGGTAGCTTTGCCTCCAGGGTCAGGACAATGGCGGCACTTGCGACCAAAGTAGCGTTGCATCGGATTCGAACCATGCCCATGTAGGTGCACAAAACCACAAATATTGCTTTAGCTCAAAATTTTTCCTTTTCAAAAGAGTTATAGGAGAAAATGGACCCCAAAACCTGTTGTGCGATTTCTCCTAAGTATGCTGATACCTCATATATGGTGAAAAACTACTGTTTGAGCATACGGCAGGGCTCAGAAGGGAAGGAGCGTCAATTGAATTCTGGAGCACAATTTTGGCTGGAATAGATTGCGGATGCCATGTAACATTTGAAGAGCCACTGACATGCCAAAACAGCAGAAACCCCCACAAGTGACCCCATTTTGGAAACTACATTCTTAAGGAATTCATCTAGGGGTGTAGTGAGCATTTTTAACCCTCCAGCGATTCACAGAATTGTATAACATTGGGCCGAGTCAATGGAAAATTACAATTTTTTCCGCTAAAATGTTGCTTTGGCCCTGAGTTTTTAATTTTCAAAAAAGGTAATAATGGAAAATGGATCATACAATTTGTTACGCAATTTTTCACATATGGGGAACACCAATACTCTATATGTGGTCAAAAACTACTTTTGAGGCTCAGTGCAAAGCTTAGAAGGTAAGAAATATTGGAGTTCAGATTTTGTTGGAATGATTTGCAGGTGCCATGTGACATTGGCAGAGTCGCTGAGGTGTTAGAAGAGCAGAACCCCCCATAAGTGACCTCATTTTACAAACTAAATCTCTCAATGAATTCATCTAGGGGTGCAGTGATCATATTGACACCACAGGTTTGTCACAGAATGTTATACCATTGGCCAGTGAAGAAAAAAAAATTTAATTTTTACCACTAAAATTTTGTTTTAGATCCAGAATTTACATTTTCATACACATAGGGAAATGGGTAAAAATGGCACAAATTTTTGTCGCACAATTTCTGCTGAATGTGGCAGCGCCCTATATGTGGCTCTACAGTGTAGTAACCCTACCACACGGCGAGATTCGGAAGGGAAGGAGTGCTATTTAACTCTCAGTGAACAAATTATCGTAGAATAGTTTACAGATGCCATATACAAAGCCCCGACGTGCCAGAATATCAGAATCCCCTTCAAGTGACCCCATTTTGGAAATTACACCCCTCTGGGAATTTATCTACTGGTTTAATGATGATTTTGACTTCATGGATGGTTTCTAGAAACAAGCCTCAGTGGATGCTGCTGAGTGAAAATTGCAAATCTGCCAGTGTAGTGCCCATACATTGAGTTGCCAAATACATTATAGTGTCCAGTACATTATGCCCAGCTCATGCTTCTGGAGACACACACCCGTAAATTAAACAGACTCTCATTACTACCAAAACGCCAAATATGTGAATGCTAAATGTGGTTTAGGCACTCTGTGAAACTCAGTAGGGAGGGGGGCGTTTGGATTTGGAAGGGCAGAATTCATTGAATTATTTTTGGAGGGCAAGGAGCCATAGAGCCTTTCCAAAGCCTTTGTGCTACCAGCAACATGGAAGCCCCCTATATTTCCATGGAAAGATGACCTAACTGAATGAGGGCTTTTTTTTGTGAATTGATTTGAAGATTTTATTTTGAACATTTTACATAACGTTTGGGATCACAATTATCCAGCGTTCTACGCTGACCACTTACTTTCCAAGTAAATCTTCGAATTAAGCAATTCAGATGTAACTCCCGAGAGATCCATTCACTATAATGAGACACCAGAGTTACTCTGGCCTGTCTGGCCTCTGTTCTTTCTATTCCGATTTTTGGGAGGCAAAATGAACAAAAAACAGCAATTCAGGAATTGTTTTTGGGTCTTTTTTTATACTGTTCACCATATGTTAAAAATGATAAGACAGTTTTGATCTTCAAGTCAGTACGATTACAGCAATACCACATTTATATAATTTTTTTGCTTTACTGCTTTTACACAGTAAAAACTATTTTATAGAAAAAATAATTGTTTTTGCATCGCTGTATTCTGAGAGCAATAGCTTTTTTGTTTCTTCCCTGATAGAGCTATATGGCGGTTTGTTTTTTGCGGACAAGATGATGATTTTTATCTACATTCTTTTTTTATCGTGTTTTAGTCCCTGATTCAGCTCTTGTACCTATTACTAACCACTTTTATGCAGTAGTGAATTTGACCCTAGACTATTTGACATCTCTTTCACCTGTCATCGCTGATTCTGTCTTTGTCTCTGCTTTTTTGGTATTTACCCAGCTTGCTGATTGTTTTACCCTCAATTCCTGCACCAGCGAGCGGTTATTCTGTGGATACAACCCAAGGGCCTCTGCAGTAAAGGCCAGCTCCATTTGAAGAGCCAAATTGTCAAATGGATTAGTTTGAGCAAAGTCTGCCATGGAAACCTCATTTGAGTTGCAGGTTTCCCTTTATATCTTATTTTGTGGCTTTTATACTGTATCTTTTGCCAGTTTATAAGCAAACAAAAATATATTGTCACTGAAAAAGTACAAACTTTGTGCAAGGTTGTGGCAGTGTGACTTTGTGCAGTTAATAGGTAAAAGAAGTGTCAATTCGCTACCTAAAAAGATTCTGACTCTAATGACTTAATGCAGGAAGTATGGTATATGTGTGTGCACATGACATCTATTTCAGGTGGTTTCCCTCAAGTAAACTGCTAGAAAAAAACAGAAAGCACTCAAAAGAATGAACATATGCAATTCTATGTAAAAATTCTGTGTTCATATGTTCAAACCTCTGAACATCTATCTGTTTTAAGGCTCATTTCCACTTGCGAGAAAAACAGACGAGTGCAATCCGATAAAAAATCGGATTGCACTCGGACCAATGTTATTCAGTAGGTGTCTTTTCATTTGCGATTTTTTTTCTCAGCCGAAATCGGACTGAGAAAAAAATTGCAGCATGCTGCGTATTGCTGCGATTCTCGGACGAGACTCGCCAAGGCAAGTCAATGGGTGCGAGAAAAAAACGCATGGATTACGGACCATCCGTATTCCGTCCGTTTTTAACGGATACCTTACCATTCTGTGGCATAGAACACTGTAAATAGTCCTGTAAATGGCTGTGTAGAAATAGTTGCAGAGAAAAAAAACGGATTGCATACGGATGTCATACGGATGTTAAACGGATGGTGCGATTAAAAAATTGCATTGAACTCGCATGACAATCGCATACTTTTCATCCCTTTTTTTCGGTCCAGATTCCGGACCGTTTTTTTTCTCGCAAGTGGAAATGAGCCCTTAGGGTAAAAGTAGTCCATTCTGCTAGCATTCTTGGCTTGAGAGATACTCTTTAAAAAAACAAAACATAATGAGCTGGCAGTACATGTATAATCTGTCAAAACAGACTCCATGAGGGTGGTATGAGGGCCCGACGACCACATGTGGATGTTGTGCTTAGAGCCCTACACCATGCAGGGTGATTGGCATTTGCCAGAGAACACCAAGATTGGCAGATTTAACATTGGCGCCTGTGCTCTTCACAGATGAGCAGGTTCACACTGAGCACATGTGACAGAAGTGACAAAGACTGGAGACGTCGTGGATAAAGTTATTCTGCCTGCAACATCAACCTGCATGACTAGTTTGGCAGTGGGTAGGTAATGGTCTGGGGAGGCATTTCTTTGGAGGGTCACACAGCCCTCCATGTACTAACCAGCGGTACCCTGACTGGCATTAGGTATCGGGATCAGATCCCATTGTGAGATCATATACAGGTGCATCAAGCCCTGGTTTCCTTCTGATGCATGACAATGCAAGGCTGAAGTGTGCCAGCAGTTCCTGCATGAAGAAGGCATTGAAGCTATGGAGTGGCCCGCCCGTTCCCCAGACCTGAATCCAGTCGAGCACATCTGAGGCATCATGTCTCACTCCATCCACCAACGCCACGCCACTTTGCACCACAGACTGTCCAGGAGTTGACAGATGCTTTAACCGCTCAGTGACGGAGCCAATTTTGCAGCTTAATGACCGGGTTAATTTTTACAATTCTGACCACTGTCACTTTATGAGGTTATAACTCTGGAACGCTTTAACGGATCTCGCTGATTCTGAGACTGTTAGTGGTAAAATTTCTTCGATATTACGTAGGCTTATTTATGAAAAAAATGGAAATATGGCGAAAATGTTTTACATTTTGCAAATTTCAAACTTTGAATTTTTATGCCCTTAAATTAGAGAGATATGTCGCACAAAATAGTTAATAAATAACATTTACCACATGTCTACTTTACATTAGCACAATTTTGGAAACAATTTTTTTTTTTGTTAGGAAGTTATAAGGGTTAAAAGTTGACCAGCGATTTCTTATTATTACAACAAAATTTACAAAACCATTTTTTTAGGGACCATCTCACATTTAAAGTCGCTTTGAGGGGTGTACATGACAGAAAATACCCAAAAGTGACACCATTCTAAAAACTGCACCCCTCAAAGTGCTCAAAACCACATTCTTGAAGTTTATTAACCCTTTACGTGCCTTACAGGAACTGAAGCAATGTGGAAGGAAAAAATTTACATTTCACCTTTTTTTTTACAAACATTTAACTTTAGAACAAATTTATTTTATTTTCACAAGTGTGAAAACAGAAAATGAACCACAAAATTTGGGTGCACGGCAGAGCTCGGAAGGGAAAGAGATGTGCCTAAACAGTGGAAAACCCCCACAAATGACACCATTTTGGAAAGTAGACTCCTTAAGGAACTTATCTAGATGTGTGGTGAGCACTTTGAACGCCCAAGTGTTTCATTAAAGTTTATAACGCAGAGCCGTGAAAATAAAAAATAATTTTTTTCCACAAAAATGATTTCTTAGCCCACAATTTTTTATTTTCCCAAGGGTAACAGGAAAAATTGGACCCCAAAAGTTGTCCAATTTGTCCTGAGTATGCTGATGCCCCATATGTGGGGGTAAATCACTGTTTGGGCGCACGGCAGAGCTCAGAAGGGAGGGAGCACAATTTGACTTTTTGAACGCAAAATAGGCTGGAATCAATGGTGGTGCCATGTTGCGCTTGGAGACCCCCTGATGTACCTAAACAGTGGAAACCCCCCAACTCTAACTCCAACCCTAACCCCAACACACCCCAAACCCTAATCCCAACCCTAACCATAACTCTAATCACAACCCAAACCCAACACGCCCCTAACCCTAATCCCAACCCTAACCCTAATCCCAACCCTAATTTCAACACACCCATAACCCTAATCCTAAACCTAACCCTAATCTCAACCCTAACCTTAATCCAAACCCTAATCCCCACCCTAACCACAATCCCAATCCTAACCCTAATCCCAACTCTAACCTTAACTTTAGCCCCAACCCTAACCCTAACTTTAGCCCAACTCTAACCCTAATGGGAATATGGAAATAAATACATTTTCTTTATTTTATTATTTTCCCCTAGGTAAGGGGGTGATAAAGGGGGGGGGGTTTATTTACTATTTTTTTTATTTTGACCACTGTGATAGACACTATCACAGTGACCAAAATGAACCAATAGGAAAAACCTTCCTATTGTTGCCAAGTGCCGGCCGGCAGATCTTGGCGGGAGCACTGCGCATGCACCCGCCATTTTCTTACCGGAAGAAGATGCCAACGACCGTGGGGGGGGGAGCATGAGGAGCCAGGGACACCGGGAGACACTGGTAAGTATCGTGGGGGGGTCGGGAACCCTATTTCTCTGTCCTCTGATGTACGGTCACATCAGAGGACAGAGAAATGAAATGGCAAATCGCTCTTTTTTTGTTTTTGCTGTTGCCGTTATACGGTTAATAACGGCGATCGCAACCCGGGGGTTGGTAAAAGCTGACCTGAATCATGTTCTCTGGGGTCTCAGCTACTCCCGGCAGCTGAGACACCGGAGATAATCTGACTCTGGGGGGCGTAATACACTTTGGTGGTTTAAGTACCCTTAACTACAGCCGCTAAAAGACATATCGTCGGTTGTTAAGGGGTTAATCCAGGTCCAGGAAGAGATACCTCAGGAGAACATCCACAGCTTCATCAAGAGTAAGCCCGGGTGTTGCCTTGGATCATTATGCCAGCTCATTATGTATTTTTATTTCATTATTTGTTTTTAGATCATATTTTTCAAAAAAATAATTTTATACATAAAACTATTATGCTAACACTAATCATTTGTAAATCTGTCTCCAAAAATAATACAATTATCATATATAACAAAATAAATATAAAAAGCTGAATATGCATTTTTCTGAAACATTGCATTTTTTCAAAAATTCTAACTAGGTTTAGGCTAGCCAGGGGCATCCTCTATCTCTAGAGGAAAGAAGGTTTAATCATAATCACAGATGCAGATTCTTTATTCTAGGAGCAATTATGACTGTGGAACTCTCTGCCACAGAGAGTTAATTCACTACTCAGATTCAAGAAGGGTCTGGATGCCTTTCTAGATAAATATAATGGCCATTAAATTCTGTGAAGGGACGTTAATCCAGGGAACTAGTCTGATCGCTGTGTGTGTAGCCAAGAAGGAACTTTTCCCCAAATATGGATCTATAAGTGTCTGCCCCAAGATTTTTGCCTTCCTCTGGATCAACATGCTAGGGTATAGATCAAACAAAGCAAAGTGGAAGCTATGTGCCATAAAAATATTTAAACTTTATTAGTACTTGGTTAAAACAATGAAAATAAATAAAAAAATGTGGAAAAAAAAAGGGACAAACGTGCAAAAAAGAATTCACTTTAAGGAATACAGAGCCACAGTAGTATAGCATATATTAAATATAAAGGATCTTAAGTAGTTCTACCACTGCAGGAAGGAGGATATGTATATTATAGTGATTAAGGAGCGAGTCAGCGAGTTCACCACCGTTGCTATTGCGACGCGTCTGTGTTGCCGCCCGCACCTCTCCTCGCTCTGACATGTCGAGGCTGGCCGTCACTTGACGCTGGTCCGTGGTGACGGCAGGTGGTATTGCCGACGGAAGCGCCGCATTCAAGCCACTGTCACCAATGATATAGGTAAGATATAAAAGCATGACCAGCGTATATTCTCACACGTGCCTCCCCTGGAAAAAGCTATATGCGAAACGCGCGTCGGGGTGTCAGCGCCACTTAGAGGTACAGTACCAACATGCTACCAATGACCTTCCTTTTCCCTCAGCTCTCATTGCCTGAATCCTCCATTACTAGATAGTTTCTTCTTAAAGGATAATAACCCCAGGCACTTTAACTGCTGCTCTTTACATTGATTTGGGCACAAGGACACTTACTTTTTTTAAACCACTGCATGTGAATAGTTAATCCTATTATTTTTTGGATTGATAAATAACCTTTTTTGGAAGCTGACTCGCTCCTTAATCAGTATGATATACATATCCTCCTTCCTGCAGTGGTAGAACTACTTAAGATTCTTAATATTTAATATATTCTATACTACTGTGGCTCTCTATTCCTTAAAGTGGCTGCTTTTTTGCACTGTTGTCCCTTTCTTTTCCACATTTTTTATTTATTTTCATTGTTTTAACCAAATACTAATAAAGTTAAAATATTTTTAATTGTTACCATCCACCTCTCGTGTCTCCCCTTTTCCTCATAGTTTGTAAGCTTGCGAGCAGGGCCCTCACTCCTCCTGTTATCTGTTTTGAACTGTGATTTCTGTTATGCTGTTATGTCTATTATCTGTACAAGTTCCCTCTATAATTTGTAAAGCGCTGCGGAATATGTTGGCGCTATATAAATAAAAATTATTATTATAAAATAAAAATTATTATTATTATTATGGGACATAGCTTCTGCTTTGCTTTGTTTGATGTATGACCTTTATGGAAGAGCCATTTAGGCAGCCTAATACTTTTTGAT